>NC_133328.1:247053017-247407706 GCF_042186555.1 Aquarana catesbeiana | reverse complement strand
GGGAGCTCATGTTCATAATGTGGGGTGGTATTGGCACAGCCCCAAATGATCCACAGTGGCTCAAAAGTGATCTGGTCCAGAAATATTTAGAAATTTAGAAATATTTAGACAGAATAAAGGTGGATAAAGCACCTGAACCAGATGGTATCCACCCATCGATCCTAAAAGAATTGAGCTCTGTCATTTCAAAGCCATTGTTTCTAATTTTTAGGGACTCATTAATGACTGGAATGGTATCACTGGATTGGCGTAGGGCCAATGTGGTGCCCATATTTAAAAAGGGATCAAAGTCTTTACCAAGTAACTATAGACCTGTTAGTTTAACTTCTATAGTCGAAAAAATACTGGAGAGTTTAATAAAAGACCACTGTGACATTGGGGGATGTCTAGCTCAGTGGTAGATGCGTTTTCAGTGAGTTCCCAGCCAACAGGAACTTTAGTTTAAGAGCATGGTAGCCCACTTTTATTGACAATAAAAAAAAAAAGGAAAGTTCATACATTCATTTGGTTGCCCACGCGAGGGTTCTTCTCCCAAAAATAACAAATGAAAAATGCCAATCCACCTGGCCCATAAGGCTCGCTCAGCCTTGGCACAGTACCTTGCTGCTCAGGCCTTCCACTTCGGGCTCTCATGTGTCTCCTTCAGACTATTCCTTTGCCAACACGTCCATATAGATATCAGCCCCTCACTGCTCTGATCCTCAGACTTGGGTCTCTGGCTTTCACCTGCACTCTCTGGACACCTCAGGAGGGTGGAGCCCAGAACCCTGGTCCTGACTCTACTATCAGGCCCACACACACCTGAACAATCAGTATGCCGGTGAGTCTCAAAACCCAGACCCAGGACCTGGGGATTTCATCCCACCCAGATCTCTAAGGAATCCCCGGGCTCCAGGTCCCAAAGTGGACTTTAGTAAATAATGAGGAAACTGAAAAGCCAGTTTCCTTCCAAACAAGCAAATACACTGGAGCCCCTCAACCTGGTTGAAAATCCTGTATTCATACACTGGTGGGATACCACACCACATAGACGAGTTCTTGCTGGAAAAAAATATTTTGAGCAACAGACAGCATGGATTCATGAAGGACAGACCTGATTTCTTTTTATGAGGAGGTAAGTAAAACCTTGGACAGAGGGGTGGCTGTGAATGTGGTATACTTGGATTCTGCAAAAGCATTTGACACAGTTCCCACACACGGCTAATGTGTAAGGTAAAGTCTACAGGCTTAGAAAGATCAATTTGTCAATGGATAGAAAACTGTCTAAAAACCCGAATTCAGAGAGTAATGGTTGGTGATTCTTACTCTTAATGGTCTAAGGTCATCAGTGGTGTACCCAAAGGTTCAGTGTTGGGACCCTTACTTTTTAATATCTTTATAAACTATATATAGTCTGGGATTAAAAGTACTATTTCTGTCTTTGCAGATGACACCAAGCTGTGCAGTGGATTAACGTCCTTACAGGATGTCTCCAATTTACAAGCTGGCCTTAATGCACTGTCTAATTGGGCAACTAAGTGGCAAATGAGGTTTAATGTTAATAAATGTAAAGTTATGCACTTGAGGGCTAAGAATATAATGCATGCATCATACATACTAGAAGGAGTTCAACTGGGGGAATCCATAGTGGAGAAGGATCTGGGGGTTTTGGTAGATCATAAGCTCAATAATAGCATGCATTGCCAAGCTGCGGTTTCCAAAGCGAGCTAACTTCTTTCTTGAATTAAGAGAGGTATGAACTCCAGAGAGATAGATATAATTTTGCCCCTGTACAAATCATTAATAAGACCTCATCTGGGATATGCAGTTCAGTTTTGGGCACTAGTTCTCAAAAAGGATGTCAGAACTGGAGAAAGTGCAGAGAAGGGCAACCAAACTGATGAGAGGCATGGAGGAGCTCAGCTATGAGGATAGTTTAGAGGAACTAAATTTATTCTCTCTTGAGAAGAGGAGATTAAGGGGATATGATCAACATGTGCAAATACATAAGTGGTCAATATAGTGAACTTGGTGTTGAGTTATTCACTTTAAGGTCATCACAGAGGACAAGGGGGGCACTCTTTATGTCTAGAGGAAAAAAGATTTCATCTCCAAATATGGAAAGGTTTCTTCACAGTAAGAGCTGTGAAAATGTGGAATAGACTCCCTCTAGAGGTTGTTCTGGCAAGCTCAGTAGATTGCTTTAAAAAAAGGCCTGGTTGCTTTCCTAAATGTACATAATATAACTGGGTACTGACATTTATAGGTAAATGCTGTAGCAAATTGGAGCATGCTTTGCTGTTTTTTTTTCCCTTTCTCTGGATCAACTGTGGGTGAAGGATTGTGTATATGGGATTGTATGATTTTTTTTTTTTTTTTTATGGTTGAACTAGATGGACTTGTGTCATTTTTTTCTTCAAATTCTTTATCCCTTTCATGTCTAAGTCTATTTCTGACATTTGCTGCTTACAAGTTAAAATCTGTATTTTTTGCTAGAAAACCCAAAACATTATATGTATTTTTTTTAGCAGAGACCATAGAGAATAAAATGGTGATAATATTTGGTGGCAATATTTTATGTCATACGGTATTTGCGCAGCGGTCTTTCAAACGCACTTTTTTGGGAAAAAAGACACTTTATGAATTAAAAAAAAAAAAACTAAACAGTAAAATTAGCCTGCGGAAAAAAGATTTGTGGGGAGCGCTAATGATGTAGTGATGTAATAATGCTATAAAAATAATATAAATGAAATTGCAATATATAATAAAAAATTAGATAATTGAAAAAAGTGCAAAAACCACTGCACACCAGCCTATCTATATGAAACCAAAACACCAATACTGTGTAATGAGTATTGTGCCTAAATAATCCAGTGGTAATGATAGCCAGTATTATACAAACAATGTGCTTCAATTCACAAATTGCAATAACATAGTGGTCATATGTGTACCATATAACATATCATGTAAAACACACATATAACGTGTATCCATAAAAGTCCATATGTGAATTAATCTTGTGCCTGGATCTTTCAAGATTAATTCACATATGGACTTTTATGGATACACGTTATATGTGTGTTTTACATGTTATGTTATATGGTACACTATGGGACACATATGACCACTATGTTATTGCAATTTGCGAATTGAAGCACATTGGGGGTCATTTACTAAGATGAATGTGTTGCGCCTGTTCATATCTTAATTGGCACGCCGGATAAATCCTTAATTGAGCGTGTGAACCGGCGCACGCACAGCAGTACCTGGCTGCGAGAATGTTTCCAGCGCAATTCCATCGCGCTGGTTCTCAGCGAGGTACATCTCGCGCTCGCTGCGATAGGAAAAACACATCTTCCTATTAAAGCGGTACGAGAAAAACCGGCATGGGTTCCCCTTCCTGGGGTATACCAGGCCCTTCGGTCTGGTATGGATTGTAAGGGGAACCCCCTACGCCGAAAAAACGGCGTGGGGGTCCCCCCAGAATCCATACCAGATCCTTATCCGAGCACCCAGCCCAGCCGGTCAGGAAAGGGGGTGGGGACGAGCGAGCGCCCCCCCCTCCTGAACCGCACCAGGCCGCATGCCCTCAACATGGGGGATGGGTACTTTGGGGAAGGGGGGCATGCTGTGGGCCCCCCACCCCAAAGCACCGTTGGTTGTCGGGGTCTTTAATAAGGGGGCCCCCAGATCCCGGCCCCCCACCCTACGTGAATGAGTATGGGGTACATGGTACCCCTACCCATTCACCTGGGGGAGAAAAGTGTCAAGAAAAAACACTAGACGGTTTTTAAAAGTAATTTATTAGGCAGCTCCGGGGGTCTTCTTCCGACTTCGGGGGTCTCTTCCGCGCTCTACGGCCTCTTCTCCGCATCTTCTCCCACTGTCCGGTTCTTCTCTGCTCTCCGGTATCTTCTGCCGGACTCCCCCGCTATCTTCTTCCAGCTCTTTTGCTAGCGGGGGCCCGGTCTTCTGCCGCTGTCCGGTTCTTCTCCGGTATCTTCTGCCGGACTCCCCCGCTATCATTTTCCAGCTCTTTTGCTAGCGGGTGCCCGGTCTTCTGCCGCTGTCCGGTTCTTCTCCGGTATCTTCTGCCGGATCCCCCCGCTATCTTCTTCCAGCTCTTTTGCTAGCGGGGGCCCGGTCTTCTTCTTCGTCGTCATCGTCTTCTCCCCTCTTCTCTTCTTCCAATGTTGACACAACGCTTTCTCCCGCTGTAATGCCGTCTGCGTGGTGTGCGGCGACTTATATTGGGATGGGGCGTGGTCACCGTGTGATGTCACCGGGTGACCCCGCCCTTTACGACGGCATAGTCCGTCGCTCATTGGGAAAGGAAAAAAACGTTTTTTCCTTTCCCGATGAGCGAGCCAGCTTGGCGCTGCTATCTGCAGCTGACACAGTGCACTGCGATTACCTGCGGTTATGTGCGGATAGCTGCACTAAATCGCTCCTGGACACAGTCAATTCTATTTTTTCTATCCGCACCAAACCGCATGTAATCAAATCGCAGTGTGTGAATGGGGCCATAGGAAAGCATTGTGTGCGTTTAGCTGCGGTAGAAAACGCAGCTAAAAGCACAATTCTATCCGTCCGTGTGAAAGGATAAGGCCCTTTTCACACTGGCACGTTTTTCAGGCGCTATAGCGCTAAAGATAGCGCCTGAAAAACGCCCTAAAGAAGTGGCTCTATTCACTCCAGTGTGAATCGGGCTTTCACACTGGAGCGGTGCGCTAGCAGGACAGTAAGGCCCCTTTCACACTGGGGCGGTGGGAGCGTCTGCAGTAAAGCGGCGCTATTTTTAGCGCCGTTTTACTGTCGTTTTAGCGTTATTTTGGAGTTATTCGGCTGCTAGCGGGGCAGCATTTTGCCGGCAGTATCACAGCGCTGCCCCATTGATTTCAATGGGGAGGAGCGGCGAGTTCACCGCTCCAAAGAAGCTACTGGCAGGACTTTTTGTGACGCCCTGCCAGTGCACCGCTCCAGTGTGAAAGCCCTCACTGGAGTGAATGGAGCCGCTTCTTTAGGGCGCTTTTCAGATGCTATTTTTAGCGCTGTAGCATCTAAAAACGCCCCAGTGTGAAAGGGGCCTAAAAAAAGGCCTGCTAGCAGCACCTTTGGAGCTGTGTATAAACCGCTCCTGTCCATTGAAATCAGTGGGACAGCACGGCTATACCGCCGGCAAAACGCCGCTGCAGTGGCGTTTTGTGGGCGGATTTATATAAACCCCTTTTTGGCCGCTAGCGGGGGTTAAAACCGATAGTGGCCGAATACCGCCGGTAAAGCGGCGCTAAAAATAGCGTCGTTTTACCACTGCCGCCCGCACCGCCCCAGTGTGAAAGGGGCCTAAGGCCCCTTTCACACAGACGGACCTTTCAGGTCCGCCTCGGACCTGAACGGACACTCCATACCTCTATGGAGGGTCGGATGTCAGTGGTGACATGTCCGCTGACATCCGACCCACTCCAATCCAAAAAAGTGTAACGGAGGAAAAACCTATTTTTACATCCGTCATCGGATCGGGTGACGACGGACTCTACGGTCCGTCATCATCCGATCCCCCATAGAGGAGAATGGCACTCTGACAGGTCCGTCCCTGCACAATGTGCAGAGACAGAACTGTCATCTGCCTGCTCAGCGGTGATCCACGGAGCGATCCCCCGCTGAGCAGAGCTGGCTCCTTACACGGACACGTCCGTGTGAAAGAACCCTAAGGCCAACGCCCTTTGTACAAAAATCCACGGGAAAGTTTGTACAAAGTCCCATCGTGTGTATAAAGTCCCATCGTGTGTATGAGGCTTAAACACCAGGAATTCAAGTTTTCATATCTTTAAAGGTCACCATACACTGGCCAATCCATTAGATCTTCCATAAATTAGATGCAAGAGCCTGTTTGGTTTTCTACAATTAGAAGTAATTCTTACAGTGCATCTTCCTATTACCGCTTTAGCCTAATGCTCTCTTTCCACTATTTCAACCCCAAAGTTGCGTGATTTACAATGTGCTTTTTTGGCTTGTTTTCCACTATTGCAACTTGTTATGCCACTAGGGACTGGAAAGTTGCATCACAAGTTCTACCCCATGATTTGCAATCAGTACCGTTCATATGTGTGCGACTTGCTTATGCACATGCGCACATGCCGTATACACAGCGGGCACACATCTTTATTACAGAAATCCATATTTGGCATGGAAATTAACCACTTGCTTACTGGGCACTTAAACCCCCCCCCCCTGCTGTGCAGACCAATTTTCAGCGCTGATGCACTTTGAATGACAATTGCGTGGTCATACTTAGCCAAATGTTTTTTTTTGTTTTTTTTAAAGTTCCCACAAATAGAGCATTCTTTTGGTGGTATTTGATCACCTCTGTGTTTTTTTTTTTTTTTTGTTCAAAAAAAAGAAAAGACAGATTTTTAAAAATAATTTTGTATATTTTTGGATATTTTGATATTAAATTTTGCAAACAGGTAATTTTTCTCCTTCATTGATGTACACTGATGAGGCAGCACTGATTGGTTACACTGATAGGCAGCACTGCTTGGGACCACTGGTGGGCATTGATAGGTGGCACTGGCAGGTGGTACTGGTGGGCAGAGATGAGGCAGAATTGCCTCTTCGGGACCAATGTCCCTTGCACCTAAGCCGGTGATCAGCTTTTATTTTTATCCTCATGCTGTCAGCCTGAGGAGAAAAAATAAACAATTACCGAGCTTTAGTTTGCATCATGTGATCAGCCGTCATTGTCTGACAACTAATCGCGTGGTAAGGGGCCGGGATCGGCCCTTACTTCGATCTGTGATCGCCCGAGTCTCAGTGACTCAGTGCACGCTGCGCACCCTGCAGGGAGCAGACGGGGAGCTCGTCCTATGACAGCCTCCGAGAAATTCAGGTCCACGCTGTGGCCGTCGTTTGGCTATAGCACAGACACCAAGTGGTTAATAGAAAAACAGATGCAGATTTCTAGGACTGGCCAAAAATAATGTTTAGAGTCAAAGGCAACTGATGACTTTCTATTAAAGGTCTAAATGGGCCATTAACCACTTCAGTCCCAGAAGGATTTACCCCCTTCCTGACCAGAGCACTTTTTACAATTTGGCACTGCGTCGCTTTAACTGCTAATTGCGCGGTCATGCAATGCTGTACCCAAACGAAATTTGTGTCCTTTTCTTCCCACAAATAGAGCTTTCTTTTGATGGTATTTGATCACCTCTGCAGTTTTTATTTTTTGCGCTATAAACAGAAAAAGGCCGAAAATTTTGAAAAAAAATGATATTTTCTACTTTTTGTTATTAAAAAAAATCCAATAAACTCAATTTTAGTCATATATTTAGATCAAAATGTATTCGGCCACATGTCATGGTAAAAAAAATGTCAATAAGCGTATATTTATTGGTTTGCGCAAAAGTTATAGCGTCTACAAACTAGGGTACATTTTCTGGAATTTACACAGCTTTTAGTTTATGACTGCCTATGTAATTTCTTGAGGTGCTAAAATGGCAGGGCAGTACAAACCCCCCCCAAATGACCCCATTTTGGAAAGTAGACACCCCAAGGAAATTGCTGAGAGGCATGTTGAGCCCATTGAATATTAATTTTTTTGGCCCAAGTGATTGAATAATGACAAAAAAAATTACAAAAAGTTGTCACTAAATGATATATTGCTCACACAGGCCATGGGCATATGTGGAATTGCACCCCGAAATACATTCAGCTGCTTCTACTGAGCACGGGAGACTTTTTGGGAGCCTAGCCGCATACGGGGCCCCAAAAACCAATCACTGCCTTCAGGATTTCTAAGGGTGTAAATTTTTGATTTCACTCCTCACTACCTATCACAGTTTTGAAGGCCATAAAATGCCCAGATGGCACAAAACCCCCCAAATGACCCCATTTTGGAAAGTAGACACCCCAAGCTATTTGCTGAAAGGCATGTTGAGTCCATGGAATATTTTATATTTTGGCACAAGTTGCGGGAAAGTGACAATTTTTTTTTTTTTTTTTGCACAAAGTTGTCACTAAATGATATATTGCTCACACAGGCCATGGGCATATGTGGAATTTCACCCAAAATACATTTAGCTGCTTCTCCTGAGTATGGGGATACCACATGTGTGGGACTTTTTGGGAGCCTAGCCGCGTACGGGGCCCCGAAAACCAAGCACCGCCTTCAGGATTTCTAAGGGCGTAAATTTTTTATTTCACTCTTCACTGCCTATCACAGTTTCGGAGGCCATGGAATGCCCAGGTGGCACAACCCCCCCCCCCCAAATGACCCCATTTTGGAAAGTAGACACCCCAAGCTATTTGCTGAGAGGCATGGTGAGTATTTTGCAGCTCTCATTTGTTTTTGAAAATGAAGAAAGACGAGAAAAAAAAAATATTTTTTTTTCAATTTTCAAAACTTTGTGACAAAAAGTGAGGTCTGCAAAATACTCACTATACCTCTCAGTAAATCAAATTTACGCCCTTAGAAACCCTGAAGGCGGTGCTTGGTTTTCGGGGTCCCGTACGCGGCGGCTCCCAAAAAGTCTCACACGTGGTATCCCCGTACTAAGGAGAAGCAACAGAATGTATTTTGGGATGTAATTTCACATATTCCCATGGCATGTTTGAGCAATATATCATTTAGTGACAACTTTGTGCAAAAAAAAAAAAAAAAAATTTTGTCTTTTTCCCGCAACTTGTGTCACTATATAAAATATTCCATGGACTCGACATGCCTCTCAGCAAATAGCTTGGGGTGTCTACTTTCCAAAATGGGGTCATTTGGGGGGGTTTGAACTGTCCTGGCATTTTATGCACAACATTTAGAAGCTTATGACACACATTACCCACTCTTCTAACCACTTGAAGACAAAGCCCTTTCTGACACTTTTTGTTTACATGAAAAAATTATTTTTTTTTTGCAAGAAAATTACTTTGAACCCTCAAACATTATATATTTTTTTTAAAGCAAATGCCCTACATATTAAAATGGTGGGTGTTTCGTTTTTTTTTTAATTAAATGTTTAAAGGTATCATCGCATAGTGGTCATGCGGATACCTATGTTGTAACTTGTGCCACGTCCTATACTACTATTGTAAAGAGAGGAAAGAAAATTGGGCTTCAATAAAATAAACATTCAATAAAACAATGTGTTGTACATGCATTTATCTAGATAGTTAGTTAGTAATATCATAGGTTACACAGTATTGCCTGCAGTGCCCATTAGTGCCCATTGTGGGATCAGCACTCTCTAATGGGCACTGCAGGCAATACTGTGTAACCTATGATATTACTAACTAACTCTATCTAGATAAATGCATGTACAACACATTGTTTTATTGAATGTTCTGTTTATTACAGTACTTAGATTTGTGCTCCTGAAGAAGCGCCTGCGGCGTGCAACATGTCAAGCCTATCTCAGACACTGGTCGTTATCACCGCATACCTTATTTTCCAATATACTTTTATTGTATGTCAATAGGATTAGTATCCCCAATTAACATTCAACTAATTACTGTACTATCAAGCTATGTATGGAGTGTATAACTTGTAAATGTGTGACTAATACCTGAATTCTGTATTCAATTTCCCATCCCCCCTTTTTTTTACCTTTAATCTTTTAATAATATTCCTTGATAAATTAAATTTTAATCTATATCTACCTCAGTGATTTTTGTGCCAAAAAAGTCTGAAGCCCAATTTTCTTTCCTCGTTTTTTTTTTTTCACACAGTATTTGCGCAGCAATTTTTCAAACGCATTTTTTTGGGGAAAAAACACACTTTTTAAAATTTTAATGCACTAAAACACACTATATTGCCCAAATGTTTGATGAAGTAAAAAAGATAATCTTAGGCCGAGTACATGGATACCAAACATGACATGCTTTAAAATTGCGCACAAACGTGCAGTGGCGACAAACTAAATACATTTTTAAAAGCCTTTAAAAGCCTTTACAGGTTACCACTTTAGATTTACAGAGGAGGTCTACTGCTAAAATTACTGCCCTCAATCTGACCTTCGCGGTGATACCTCACATGCATGGTGCAATTGCTGTTTACATTTGACGCCAGACCGCCATTTGCGTTCGCCTTAGCGCGAGAGCAGGGGGGGACAGGGGTGCTTTTTTTTTTTTTTTTTGCTTTGTTATCTTATTTTTAAACTGTTCCCTTCATTTTTTTTTTTTTAATAATTTTTATTGTTATCTCAGGGAATGTAAATATCCCCTATGATAGCAATAGGTAGTGACAGGTACTCTTTTTTTTGAAAAAATTGGCTGTGGTCAGGGTGTGGTCAGATGCTTCGAGGGCAGAGGAGAGATCATAGACGCTAGATCTCTCCTCTGCCCTCGAAGCATCTGACCACACCAAGATCGGTGTGATAAAATGCTTTCCCAATTTTCCAATGGCGCTGTTTACATCCGGCGAAATCTAAGTCATGACACGGAAGACAGGGGGGGCATTCCCTCCCACTGCTTATAAAAGCAGTCTAGAGGCTAATTAGCCGCTAGGATTGCTTTTACATGAAAGCCGACCGCTGGCTGAAAAGAATGATACCAAGATGATACCTAAACCTGCAGGCATCATTCTGGTATAACCACTCAAAGTCGTGAATGGCGTACCTGAAGACAAAAAAAATGGTTAACAATAAAACACAGTAAACGGTAAAGTATAAAAAATTGCATACCTGAAAAGCAAACATGATAAAACATAATAACAATAAAACATTGCAGAATAGAATACAGTAAAAAAGAGCAGAACGATAGAGAGAGAGAGAACAATAAAACTACAACTATTTTTTTTTTTTATATATTTTTTTTTTTTTTTTTTTTACACTTTTTTTTTTTGTAACTGTAACTTTTATAACTGTAACCGGTTCCAGGTTCGGGTCTCTCAAAATGCAATGGCATCTTGGGAGACCCTGTGAAAGTGTGCCTAGTCTGCAATTCTGTACGCTACGCTGATACTCAACTAGTGAATGGTAGCGTTCAAAACATTCTCCAGTGCAAAGACCAGGATTGTCAGGACAGGAGGGAAAATAATAGCGGGTGTCACGCCTATATCCGCGCTTGCTGCAGACACAACATCTTTTTTGGGGGCGTTCGTTGGGTAGGGGTACTCGGGAGGACATAAAGAAAATGCCCCTCATGCAGCCGACTGCATTTGGTTGGGGATGTGAATGGGGGAAGTACGGGCGCTGCACAAGTGGTGGGTTCTGAATTATTAGGATTGGCGAATGCAGCAGGAAGGGCATTATGGGCACGACGGGCCTGTGTTTGTCTTCTTGGTGGCAGCGGGACACTACTTGTGCTTGCCACCTCACCAGCTTGAACTGCACTTATGGGACTCGCCACGTCACCAAGTGTTACTGCAGTGCTGGTTTGACTACGACCGAGGCATACTAGGCCGCTGGTGCTTGCCAGTTCCCCAAAACGCTACCAAAAAAACTGTTAGCGATCGCAGGGATCAGGCCTGACTCTGCAAACGCTGCAGTTATGTGTTTAGTGTTTTGTAAGTGACAGTGATCGATCGATACTGCACTTGGGTGGGGTGGGCTGGGCTGGGCCGGGCGGAGGGGCAAAACGCAGGTGCTAGCAGGTGTCTGGGCTGATCCCGCTAACACTGCGTTTTTGGGAACCCTAAACTGCTGGGGACACTAGTATAGATCTGATCGGATCAGATACTATACCACTAAGGGAGGTGTACAGTGAGTGCGTGGGTGTTAGTGGTACTGGCGCTAACCTGACGCTGCCTGGGGCGATGCATATCACCGCCGGGCGATCAGGGGGCTAAACCTTTATTCGGTAATAAACGGCGGGTGCCCTGACACTATAAAAAATAAACTAACTAACCAGCGTCACCCGTAACAGTTATACGGTGATCACTGTTGAAAGGGTTAACTAGGGGGCAATCGAGGGGTTAAAACCTTTATTAGGTAGTATATGAGGGTCCCTGATGCTATAAAACGCTGACGGCGAACCTAAATATTTACCTCCCTAACTAGCGTCACCAGTGACACTAATACAACGATCAGAAAAATGATCGCTTAGTGACACTGGCGACGGGGGGTGATCAAGGGGTTAAAACCTTATTGGGGGGGTTAGGGGGGTACCCTAGACCTAAAGGGGGCTAACCCTAACTGCCCTACCACACTAACTCACAAACTGACACCAATGCAGTAATCAGAAAAAAAATAAAACTGCTTGGTGTCAGTGTGACGGGGGGGGGGGGAGGGGTGATTAGACTGGCATGTTCTACTGTGTGTGTGTGTGTGTGTGTGTGTGTTGTGCACTCACTTGGATGTCTTCTCTCCTCGGCGCTGGAGCGGAAAATACCGAGCCGAGGAGAGATGACATAATTTCCTCTGCTGCTGTTTACTATACAGCAGCAGAGGAATGATTCCATTGGCCGGGAGCGATCGGGAGGGGGTGGCCACAAATGGATGGCCTCCCCCTCACCTCCGATCGCCGGGGGAGAAATGCCGACCGCCTCGGGCACCAGTTGAACTTAGGAATGTGTCTTTGCAAAGTTAAACTAATTAAAATCCTTTCTTATTTTTGCTTGGGGATAGACTGCAGAGGGATTAGAAGTTTTAGGTGATGTCTACACCCCTGATAGGGTGAAGACACCTCCCAAATTTTGCCAATTTCTCATTCAAAATTATTCACTTCCTGTCACATAGCCAAACAGGAAGTAAGGGTAAAACCCGACCAATGTATGTCCTTGGGGACACACAGGTCAATCTAAATAGTTTCCCCATTCGGGAAATTGCACTCTAGCATTTTGCCATGTACATCCCAAATTATTATGTATCTTGGGGTTTATTTACTAAAAGGTAAATCCACTTTGCACTACAAGTGCACTTGGAAGTGCGGTTGCTGGAGATCCGAGGGGGACAAGCAAGGAAAAGAAAAAAAACAGCATCTTTGCCTCTACATGATTGGATGATAAAATCACCAGTACTACCCCTCTGATTTTCATCAACTGCACTTGTATTGCAGAAAGGATTTGCCTTTAATAAACCCCAAAATACCTAATAATTTGGGGTGTACACAACAAAGTGCTAGAGTGCAATTTGCATAGTGGGGGCACTAGTTAGATTGACCTGTGTGTCCCCAAGGAAAAATATTGTTAGGGTTTTGCTCTCACTTCCTGTTTGGCTATGTGACAGGAAGCGAAGCCAATTTTAAGAAAAGGGACACAAAGCCCAACCTTTAAAAAAAAAATTAATAAATAAAAAATAAAAATCTTGATTTCCCTCAAATGTCCACAATTAGAATAGGATTGTCTTCAGCTTGATTTTAGTTCAGTGCTCTAAATCAGTGCTTCTCAACCCTGTCCTCAAATACTCCTCAACAGGCCATGTTTGCAGGTTTTCCTTCATCTTGCACAGGTGCTTTAAATCAAAGTCAATGGCTTTGTATTTTGGACAGCTATTTTAGATAAGATAAAATTTCCTAAACATGTCCTGTCGGGGGGTGCGGGTACTTGAGGACTGAGGCTGAAAACCACTGCTCAAAAAGAAAATTGAATACTTACCACTCTGGAATGTTACTTTCCTGGTCCCTATCCATGGCAGCATACGCACAATCCATGCATGTGCTACCATGAAGGCACCAGGAAAGTAACTTAAAACTAAAAAAAATTAAAAAAAGGATTATTCTAAGACATGCCAATCAGCCTAGTTAAGCTGCAGCTGGGAAATTTGTTGCATGAAAAGAACACACATAAAACATAAAAAATTTGAAACAATTTTATTGGTCCAAAAAAAAACAGGACTTGGAAAAGAAGCAAGGAAAGCAAAATACGTACAAAAAAGAGCAACTTCGTTTATATGGGGCTCTTCTAAACCACGTATACCTATACACACACTACATCTTCCCAAAAATAAAGGAGGCCTGGGATACCCTAATTTTACTAACTACTACAGAGCAGCACATTTGGCCAGTCTGTCCAAATACCATGCAAAACAGGAAATCCCATTATGGGTATTTATAGAGGCTTCAGAAAATGACCCTCTATTAATATCAAATTTATTATGGCTTGATCCTAAAGACCGCTTTAAAATTCATAATCCCATAACTAAACACTTCTCATCTCTCTGGGATAAACTAAAAACCAAATATCAGTTACAATCTCCACACAATCCTCTCCTTTCTTTTATCAGAAATCCGGCCTTTTATCCGGCATGGATCTACCCAAATTCTTTTAAAGCTTGGACAACATCAGGCATTCAGACACTAAATGACTTCATAGCATCTAAATCATTCCTTTCATTCCCATCGCTTAGAGAAAAATATGATCTACCAAACTCTGAGATATTTAGATATCTCCAAATCAAAAATTTCTATACACCATTCCTAAAGGGGGATACACCATTATCCCAATTATCCATTTTTGAATCAATCTGTACAAAAGATCCATTTGCTAAAGGTACAATTTCATCACTTTATAATCAATTATATGGAGTAGCAAATCTTAATAGACCCTCTTACGTTCAGAGGTGGGAGGAGGACCTGGGACGAACTTTAGAAGACACGGACTGGTCTAACATATGGCTCACATCTAAGTCATCTTCACCCAACATCTTAGCACTGGAGACAAATTATAAAGTCCTAACTCGCTGGTACCTTGTACCCGCTAGAGTGGCAAAATATTCACCTAATACCTCAGCTCTTTGTTTTCGAGGATGCCCAGAAATAGGCACATATTTACACATATGGTGGACGTGCCCAGTAATCCAAACCTTCTGGAAGGAAGTCTTCGTGATTGCATCTAAAATATTTAAAAAAATAATACAACCAGATCCATATTTAACTTTACTTAATCTAAAACCGGAATGATTAACACTCTCTCAATTCAAACTTATGATCCAACTAATAACGGCTGCAAAACAAACAGTGGCCAAGGCATGGAAATCTCCTACATTGGTACTAGCAGAAACAATTCACAGAATGAATAATACAATGTCCCATGCTAAGATGGTAGCCATCGATCAAAATCAAATTCCAAAATTTGAAAAACTTTGGCATCCTTGGATAAAACAACAGTTCCTGTCAAACTTCAATGACTCTGTCCTGTTGCCATGGTAACAGATTAAATGACTTACAGAGACACCCATTCTAAGGCTTCAAAGAGAACTAAAAAGAATAATAAACTGACGAGCGGGACAACCTTGTGGACCATACCTCTACCTTTCAACCTTTTTTCTTCTTTCTCTTTCCTTTTCTCCACCTTACGATTAAAGCTCATTATCAGAATTTATTTGACCTATATACACTCTACTTGTAAACAATATGTATAGTAGGTATAAATCATTTAAATACCTACAAAAGTAACTAAGGAAATGATATATATCTTTAATTTAGGTTTACGTGAACCCAATGTTTAATATTTGAAATTTCATGATATTATATAAACCCTACTGTAAAACAATGAGCTTACTTTATAGATCCTTGTAAACTTACTTTATGTATCTTTATAACATTGTATACTCAATAAACTTCTTTTGACAAGGAAAGCAAAATACACACATGTATAATTTGAGACACTAACAGAATATGTTTGAGGTTTGACCCTTTTGCAGTGTAAATTAACAGGAGTTAAAAGGAGTGCACCCACAAATGGACATCTATTAAGGATTAAAACAACATTAGGCACAACATTTTGAGAAAGTATTTTAAAAATAATGCAGCACAGACAGTTAAATCAAAGTGAACAACGTAAAAACAACAAAAATTGGCAACATAAAAAAGATTTCATGGTAAAATAACCACCACCCAAAAAAATACAACAAACCAAAGTAACAAATTGCATAAAAACACATCTGTTTTGCAACAACATAATAAACAAAATACAAATAGAAAATACATGTGTTAGAAACTCGATAAGGACACCCAAATGTACTCTCTTGCCCCCCCCCCCCACACACACACACACAATCTTGGCTCTTTTCAGGGCAAAGAAAGGAATGCTATCTGCAAGCTTTAGGCTGGGTTCACACTGGTGCGACACGACAGCCGTCCTACTTTGGATCCGACTTTGCCCTGCGACATGAAGCCGGCATGCGTCCGACTTTCAATGAACGGGGATCCCACTTGGATCCCCGCCAATGCCCGGCACTGCGTTTGGTATGAATCTTGAGGGGGAACTCCGCACCAAATTAAAAAAAAAAAAAACGGCATGGGTTTCCCCCTCCAAGAGCATACCAGGCCCTTGGGTCTGGTATGGACCTCAAGGGGAATCCCCCTACGCTGAAAAAACGGCGTGGGGGTCCCCCCCGAATCTATACCAGACCCTTATCCGAGCACGCAGCCCGGCCGGTTAGGAATGGGGGTGGGGACGAGCGAGCGCCCCCCCCTCCTGAACCATACCAGGTCACATGCCCTCAACATGGGGGGTGGGTGCTTTGGGGCAGGGGGGCACCCTGCGGGCCCCCCACCCCAAAGCACCTTGTCCCCATGTTGATGAGGACAAAGGCCTCTTCCCGACAACCCTGGCCGTTGTCCTCGTCAACATGGGGACCCACCCCCCCGTGTTGAGGGCATGCGGCCTGGTACGATTCAGGAGGGGGGTGCTCGCTCGTCCCCACACCCTTTAATGACTGGCCGGGCTGCGTGCTCGGATAAGGGTCTGGTATGGATTTTGGGGGGACCCCCACGCCATTTTTTTTCGGCGTAGGGGGTTCCCCTTAAGGTGTCCATACCAGACCCAAGGGCCTGGTATGCCCTTGGAGGGTGAACCCATGCCGGTTTTTTATTTAAAATTTGGCGCGGAGTTCCCCCTCAAGATCATCTGAGCACGAGTCGCATGCCAAAGTCGGATCATGCGAGACGGCAATCTGACTTTGATCCGACTTCAATGATAGTCAATGGGCTGAAGTCGGATCAGAGTAGTACAGGGAGCATTTCTAAAGTCGGAACGACTTGTGTCGGACCAGTTAGGACGGCTCCCATAGGGAAACATTGAATTTCACACGTCATGTGACATGAGCTCCCAATGTCGGAGCGTTTGTCGGACCAGTGTGAACCCAGCCTTATATAACATAGGTTTGTGTGCTAATTAGGCAATTGCAAACACATGCACAGTCCATGAAACACAGAAAATACAAGTTCACCCAATGTAGAGAGAACTTCAAAGTGAGTACACCTGTTAAGGATGTCCTTAAATTACTAACCCAAAAAACACACTCTGAGCATGCCCAGAAACATCCAAGTTCTGTTCACACACAAAAAGCACCACCAAAAAAAACCAAAGTCCCTGAGCATGCCCAGACCAAGGGGGGCAATTAAAGAGCCTAACGTGCAAAAGTTATACAACAAATACCATTGCAGTCTAAGGGAACTGACTTGGCAATTTTACTAGTCCCCACTTGGCTGGCTTATCTTCTAGTTATTGGCCTTAAAATGGGTGTGGGGGCCCAGGTCCCACCCTAAGGGACATATATCAATGTCAAAAATTGGACAACCCCAAAAATGAAACAAGGAGAAATGCCTTTAAATATGCCAAATTGCTTAAGGGCCAGTTCACACCAATGCAGTCCAGTGCATATTTTATGCATCACAAATGCATGGAAATTCGGTTATATGGTTTTCAATGGCATAGTTCACACCAGTGCTTGCAGTTCCAATGCGTTCCAGAAAAAAAAGTAGAACATGCTGCATTTTTTTCTGCACTGGACTGCAGAAAAAGGGGCCAGCTCACACCATAGAAAGGCAGTCCGGATGCGTTCCAGGTGCTTTTCTGCATGCACGTTTTTGATGCGTTCCAGTGCGTTTTTGGTGTGTTTTTGATGCAGTGCTTTTTTCCCCCCTCTTTTTTCTTAACCTTAAATAAGGACAAGTGTGTTGCAGTGCGTTTTTGGTGCGTTCCAGTGCATTTTTGATGCATTTTACAGCGTTCCAGTACAGTCCAGTGCCTAAAAAATGCAGCATGTTCTACTTTTTTTTCGGGAACTGAAAATGCACTGGAACTGCAAGCACTGGTGTGAACTATGCCATTGAAAACCATGTAACCTACTTTCCGTGCGTTTTTGATGCAGAAAAAAACGCACTGGACTGCATGTGGTGTGAACTGGCCCTTAAGGAATAAAAGTAATTTAAAACTACTCGCGGCTATAATGAAATGTCGGTCCGGCAATACACATAAAAGTTCATTGATAAAAACAGCATTAAGAAAAAAAACAAAATTAAGAAGAAAATGTGTGGGGTTCCCCCGAAATTCCATAACAGGCCCTTCAGGTCTGGTATGGATATTAAGGGGAACCCCGTGCCAAAATAAAAAAAAATTGGCGTGGGGGTCCCCCTCAATATCCATACCAGGCCCTTCAGTTCTGCCATGGATTTTAAGGGGAACCCCGAGCCAAAATTTTTTTTTAAAATAGCGTGGGGTCCCCCTAAAAATCCATACCAGACCCTTATCCAAGCACGCAACCTGGCAGGCCGCAGGAAAAGGGGGGGGCGAAAGAGCGCCCCCTCCTGAACCGTACCAGGCCACATGCCCTCAACATTGGGAGGGTGCTTTGGGGTCCCCCCCAAAGCACCTTGTCCCCATGTTGATGAGGACAAGAGCCTCATCCCCACAACCCTTGCCCGGTGGTTGTGGGGGTCTGCGGGCGGGGGGCTTATCAGAATCTGGAAGCCCCCTTTAACAAGGGGATCCCCAGATCCCGGCCCCTCCCTGTGTGAAATGGTAAGGGGGTACAAAAGTACCCTTACCATTTCACAAAAAAAGTGTCAAAAATGTTAAAAATGACAAGAGACAGTTTTTGACCTTTTCTTTATTTAAAGTCTTCTTCTTTCCATCTTCTTCGGGTCTTCTTCCTTCTTCCTTCCTTCCTTCCTTCCTTCATCCTTCGGTTTCTTCCTCCATCTTCTTCTTCCTCTGCATCTTCCTCCGATCCTCAGCTTCTTGCTCCGGTGTTCTCGTCTGGCATCTTCCTCCGCGGCGTCTTCTTCCCCGCTTCGTTCTTGGGCCGCTCCGCATCCATGATGGGATGCTCCTGCTGTGTGACGCTTCTCGTCTTCTGACACTAGTATAACGGAACCGTGCTTCAGAGGGGGCGGTGTCACTGGGTGGCCCCGCCCCCCTCTGACGCATGGGGACTTCCCCTATGGCTTTCCCCTATGGCTTTCCCTGTGGCGTCAGAGGGGGCGGGGTCACCGGGTGGCCCTGCCCTCCGTTATTTAAGAAGTGTCAGAAGACGAGAAGTGTCACACAGCGGGAGCCTCCCATCATGGATGCGGAGTGGCCCAAGAACGAAGCTGGGAAGAAGACGCTGCGGAGGAAGATGCCGGACGAGAACACCGGAGCAAGAAGCTGAGGATCGGAGGAAGAAGCAGAGGAAGAAGAAGATGGAGGAAGAAACCGAAGTAAGAAGACCCGAAGAAGATGGAAAAAGAAGGCTTTAAATAAAGGTATTGTCAAAAACTCTCGTCATTTTTAACATTTTTGACACTTTTTGTGAAACGGTAGGGGTACTTTTGTACCCCCTTACCATTTCACACAGAGGGGGGCGGGATCTGGGGGTCCCCTTGTTAAAGGGGGCTTCCAAATTCCGATAAGCCCCCCCGCCTGCAGACCCCCTCAACCACCGGGCAAGGGTTGTGGGGATGAGGCCCTTGTCCTTAACAACATGGGGACAAGGTGCTTTGGGGGGCTACCCCAAAGCAACCTCCCAATGTTGAGGGCATGTGGCCTGGTACGGTTCAGGAGGGGGAGGGGCCGCTCTCTCGTCCCCCCCTCCTCTTTACCTGCGGCCTGCCAGGTTGCGTGCTCGAATAAGGGTCTGGTATGGATTTTTAGGGGGACCCCACGCCATTTTTTTTTTTTTTTTTTTTTAGGCGTGGGGGTTCCCCTTAATATCCATACAAGACCTGAAGGGCCTGGTATTGAATTTCGGGGGAACCCCACGCATTTTTTTTTCTGAATTTTGTTTTTTTCTTAATGCTGTTTTTATCAATGAATTTTTATGTGTATTGTCGGACCGACATTTCATTACAGCCGCGAAGTGAACCAGCGTTAAAAAAAAAAAAAAGTCTAGAAGTGCGCCCGTTCAACCCATGCAAATGCATTTACGTTGCTTGACATTTACTAAGATTTTGCCGGCGCAGTGAACCAAAGCATTGGAACAAAGGCAAATGCCGTATGAGCATGCATGGTGCATAAATTCACCTCCCGCAGTTCTAAATGTATTTGCCGGCTTGTTCGGAGAAAGTTACTTTCTCATTCTATTTTGGGCTTATTTGTGACTTGGGCAGTTAGTACTACACTTCCTCACATCACCCCCATAATATTGGCACTTCCAGCTTGTTAAAATTTGAAGTTAAAGATGCCGTGCGCCATGTCTATAGTGGCGTACCGATCGCCTCTTCCCGTGCGCCGCGTGTTACCGGCACAAGTGTTTTGTAAATACGAAAATGTCATTTGCACATCGGTGTGCGCAACTCATGGCGCAAATGCTTTGTAAATCAGCCCAATTGTTTGTATAATACTGGCTATCATTACCATTGGATTATTTAGGCACAATACTCATTACACAGTATTGGTGTTTTGGTTTCATATAGGTAGGCTGGTGTGCAGTGGTTTTTCACTTTTTTCAATTATCTATTTTTTTATTATATATTGCAATTTAATTTACATTATTTTTATAGCATTATTTTGTCACTACATCATTAGCACTCTCCACAAATCTTTTTTCCACATGTGCACTAGTGATTTATCACTTGGCTTGGGATTAGCTGCTATTTATCTTTTTTATACCTTTTTTTTATATATTTTTAATTTTTCACATATCTCATTTAGGCGCGGGATTCGATATTGTTTTCACAGTAAAATAGCCTAATTTTTTTGTATGATGTGAAAGATGATGTTGTGCCAAGTAAAAACCCAACATGTCATGCTTTGAAATTGGGCACACTCGTGGAATGGCGACAAACTACGGCACCTAAAAATCTCCATAAGCAATGCTTTGAAAAAAATTAACTGTTACCAGGTTAGAGTTACAAAGGAGGTCTTTTGCTGGAATTATTGCTTTCGCTCTAACTCTCGCGGCGATGCCTCTCGTGTGATTTGAACACCGTTTACATATACGGGCGAGACTTATGCATGCGTTTTCTTTGCGGTGCGAGCTCGCGGGGATGGGGTGCTTTAAATTTTTATGTATTTTTTCTTATTTATTTTATTCATTTTTATTTTTTTACATCGTCACTTTAAAAAAAAAATTCTGATCACTTTTATTGCTGTTACAAAGGAATGTAAACATCCCTTGTGACAGTAATCGGTGGTGACGGGTACTCTTTCTGGAGGCATCTGGGGTCTAAAAGACCCCAGTTCCCTCTTTTGCACTTCAGAGTATTCAAATCGCCAAAGACGGCGATTCTGAATATTGTATTTTTTTTTTTTAATTGGCGCCATTGCCAGCTGAGTAAACCGAAAGTGACGTTGTGACGTCGCTTCTGTGTTTTTACATAGGAGACTGGAACAAAGCCATTTCCAGCTTTAATTCAGTCTCACTCTAGCCGGCAGAAGTGCCGGATCGTGTCTCCTGGTGGGGCGGGAGGCCCGGAAAGAGCGACGGGTGGGGGGGAGGCGTCCCCTCCCGCTTCTTTAGGATAACAGCCGAGTGGCTTTTAGCTGCATCGGTTGTTATCCCTAAAGAGCTGATCGCCCGCTCTAAAAAACAGTACCGGGGTGATGCCTGCAGCTGCAGGCATCATCCCAGTATAACCTCTTAAAGCCATGGCCGCATATGTGGTTGGTGTTAAGGTGTTGAACAAAGGAGTAAAACATCCATCAGGGTACAATAAAGAAAGGAGCAATGTCCCACGTAAAATCCAAAGTAACATAATAGCATAATATGAAATACAAACAGAAATAAAGTGAATTTATGTTAAACAAAACATGAATAAATACTTTTTTCCAGAAACAAGACATTACGAAGGGTTCACTCAAATGGATATTCCAATTTTTAGAAGGGAAATTATGAATGATGAAAAACTAAGTGCACTCCTGTGATCCACTAGAGAAGTAGGTCTAAACACTGCATTCACACTTCAGCGTTTTGAATCGCGGGCAGATTTGCCGCAATTCTGCTCGCAATTTCAAAACGCCTATGTGTGAATGACAAATCACTGGACTCACTTTTCAGATGCCATTTATTTGAATGACACCTAAAATCGCACTGCAATGGCAACAACCCACATCGCGTGAAGCATGTCGCTCAAAAGTAGCTCCTGAACTGTTTTTGGGCGACAAGCTTCACGCGATGTAGGTTGCCGCGATTGCAGTGCAATTTATTACACAACAATCGCGGCAGACCTGCACCTTGATTTTAGGTGTCATTCAGATGAATGGCCTCTCAAATGAGAGTCCCCAATTTGTCATTCACACATCGACGCTTTGAAATCGTGGGCAGAATCACGGCAAATCTGCCTGCAATTCAAATCGCTGAAGTGTGAATGCAGTCTCAGTGATGTTTATTGGTTCTCACGGCAAAAACCCCTTCTGAGTTTAGTTATCACTTGGGACTATATTTGTTTTAATAAATATAATTACTTACTTTGGGAATAAAGAACAAACAGTTTAAGAACCCATTTCAACCTCCCAGACCAAATCAAGAGGTTATCAGGATAAAAAAATCCGAGCATAGAAGGAAAGAAATCATGGGTTGTTAAGGCCAATAGTGAACGCAATTATTTACCCACACTTGGTATAATTTATCCAGACATAATCTGTTATTATATATCATCTTGCATAAGGTGAGGGCTTTATTGAAACATAACAGTAAATTTTGGGTTGTGAAGAGCATTAGTGAATTTGGTTATCTACCTACACTTGGAACAAGCTATTAAAAGTCATTGTTTTTATCATCTCATTTAGGATAAGGCAAGAGCATTATTGATGCAAGATACCAGTGAACGTTGTGATGGAGAGTTAAACTAGGGCTAAATGAATGTAACATGCCTTTACTGATGCTGAGTCATCCGCTTCTTCGAATAAGGGCCAGAGTCGATGGGTTTTGTTTTCATAGAAGTTGTTTCTCTCTTTTTGCAAGTCCTGAGGCATAGGGGGCTCATAAGATTTAATCACCCCTACAATCGCAATAGTTAGGAAATGGGCTTCTTGCAAAGTTTACTATTGCTTCCTGAAGGAGTACCTTTATGTCATGCAAGGCTAGGAAATTCCTTCCCAGGAGGTACTCCATGGGAAGGAATCCTGTCTTTTTCCAATCTGGTCTGGATATGACTGAGTACCATCTCATAGAATTTGCATTAATGGGTTGTCGAATATTATTCTCCTAATATCCTGAATAAGTCTCTTTTCAATACACATACAGAGAGGACACCTAGGCTCAAATGTTGGTCTGCGGAAATTCAGTGCAAGAAACTTTTTATGCGCATAAGCGGGGGTATTAGCGTTGCTGTATTATAGAAGGCAACACACTGCGTGGTATTGTAAATTAAGTAACTTTAATTGCCGGATAAGCAGCAGTAGAAAATGATATTTACAAAAGTGGAGTAAACAGTTCTCTTGTTAGCATATAAGGGTTTGTTTTTTTTTTTTTTTTTTTTTACAACATCCGCGGTATACAACCGCTTTAACTAGTTCTTATATGTTTTGAACTCTTTAATCAACCTCTTCACTACCTTCTACTACAACAATAGTAGCACTGTATCTGGATCAGTACAACCTCAGTAAAACCCTGAAAACTGTATCCAGACCCTAAACTATAATATAAGGGTGACTTATAGTCTTGCTTTGGGCACTGGATCCTGCTTGTGCGCTCACCTCAGTTCTTACGCGGAACTTAGTTCAACGCATGTAGTTAGCCACAAGGTGCTATTGTATACTGGTCCAGGGTTGAGGTCTATTCCTATGGTTCCCAGCCCAATAAAATCCCCTCTGAGGGTATGCCCACTGTGGCGGGCAAAGCCTGGACCCATACAGGGACCGCCAACATGGACTGTGGACACTTGTCCTGGCATCAGACCCTTTAGTGTAGCCTTTTAGCAAGTATGAGACTTTATATCCCCCATTACTTCCAGTACACTTACTAGTGTCTCCTGAATAGTTTTGTTTTATGATTAAAAGTATCTGTAAACTGGGAATTGTGTTTGACTTATTAAGTATTTAAACTTTCTAACTTGGGAGTAACATTTCCACCATTAACAGCTTAGTGTTAGGTGGATGCCTAGTTGTTACAATACACCACAGGTTGCACTATTGGCACTAACATCAAACTCCAGCCCTTTTTATATAGTTGGAAAGGTTGAAAAAAGACACCAGTATCCAGTCCAACCTGTGGTGTGTGAGTATGCTTGTATTTGTCAATAATACATTGTATATCCCTGTATGTTGTGACCATTAAGGAGCCCATCTAATAGTTTTTTTAAACTATCGACACTCCCTGCTGATACCAATGCTTGTGGAAGAGAATTCCACATCCTTACCGCTCTGACAGTAAAGAACCCTCTAAGTAGTTTAAGGTCAAACCACTTCTCTTCCAATTTCAGTGAATGGCTGCGTGTCTGTTTAAATTCCCTTTCACAGAAAAGTTTTGTCCCTATGTTAGGGTTACCAGTACAGTATTTGTACATCACTATCATATCCCCCTCTCATGCATCTACTCTCCAGAGAGAATAAGTTCAATGCTTGTAGTCTTTCCCCATAGCTGAGATCCTCTAGTACCTTTATTGGCTTTGTTGCACTTCTCTGGACTCTCTCCAGTTCCAGCACATCCTTCTTGAAGACTGGTGCCCAGAACGGGATGGTACACTCAAGATGCGACCGGACCAGAGTCTTGTAGAGTGGGAGAATTATAGTTTTATCTCTGGAGTGAATCCCCTTTTTAATGCATGCCAGTATTTTGTTAGCTTTGCTTGTAGCAGCTTGGCATTGCATGCTATTGCTGAGCCTGTCATCTACTAGGACCCCAAGTCCTTTTCCATCCTAGATTCCCCCAGAGTAACTTGCATTCTTATTTTTAGCACCCAAATGTATCACTTTACATTTTTCAACATTAAAGGGGTTGTAAAGGTAAAAAATTTTTCACCTTAATGCATTATGAAACAGCCGCCGAGGGACCCCAGAAGAGCAGGTTCGGGGCCACTCTGTGCAGAACGAGCTGCACAGTGAAGGTAAGTATGACATGTTAGTTATTTTTTAAAAAAAATAAAATTACCTTTACAACCCCCTTTAAACCTTATTTGCCATGTAGTTGCCCATCCCATTATTTTATGTAGGTCTTCTTGTAAAGTTTCTACATCCTGTGCAGAAGTTATTGCCCTTCTTACCTTTGAATCATCTGCAAAAAATTGAGATTGAGCTGTTTATCCCATCCTCTCTATTTTATAAATAATTTAAACAGAATTGGTCCCAGGACAGATCCGTGGGGGACCCCACTTACCACACCGGACCATTCCGAGTATTCGCTATTTATCAACACCCTTTGGACCTACCCTTGTAGGCAGTTTTCATTTCAGGTGCTCACTGTATGGTCCATGCCGACAGACCTCAGTTTGTAAACGTTTGTGGGAAACTGTATCACATGACTTTGCAAAATCATGATACACCACATCCACAGGCCTTCCTTTATCTAGATGGCAGCTCACTTCTTTATAGAACGTTAATAGATTGGTCTGGCAAGAACGATTCTTCGTGAATGCATGCTGATTACCACTAATGATACAGTTTTCATCACTGAAATCTTGGATAATAGTCCCTTATCATCCCCTCCAATAGCTTGTAGACTATTGATGTTAGGCTAACTACCTGTAGTTCCCAGGGATATATCTCAGCCCTTTTTTAAATATTAGTACCATGTTGGTTTTTCTCAAATCAGCTGGTACCATTCCAGTCAGTAAACTGTCCATAAAAATTAAGAACAATGGTCTAGCTATCACCTGACTGAGTTCCTTAAGGACCCTCGGGTGTAAGCCATCTGGTCCTATTGACTTATTTATGTTAAGTCTTTCAAGTCTATTTCTTATACTGGCTTCTGTTAGCCATGAGGGTGCATTCTGTGACATGTTATTAGCATTACAGTCTTGGTTACTATATCCCTGTTTCCTGTGTGAAAACTGAGAAGAATGCATTTAAAACCTTTGCCTTCTCTTTGTCTTTTGTAACTAATTTCCCTTCATCATCCTTTATGAGGCCAATAATTTCTGGTCTCACTTTCTTACTGTTTATATTTGTTTAAAGAATTTCTTTTTTTTTTTTAAACTTTCCTCCTGCTATGTGCCTTTCGTGGGCTATTTTAGCTAACCTGATTGCGCTCTTAGATTTCTTATTGCATTCTTTGTATTGTTGGAATGTTAACAATGACCCGTCAGCCTTGTATTTTTTGAAAGCCTTTTCTTTTGCTTTTATATACATAATTATTTTAGAGTTTAGCCACCCAGTATTAATTTTAACTCTTTTAAACACGTTTCCCATTAGAATGCACCTTATTTAGTATGCTCTTAAAGAACTCCCATTTTTCCTCCGTGTTCCTTGTCCTGGGATTTTATCCCTTTTAATATCGTCTAGCAAAAAGCGCAGTTTAAGGAAGTTGGCTCTTTTAAAATTCAGTGTCCTTGTATTACTCTTGTGCTTCTTATTTCTGTGATTTATACTAAATCTAGTTGACCTGTGGTCGCTGTTTCCTACGCTTCCCTGTATTTCCACATCCGCGATCAGGTCTGTATTGTTTGTAATCAGTAGGTCTAGTAATGCGTTCTCTCTTGTTGGTGCATTCACCAGCTGACCCATGAAATTGTCCTGCAAGACATTAAGGAAATGGTAAGATGAATGAGCGGTTCCTTCTGCCCAGTCTATATCTGGATAAGTAAAATCCCCCATTATAATAACATTTCCCAGCCTTGCTGCCATTCTAAGCTGTGATAGCCATCTGGTCCTATTGACTTATTTATGTTAAGTCTTTCAAGTCTACCTCCCCCTCTTCCCTCAGATTAGGGGCCTGTAGCATATTATTACTTTTCTTATTATTTTCCTCCCTTTGGAGCTCCACCCACAAGGATTTCAGCTCCTCCCCAGCTTCATTAGTGATGTCGTCCCTCACGTTCACATGCACATCATTCACAGTGTTAATTTTGGCAGCAAATTTCGATTTAGTTTTAGTCTTAGGACTAAAATGGCATTTTAGATTTAGTCTTATTTTAGTCTTTTGCAATTGTTTTAGTTTTAGTCGACTAAATCTCCAGTACATTTTAGTCGGCTAAAATGTCATACATTTTAGTCGACTAAAATCTTCAGTACATTTTAGTCGACTAAAACTAAGGGGTGTAATTAAATTGTAATGCATTAGTTAATGCATTAGTTAACATTTCTCCACAATTTCCAAACTCATTATATACTGCTGGAGTGAAAAATCTAATATGTTGTTATGTATGGTATTGAGGTATGAACATGCACTACAGACCAGTGTTAATTTTGAAGTCAAATTTCAATTTATTTTTAGTATTAGTCTTTTGACTAAAATGGCATTTCAGTTTTAGTCCCATTTTAGTCTTTTGACTAAAATGTCATTTTAGTTTTAGTCGTATTTTAGTCATCTCAATTGTTTTAGTATTCATTTAGTCGACAAAATTAACACTGATCATTCATGATATACAGTCATACCCCCCCCCCCACCTTTCCTACCCTCCCTGTCCCCTTAATATAGGGGATACCCCTGAATGGTTGACATCCAATCATGTGAGCTGTCAAATTAAAATTTCTGAATTGCCCACAAAATCAAAATCCTCCTCGTACATTAGCAGCTCCAGTTCTCTCATTTTATTAGCTAGACTTCTAGCATTGGTATAGAGGCCTCGTAATTTTGTCCTGTCAGATACTATTTCCTTGTTAGTTGTTATGATGAGGCTGCAATTTGGATTTGCCAACTTACTTTGGGTTTTGGTATTCTAGTCACCCTACCACTATTGCCCCCCAATATTACCCGCTGAATCTTGCTCAATTCTAGCTAGCTCTACATTTGGACCCCCCCCAACACCTAGTTTAAAAGCCCTTCTCTCCCAGCAGAGCTGCACCCTCCCTATTTAAGTGCAGTCTGTTTCTGCTAAAGAGCCAGTAACCGACTGATAAATCAGCCCAGTTCTCCAGGAAAAGCCCCTCTTTTCTACACCAGCTTCTCAGCCACTTGTTAATTTCCCTAATCTCCCACTGCCTCGCTGGTGTGGCTCGAGGTGCCGGTAGTATTCCCGAGACTAATTTCTTGGAGGTCCTACTCTTCAATTTAGCTCCTAAGTCCCTGAAATCATTTTTTAGGACTCTACATCTTCCTCTAACTTTGTCATTGGTACCAACGTGCACCATGACAGCTGGGTCATCCCCAGCCCCACCCAATAATCTGTCCCTCTAATCTGCGATGTGCCGAACCTGAGCACCCAGTAAACAACATACAGTTTGGTGCTTATGGTCTTTGTGACAGAGAGCCCTCTCTGTCCTAATAATTGAATTCTCTACCCCCAGGATCTGTCTTTCCTTACCCTTAGCCTCACCCTTGCCCTCACTGGAGAAGTTTTTTCCCCTGGCAGCTAGATGTGTCGCTCTGCTCCAGCAATGCCTGTCCTTGACTGGTTTTCTCAGTAAAGGAGAAATATGGCAAGCTTTTATGGTTATACTTCTGCTGTGGATCACAGGAGTACAGTTTGTTATGCACTCCTGTGACCTATTTTCAGTTGGCACTCAGCCGGTCCAGGCTGGGGAAAGATCTGGACTTTACAGCCGGGATCCACCCAGATGCCTAATCCAGCAGCTGGCTCAGCCGCTCCCTCTCCTCCCCAGCCCAGCGCACCAGTGAGCACTGGAGGGAAAGAGCAGAGAGTCAGTGACTGACAGTCAACGTTCTCTGATTAGAGCGGAGGGAAGAACTGAGTAATTAGCAGTGTTTGTTCTCAGTTCTCTGTGCAGAGGCAACAGGATACAGATGTAGCATTGGATCAAGTTTCAGTCCATCTATGGTTGTTTTCACTTGTCAGAAGTTGATCTAATGATCAACGTCTGTCAAACAGAAATGTTGGAAAATTTTCATTTGATCTGCAGCTGCAGCCAATCATCTGCAGCACTGATCCGTGTATTCTGACAGCAGAGTAGTCCTTGCTGTCAGAATAGAATAGCACAGTGGGGATAGCCTCGCTTGTGTTCATGGGGGAATCAATACATTTTTTCGATCAGCCAACTGGCTGCTCAAAGAAAAATGACCCATCTGTGTGCAGTCTGAAGCCTAGGAGAGTAATAGCAGACTGAGGATCCTTTAGCTCTTCTAAAAGGGACAAGTTACATTCCTCCTTGTCTTCAGCTGAGTGCGCAGTCATCTGCAGGCCAATCAGAGTCAGACTCTTAAGAAGAATGTGATGAAGCACACTTGCGTCCCCTGCGTTCTGAGTCAGCTAAGTGATTTTTGCCATAATAATTAATAGTTGCAGTAAATTCCTCCCTGGATAACGCAGTTTGGGAAAGGGGGGGGGGGGGGGGCGCTGTATTTCGGGGAGTTAGGGAGGACTCAAAAGAATGTGAGGACTCTAGCAGTGGCTCTCAGGGCAGGGATGCCACAACTCACCCTAAATTTGATGGTGAACTGGGAGCCAGGAGGAGCCTGCAGGACTGTTTCCTCTGTGTATGTGATCTAGCACACTGGCAAGTGCAAATGTGTGGGCCCTGCAAGACCTGCAAAGACCAGCTGCAGGAACAGGAAATGTTTTCGTGCTCGTCACTATAAGGCAACAGGGAGTCCATAGATAATCATGTGAGGATCGTGGTAGGGATGCTCCTTAGAAGAGTTTGGGAAGGCTGAGAGGATGTGTGCATGCAGAAAATAAAGAAAAAAAGAGAACACTTCAATTGCCTCATCCGTAAATCATTGAGAAGTTGCAAAAGAAAAAAGGGTTCCTACAGGGGCGGACTGACAACTCATGGGGCCCCCGAGCAATAAAAAATTATGGGGCCCCCGGGCTTACAGTTGGCTGTCACACCAGGAGTAAGTGACAAACAAAACAACATATTGAGTACAGCTATCAGGATGAGCGCCGCGCTCACATCAGAGTCCTCCCTTACATCAAAGTCCCAACATTCTCCCTATAAATCACAGTCCACAGAGTGCCACCTTATGGCAGAGCCCCCAGTGTGCCTATGGCAGAGCCCCCAGAGTGTCACCTTTCATCAGTGTCCCCTTACGCACACCTTTGCACCTTAGTGCTTGGTGTGGCTGGCAGGAAAAGGCTTTAATTAGAAACAATCCACTTGTTGCAGCCTCTATACTGCGCAAGTGAGTCGTAGAGCCAGCGGAATAGTGAACTGCTGTGGTTGGCCTCAGGTCTGGCAGTGGGGCATGTGAATAAAGGCTATGCTTGATGTGTGCCATGATATCACTGCACAGGTGTGTACCCAGACCTGGTGCCTGATCTGAGGCTGAGCTCTGCAGTGCACCAATCAGATGGCTCCAAAAGGCAACAAGTGCATTTTTCATGGGCATAGGATTGTTAGATCAACTTCTGTTTAGCAGCAGTGGGCACACCTGGTTTATACAGTACACACACACACATGCACAGCATATATACATACTTTATAGACACACATGCACAGTATACATACACACATACAGTAAAACATGGACAGAAGAGGCAGAAATCAGCTGAAGATCAGCAGCATTAAAATGCAAAGAAAGATTAAAAAAAATTACACACACACACTATACATACAGTATAAATACATATATACAGTATACATACAGAATACACACACATGCAGTATACATACACACATAAGGTATACATGCAGTATACATACACTATACACACACATACAGTATACATGCACAGTATACATACATACAGTATACATACACAAGGTATGCATACAGTATACATACACTATACACGCACATACAGTATACATACACTATACACACTCATACAGTATACATGCACAGTATACATACACACATACAGTATACACACACATACAGTATCAGTGGCGGTGCGTCCATAAAGGGTGCACGTGCGCCGCCCCCTCTCTCCTGTCACCTCTCTATCACCTCTCTATCACCATAGATAGATTCATGCATTGCATGAATCTATGGTCACCGCTGACACCCCCTACACCCCCTACACTCAGGTGTCTGGCCCCTTTTCTGTAGCCGGGCACCTGAATTACAGCGCCGGGGTATTTTTTGTAAGCACCTGATTAGAGTCATAGGCTCTAATAGGCGTCCAAAAAGGTGAACAGCGGGCACCATGCTGGGCGCTCGCTGTTCACTAAGCGTTGGGTTAGCAAAGCGAATGAATATTCGCTTTCCTAACACTGAACCGCCTCTCAGCCAATTAAGTGCTCATGTCTGTTACCTGTCACCTAATTGAAACGACAGGCGCTGTGATTGGACGCCTATAAGGAGGAGAGGATGGGAAGGGACGACGGGAGAAGACATCGAGGAGCGTGGAGGACACAGGATACCGCTCGCCTCCTGCCGCCATGGCCCGCTGCCCCACCAAGACAAGGTAAGTGCCAGGTGGGCGGGGGATGGACGCTGGCAGCATTTGATCGGCACAGTAGCGGCAGTTGATGGGCACACTGGCAGCAGTTGATGGGCACAGTAGCGGCAATTGATGGGCACACTGGCAGCACTTGATGAGCACAGTAGCGGCAATTGATGGGCACACTGCCAGCAATTGATGGGCACACTGGCAACAATTGATGGGCACAGTAGCGGCAATTTATGGGTACAGTGGCTGCGTTTGATGGGCACAGTGGCAGCAATTGATGGCACAGTGGCTGCGTTTGATGGGCACAGTGGCTGCGTTTGATGGGCACAGTGGCGGCAATTGATGGGCACAGTAGCGGCAATTAATGTGTTTTTTTTTTTCAGTTTGTTTGCGCTCCCCCAAATATTTTGAGCACCAGCCGCCACTGTACAGTATACATACACACAATTACACACACACACACCAGCACATTTCATCCAAAAATCAGCCTGATTGAACACACTGCTGCCCCCATCTCCTGGCATGCTGGGACTTGTCGTGCCCCAGCAGCTCACGGACACATTAGTTGGTAATACAGGAGAGGAGGGTACTGTGCCTGTGTAGTGGTGGGCAGCTAATGAGTAGGGAGGTGTAGTAGAGATTGGGGCAGACATTCAGGACATGTTCTTCCTCCAGGACCATTGTACTTCTCACACACAAAATCGATCTAATAGCCTCAGAGACAGGAGAGCTCTGCTAGAGGTAAAACATCCTCCCTCTCCATCTCTGCTCACCAGGGTAATCCACTGACCAGGATCCATTTTGTAAAGCTCAGCAAGCTTACCTTATCAGGCAGCAGCCCGTCCCACACTGCAAGCTGTCCCCACCTCCCTCTCTTCTCCTCTCCTTTCCTCCAGCAGTCGGCATCTCCTGCGTCAAAAAAGCCGCGCTGTGGAAGGGGGCGTGTACAGCGTGTTGCTACTGGCTGAGGGGGCAGTGCAGAGGCGGAGCAGATATAATCTTGGGATTTTCACATATTGATGTCGGTGTCGGACAGATGTAAAAAAAACAGATTTTTACATACTGTCCCTAGTTTTACTGAGGCTGGCCACCCTGATGGGGCCCCCTAGTGGCATGGGGCCCTCGGTGAGTGCCCAAATGGTCAGTCCGCCCCTGGGTTCCTAAAAGGTGACCCCGAGTCGGACTTTAAGGGCACAGCAAACCAAAGGGATATCAAAAAATATAAACTTTTATTTAAATACAAATATAGATATACATATACACAGTGCAGAAAGGACATGAAAGAAACACCATACAAATCATATATAAAATATAAATAAATTGTTGCCAAAACTTCTTCAGGACACACTCGTGGTTCAATAGTTGCAAGAAAGAGAAAAAGGTCTCACTATCTATAAATAAAACACATAGTTACAATAATATATAAAATGAAAAGCACTATCAGAATCCAGATGAAGTTAATGACGTGCAAAAGCGAGGGTAAATACACATTCATGTTGTTACCTTACAGAAGAGTCAGCGCCAATCAACAAATATTCAAAAGATGGAAGTTTCCAACATTGGAGCAGATGACTCGTGGTAAGAGCAAATCAAAGCACATGGACAGAGGAAAGCCAACTAGAAACCAATATAAAATATAAAATCAAAGCTTTAGTTTAATTGCATAGTCAATAGGAATAGAAAAATATATAGAGTGCAGATTCCTATGTGTATGTACCTGTGGGCAATGCAATAGTGGGTATACAAGTATGGTAATCTCAGGGGAAGGGGGGTTGCCATGTAGGGTAAAGGACAAAATAGAACCATGTAAAGTTAATATAAACAAGAAAGTCCTGCACACCAGGATAGCCACAGCCGGGGCTTGATTGTGCCCCAAGTGTGGTCCACAAACAGCGGTCCAGATCAGACTGTTGTAGTGCAAGACTAAAACCTACAATGAAAGGGGATATAGATACAGTCAATATTTAGAAACCCCTAACTACATCAAGAAAAAAACGACAGAGTGTCAGTATCCAGAGGGGGGGGGGGGGACTTACTGTAGGTGTGGTGGTAAAACGAAAATGCCCTGGGAAGAAGCAGAAGCGCTCTTAGGCTAGTGGTGAAACTGGAGCAATATATAGCTCCATTTGGCGCCAAAAAAATTTCCCGCCAATGGCTTTACGCCCAAACGGGCAGATGAAACAGTCTGCTATGAAAGGCGTCATAAAGCGGCATCAGGTGGGAATGTACTCTTCCCGCCATTACAAGCATACTAGGGCGCGGTGATGTCACAGCAAAAGCGTGAACATCAGGACTAACTGCCGTGGTACCCGCAACACGCACAGCCAAAACCGTAAGTCAACGCAGGGACAAACAGCGGCAATCAAAACAGTATCAAAAGACGATGGGAAAGACGACCGGAGATGTACCAACAATGATACCAATAGAGACACAAGCCTACATACCAAACCCCCCAGCCATCAGATATACCAATAAAGAGTGTGATCAGAATCTGATGACAAACAAAGCCCAAACAGAGCATGGCCATAGAGGGTCAATTGAGTCAGCCCAATCAGAACGAAATCACCATCAATAGATGTTTAAATATGTTTTAACCCCTGCAAGGAAAACAGTATGAATGTATCATGAGCCAGAAAGGATCATCATGGTATATGGTGCTTATCATACCCACATGTTCCAGTATCACAAAACGGAAAAATAGTATATATCAAATTTAATATATATAAAACAATGGTTTGCCAACAGATATATTTCGTATCATAGCATATAGTAATGCGAATCAAACTATTATTTATACGCAAAATATAATTATCAAAATACCATTGTATGAAAGAAAACTTTATTCTCCAAAAAAAAAAATCATCAAATTGAATGGTGCAGAAAGATACGACCTCTAAAATAGAGTCTGAGAGTCTTAGAGTCTGAGAACAGAATCACATGTCTAGAACGGCTCCGGGCTTTATTGAAAGCCTTCTTAAGGCAGGTTCTGTTGTATCCCCTGGCCAGTAAAGGTTCGTACAGTAGATCCGCTTCATATTTGAAGCTCGTGTCATTGGAGCAGTTTCTCCTGAGACGTAGATACTGGCCAAACAGGATACTGCGAATTAATGCATTATCATGTGCACTGGAAGTGTGCAATATCATATTAAGAAGGCTTTAAATAAAGCCCGGAGCCGTTCTAGACATGCGATTCTGTTCTCAGACTCGAAGAACATGGAGTCCAATGTGGTAAGGTTTATCACAACTTTTTCTGAACAACACCAGGCTATACGGTCTATCCATGACAGACACTGGCATATTTTGCTAGCTGACCCCACACTCTCCAAATACTTGGGACCACGACCGGAAATAACATACAGGCATCCTAAGTCTATTAGAGATTGCCTTGTACGAAGCCAATACCAGAAATCTCGAAATAGACACAATGATCCACTTGGCCTGTTTTGTTGCGGTAACTGTGACTTCTGCCATCTACTTTTGGAAGGACCTTCTTTTGTCCTCCCTAATGGACAGACTCATTATTTGCGACATCATGCCACCTGTTTGACCAAGGGGGTTATCTATATCATTGTTTGCCGATGTGGGGCTTTCTACATCGGCAAAACGATTAGACCCCTTTGGAAAAGGGTAAAGGATCATGTCTATCTCTCCAAATACTTGGGACCACGACCGGAAATAACATACAGGCATCCTAAGTCTATTAGAGATTGCCTTGTACGAAGCCAATACCAGAAATCTCGAAATAGACACAATGATCCACTTGGCCTGTTTTGTTGCGGTAACTGTGACTTCTGCCATCTACTTTTGGAAGGACCTTCTTTTGTCCTCCCTAATGGACAGACTCATTATTTGCGACATCATGCCACCTGTTTGACCAAGGGGGTTATCTATATCATTGTTTGCCGATGTGGGGCTTTCTACATCGGCAAAACGATTAGACCCCTTTGGAAAAGGGTAAAGGATCATATCTATTATGCCACCAATGGCATACTCAATAAGGCCATTGGATATCATGTGGTATTCAAACACAAATATGATCCACATACTTTTAAAATTGCTGTCCTTGATCGCATCTATGAAGATCCTCAAAGGGTGCTTCAAAGGGAAACCCAATGGGTGTATAATCTACAGGCTACATCATACCCTGGCCTGAATGATATGTTGAGTTTCAGACCATTTCTATAAATTATTTTAGAGGTTGTATCTTTTTGCACCATTCAATTTGATGATTTTTTTTTGGAGAATAAAGTTTTTTCATACAATGGTATTTTGATAATTATATTTTGTATCATAGCATATAATAATGCAAATCAAATCTTATTATTTATACACAAAATATATCTGTTGGCAAACCATTGTTTTATATATATTAAATTTGATATATACTATTTTTCTGTTTTGTGATACTGGAACATGTGGGTATGATAAGCACCATATACCATGATTCTGGCTCATGATACATTCATACTGTTTTCTTTGCAGGGGTTAAAACATATTTGAACATCTATCGATGGTGGTTTCGTTCTGATTGGGCTGACTCAATTCACCCTCTATGGCCATGCTCTGTTTGGGCTTTGTTTGTCATCAGATTCTGATCGCACTCTTTATTGGTATATCTGATGGCTGAGGGGTTTGGTATGTAGGCTTGTGTCTTTATTGGTATCATTGTTGGTACGTCTCCGGTTGTCTTTCCCATCGTCTTTTGATACTGTTTTGATTGCCGCTGTTTGTCCCTGCGTTGACTTACAGTTTTGGCTGTGCGTGTTGTGGGCACTACGACAGTTAGTCCTGATGTTCACGCTTCTGCTGTGACATCACCACGCCCTAGTATGCTTGTAATGGCGGGAAGAGTAGATTCCCACCTGACGCCGCTTTATGATGTGTCCCATAGTAGACTGCTTCATCTGCCCGTTTGGGCGCAAAGCCATTGGCGGGAAAATTTTTGGGTGCCAAATGGAGCTATATATTGCTCCAGTCTCTCACCACTAGCCTAAGAGCGCTTCTGCTTCTTCCCAGGGGATTTTCGTTTTACCACCACACCTACAGTAAGTCCCCCCCAGGATACTGACACCCTGTCGTTTTTTCTGGATGTAGTTAGGGGTTTCTAAATATTGACTGTAACTATATCCCCTTTCATTGTAGGTTTTAGTCTTGCACTACAACAGTCCGATCTGGACCGCTGTTTGTGGACCACACTTGGGGCACTATGAAGCCCCCACTCTGGCTATCCTGGTGTACAGACTTTCTTGTTTATATTAACTTTACATGGTTCTATTTTGTCCTTTACCCTACATGGCAACCCCCCTCCCCCATAGATTACCACACTTGTATACCCACTATTGCATTGTCCACAGGTACATACACACATAGGAATCTGCTCTATATATATTTTTCTATTCCTATTGACTATACAATTAAGCTAAAGCTTTGATTTTATATTTTATATTGGTTTCTAGTTGGCTTTCATCTGTCCTTGTGCTTTGATTTGCTCTTACCATGAGTCATCTGCTCCAATGTTGGAAACTTCCATCTTTTGAATATTTGTGATTGGCGCTGACTCTTCTGTAAGGTAACAACATGAATGTGTATCTACCCTGGCTTTTGTGCATGTGTCATTAACTTTCATCTGGATTCTGATAGTGCCTTTCATTTTATATATTATTGTAACTATGTGTTTTTATTTATAGATAATGAGACCTTTTTCTCTTTCTTGCAACTATTGAACCCCGAGTGTGTCCTGAAGAAGTTTTGACAACGAAACGCGTAGACGCATTAGGGCTCACATCATGTATATTTTATATATATGATTTTTATGTGTTTCTTTCATGTCCTTTCTGCACTGTGTATATGTATATTTGTATTTAAATAAAAGTTTATATTTTTTGATATCCCTTTGGTTTGCTGTGCCCTTAAAGTCCGACCCGGGGTGACCTTTTAGGAACCCCTTTTTCTTTTGCAACTTCTCGATGTGTGCATGCATGTACAGGGCAGTGACACAAGGGAGGCCGGTACAGACTCCTGGGGCACCAACTACAAATTGGCTTGCGCAGACTACAGCAGCCACCAAATGACATTGTTACATAGTCAGGTTGAAAAAAGACACAAGTCCATCTAGCTCAACCAAAAAAAAAAAAGATACAATCCCATATACGCAATCCTATACCCACAGTTAATCCAGGGGAAGGTGAAAAACCCCAGAAAAGCATGATCCAATTTGCTATAGCAGGGGATTCCTTCCTGATCCCCCGAGAGGCAATAGGATTTTCCCTGGATCAACTTTACCTATAAATGTCAGTACCCAGTTATGTTATGTACATTTAGGAAAGAATCCAGGCCTTTTTAAAGCAATCTACTGAGCTTGCCAGAACCACCTCTGGAGGGAGTCTATTCCACATTTTCACAGCTCTTACTGTGAAGAAACCTTTTCCGTATTTGGAGATTAAATCTTTTTTCCTCTAGATGTAAAGAGTGCCCCCTTGTCCTCTGTGATGACCATAAAGTGAATAACTTGACACCAAGTTCACTATATGGACCACTTATGTATTTGTACATGTTGATCATACCCACCTTAATCTCTTAATCTCCTCTTCTCAAGAGGGAATAAATTCAGTTCCTCTAATCTTTCCTCATAGCTGAGCTCCTCCATGCCTGTTAACAGTTTGGTTGCCCTTCTCTGCACTTTATCCAGTTCCCCGATAACCTTTTTGAGAACTGGTGCCCAAAACTGAACTGAATATTCCAGATTAGATCTTACTAATGATTTGTACAGGGGCAGTATGATATCTCTCTCTTGAGTCCATACCTCTCTTAATACAAGAAAGGACTTTGCTCGCTTTGGAAAGTGCAGCTTGGCATTGCATGCTATTATTGAGCTTATGATCTACCAAAACCCCCAGATCCTTCTCCACCATTGATTCCCCCAGTTGTACTCCCCCTATGTATGATGCATGCATATTCTTAGCCCCCAAGTGCATAACTTTACATTTATTAACATTAAACCTCATTTGCCACTTAGTTGCCCAATTAGAGAGTGCATTGAGGTCAGCTTGTAAATTGTAGACTTCCTGTAAGGACGTTATTCCACTTCATAGCTTAGTGTCATCTGCAAAGATAGAAATGGTACTTTTAATCCCAGACCCTATATAATTTATAAAGTTATTAAAAAGGAAGGGTCCCAGCACTGAACCTTTGGGGTACACCACTGATAACCTTAGACCATTCAGAGTAAGAGTCATTAACCACTACTCTCTGAATCCTGTCTTTTAGTCAGTTTTATATCCATTTACAAATTGATCTTTCCAAGCCTGTAGACTTTACCTTATTATTATTATTATTAATATTATACAGAATTTATATAGTGCCAACAGTTTACGCAGCACTTTACAATATAAAAGGGAGACAATACAGTTATAATACAATAAAATACAGGAGGATTAAGAGGGCCCTGTTCAGAAGAGTTTACAATCTAATAGGGTGGGGCAGGTGGTACAAAAGGTTGTAACTGTGGGGAATTAACTAATGGAAGTGGTAAAAGATTAGTTAGAGACGTGATGGGCTTTCCTGAAGAGATGAGTTTTCAGGGAACGCCTGAAGGTAGCAAGAGTAGGGGATAGCCGGACAGGTGGAGGTAGTGAGTTCCAGAGGATGGGAGAGGCTCTGGAGAAATCCTGGAGACAAGCATGAGAGGAGGAGATGAGAGAGCTTGGGAGTAGGAGGTCTTGAGAAGAGCGGAGAGGACGATTTGGGTGATATTTGGAGACAAGATTGGTGATGTAGCTCGGGGCAGAGTTGTGAATGGCTTTGTATGTTGTGGTTAGTATTTTGAATTTAATTCGCTGGGCGATTGGGAGCCAGTGTAGGGATTGGAGGAGAGGGTTGGCAGACACTGAGCGGTTGATAAGGTGGATAAGTCTGGCAGCAGCATTCATGATAGACTGAAGAGGGGATAGCCTATGGAGAGGCAGGCCAATGAGAAGGGAGTTGCAATAGTCAAGGCGAGAGATAACAAGGGAGCGAATGAGGAGCTTGGTCGTTTCATTTGTAAAAAGGAGCGAATTTTAGAGATGTTACGGAGGTGAATTCTATAAACTTTTGACGACGATTGGATTTGAGGCTGAAATGACAAGTCAGAGTCTAGGATAACACCCTGGTGTGAGGGGAGGGACTGATGGTTGCATTGTTGATTTTGATGGAAAAGTCATGGAGAGGTGCACGGGCGGGGGGGAATATTAATAGCTCAGTTTTAGAGAGATTTAGGAAGTGGTGCGACGTCCATGCTGATATGTCAGTTAGTAAGTTAGTAATGCGAGAGGAGACTGAAGGAGTGAGGTGACGAGTATATGACGATAGATTTGGGTGTCATCAGCATATAAGTGGTATTGGAAGCCGTGGGCGGTTATCAAGTGACCAAGGGAGGAGGTGTAGATAGTGAAGAGAAGGGGTCCAAGAACAGAGCCTTGGGGGACCCCCACAGAAAGGGGCATTGGAGAGGAGGAGACAGAGTTGTAGGTGACACTGAAGAAGCGCTGTGATAAATAGGCAGTGAACCAGGATAGAGCAGAATCTCAGAGGCCAGGGGAATGTAGTTTATTGAGAAGGAGCGGGTGGTCAACAGTATTAAAGGCCTCAGAGAGGTCAAGTAGTAGGAGTATGGAGTACTGGCTGTTGGTTTTAGCAGTTAGTAAATCGTTAGTGAGTTTTAGTAAGGCAGTTTCTGTGGAGGAAAGACAGGAAAGTACAAATACCCACTAAACGACCCCATTTTGGAAAGCAGACACCCCAACCTATAATCTATGAGGCATAATGAGTGTTTTGAAAGGTTCATTTTTTTCCAGAAGTTTTTGGAAAATGTGGGGAAAAAAAATGCATTTTTTTTCCACAAAGTTGTCCATTTTTAAGATATTTCCAACACATAGCAAAAATGGCACCCCAAAATACATTCTGCTACTCCTCCTGAGTATGGCGATACCACATGTGTAAGACTTTTACACAGCCTGGCCACATACAGAGGCCCACCAGTGAAGTAGCACCTTCAGGTGTTCTACAAGCAAAAATTACACTTCTAATTTCCCGACAACCTATTATTTTTTAAGGCCCTTATATTTCTAACACATAGCATTTACATACCGAAAATTACACTCCAAAATAAGTTCTATTGAGGAAAGGGTAAAAAAAAAGTATTACCTGTGGTTTTAGTAGTGTCCCCAGAGGAGAGAGTTGATCCAGGCAGCAGGCAGGGATGTGCTTAGCAATAATAGTAATTATCCAGGCAGCAGGCAGGAATATTGTCTATTGTCAGCACAAGGATATCGTCAGCACAGCCAAAGCATTTGTCCATAAAAATTGTCCAGGCAGAGACAGCCAGCACAGCCATAATATTGGTCCTGGTACACCGTTACCTGCCTGCACTCATTATTGTACTGCTCCCCAGCCCTTCATAAACATACTGCCTCCTGCTACAGCTATTTATTTCCATAGTCCAGGTAGCAGGCAGAGGTGTGGTCAGTTTATGCTGCAGGCAGGGGGATGGAGGCAGTAAGTCAGCAGCAGGCTGAGGGCCGCAATCAGGTAAGACCTGTGCACAGGGGCACAGGAGTAGAGTCTTCGACCCACCCAAATCTCTATAAAGCCTCCGGACTCCAGACCCTAATCCGGAAATTACGAAACCCGGAGACAACAAAAAAAAATAGTTTTCTTCATCTGGAAAAACATTTCTGGAGCCCCTCACATGTGAGACCCCTGTGTACTACAGTAGCAGGGCAACAGATCAGTCCAAGCGGTAGGCAAAAGCATAAGTCCATAAAACAGGCCAGGGTCAGTTCACGTGCAAGCAGTAGGCAGAAGCGTAGTTGATAAAACAGGCCAAGGTCAGTTCACATGGAAGCAGTCCAAGCAGTAGGCAGAAGCGTAGTTTATAAAACAGGCCAGGGTCAGTTCACGTGGAAGCAGTCCAAACGGTTGGCAGAGGCATGGTAAAAAAACAGGCCAGGGTCAGTTCACGTGGAAGGCAGTGGCATGGTTATTTGAGGAAGCATGGGAAATGGTCAGCACAGAAGAAAATGGGGAAATGGTTAAGAATATGGGCTAATATTTTAGGGATGTGTGATAGTCTGAAGCATTCACCAATGCAAAGGCCGGGTTTGGAGGAACACTGGGGACAATGGTAACTGGTATCTCTTCTAAATCCATTTTTGCTGCATACTCGACATCTTTTTTGGCATCTTTGGCCTGCTTCAGATGGTGGAATGTGGTTCGGGGAGTGGCGTTCATGAAGTCGGCTAACAGCATCAGAGCGCAGGTTTTTTTTGGGGGGGGGGCTTTTTATGGTAGATGAGGGACGTGACAACTTCTTCTATGAATTTTAGGAAGTGGGCAGGGCTTTCTGTAGATTTGGTGAGAATTATGTAGGTATTATAAACGGCCAAATGAATTAAATAGAGTGCTACTTTCTTGTACCAGAAACGGGACCTCCTTATTGATAAATAGGGCTGAAGAATTTGGTCGTTGAAATCCCCCCCCCCCCCATGTACTGACTGTAATCTTGTACACATGTTGGCTTTACAATGGGACCTCGTCTTCTCTGAACTTCAACTGTAGTGTCATCATGGATGGTGGACATCATGTACACATTCCTGGTATCCTTCCACCTCAAGGCCAGCACTTCGTTGCATCTCAAAAGTTGCTCTTTCTCCCCTTCGCAATTTCTTATTCACTGTGGCTTGTGGGAAGCCCTTCCTATTTATTCTGGAGGTTTCACAGGCCAGGGTTTCTGCGAGGTATAGGTGTTTGAAAAGGGGCAGGCTGGTGTAGAAGTTATCCAGGTATATGTGGTAACCTTTCTTCAGCAATAGGTATGCCAGGTCCCATACCATGTTACCAGTTGTGCCCATGTAGGCTGGGCACTCGGGGCTGGAGCTGGGAATCTCTTCCTTCGTAAATGCAGAACGCATACAGATATCCTGGGACTCTCTCGCAAAGCTTATAAAATTTCACTCCGTATTTGGCCCTTTTGCCAGGAATGCATTGTTTTATTCCTAGCTGGACTGAAAAGGGTACCAGGGACTCATCTACATATATATGCTTATCGGGGACATAGAGTTCTGCAAATCGTTGGGAAAAGAAATTAATGAGTGGGTGAATTTTATATAATTTGTCGTAATTTGGATGATTGCGGGGAGGACACTGGGTGTTGTCACTGAAATGAAGAAAACGCATTATCATCTCGTAGCGGTACCTGGACATTACGGAAGAATAAATGGGCATGTGGTGGATGGGGTTGGTGGACCAATAGGCATGTCCTTCATTTTTTTTTTTTTGTAAGCCCCCATGTTTATGGTGAGGCCCATAAGCAATTTGAACTCCTCCAGAGTCAAATTCTTCCACTCATATGGACGGGCCTATGATGATTGGGGGTTGTTGGCAATATGCTGCTGGACATATAAATTGGTCTGTTCCGCGATGAGTTGCAGCAAAGTGTCGGGCAAAAATAAATAAAAACAATCGCAGAAAAATTTTGGGTATTGGCTTGCACACCTGGCTGTGCGGTGAAAGGGGGGATTCTTGCTGATCCTGAGTCGGAAGGCAGCCATGTTGGATTGGCAAGACCAGCTGGAACATATGTAGCGGCCCTGGCTCTTGGGAGACGTGGCACTCCAGTGCTGGTAATTGGGGGATTTGAAGTTCCAGTTCTGGCATTTGAGCGTGATGCTGCGGCAGTGCTGGTACTGGGCCTGGGCATTTCTTGTGGCCTTTCGCTGGTAGTGGGCCTTTGGTTTTGGCATCTATCTCTGGCGGCAGCGCTTGTACTGGGCCTGGGAATTTGATCCTGGGGTATATTTCTGGTGGCTGCCTGGTTTCCAGAGCACAGTGCTCTTTTAGGAGGGATCTATTCTTCCTCTGATTCATTTGCCGATCCACTACTATCGATCGGTTCAAATGCTGAATTTGATTCACAATCGTAATTGGCATTTGAATCTGAGAACTCCCTGCTGCTCTCATCTGTCATGGAGAGGGTCTGGAACGCCTCCTCACTTGATGGGCTGTGCGACGGGTGACAAATGACGGTCACTGATGGGTGACGGTCACTGATGGGCGACGGGTGATGGTCACTGGTGGGTGACAGGTGACGGGTGATGGTCACTGGTGGGTGACGGGTGACAGTCACTGATGGCAGTCTCTGATGGTGACTGGTGCACTTTATGGGACTGATAGGTGACCGATGAGGGTCACAGATGGGTCACTGATGACAGTCACTGATGGGTGACAGGTGCACCGCTGACAGCAGTCTCTGACGGTGACAGGTGCACTTTGTGGGCACTGATGGGTGACAGGTGCACTTTGTGGGCACTGATGGGTGACAGGTGCACTTTGTGGGCACTGATGGGTGACAGGTGCACTTTGTGGGCACTGATGGGTGACAGGTGCTCTTTGTGGGCACTGATGGGTGACAGGTGCACTTTGTGGGCACTGATGGGTGACAGGTGCACTTTGTGGGCACTGATGGGTGACAGGTGCACTTTTATAAGCACTGATGTGGTGACTATTGGGTGACAGCTGTAATGGGGGGACGATGTGACAGGTTCTCTTTTTTCGTTGTGTCGGTGCAGTACACTACAATACATAGATCGATAACTCATTGCTCCTGGCTCTTGAGGAGAGAAGAGCCGGTAACAGCTAGTAACCTGTCTATGTTTTACATTTAGTGATCGCTGTGAATGGATCACAGCCAATCACTTGGTAAACAGCCGCCAGCCATTGGCTGTTTACCCTTGTCGGTGATGAGCAGTGTTCCTGGGAACACGCCACCACCGACATGACCGCGCTGAGCTCTCTCAATCGTGCGCACGCGTGGTCTAAAGCAGGGAATACCCATTTGTGATCAGCCATGACGTAATCGCGGCCGATCACATGGCGAACATCCATGCCCAATGGCTGTTCACCCCTGTCGGTGACGCTCTGTGTCTTGGGGACACGCCGCCACCGGCAGTGCAGGGCTGCGCGCCGCGATCACGCGCATGCCCTGTCTGAATGGGCCGCCGTCATATGACTGTGTCCCAGAACAAGAGCCGCACCGCTCCGCCGTCATATGATAGTGGGTGGGCGGCAACAGGTTAAGGACCCTCGGGTGCTAGCCATCTGGTCCCGGTGACTTATTAGTGTTAGGTTTTTCAAGTCTATTTCTAATTCTGTCCTCTGTTATCCATGAGGGTGCTTCCTGTGATGTGTCATGAGGATAAACGTTGCAGTTTTGGTTACTGAAGCCCCCCGATTCCCTTGTGAAGACTAAGGAGAAGAATAAATTCAATACCTTCGCCATCTCTCCATCCTCAGTAACCAGATTTGCATCATCATTCTTTATGGGACCAATGTGATCTGACCTCCCTTTCTTACTATTTATGTACTTAAAGAATTTCTTTACTCTCCTCCGCTATGTGCCTTTCGTTTTCTATTTTAGCTGCTCTGATTGCACCCTTACATTTCTTGTTGCATTCTTTGTAAAGGCGGAATGCTGATGATGATCCCTCAGCCTTGTATTTTTTGATGGCCTTCTCCTTTGCTTTTATATGCATTTTTACATTGAAGTTAAGCTACCCAGGACTTTTATTAGCTCTTTTACATTTATTTCCCATTGGGATGCCCTGGCTAATGCCCTTATATAATATGCTTTTTAAAGCATACCCATTTTTTCCTCCGTGTTATTTGTTCCTAAGATTTTATCCCAATTAGTATCTTCTAGCAAGGATCATAGTTTAGGGAAGTTGGCTCTTTTGAAATTCAGTGTCTTTGTATTCCCCTTATGTTTCCTATTTTTGTGATTTATACTGAAACTAATTGACATGGGATTGCTGTTTTCTAAATTGCCCCGTTTTTCCACATCTGTGATCCGGTCTGTATTGTTGGTAATCAGTAGGTCTAGTAACGCTTTGTTTCTAGTTGGTGCACTTACCATCTGACCCATGAAATTGTTTTTAGAACCTAGTCTATTGATCACTTCTCCTGAACAACCACATCTACCTTGTATAAGGAATTGGGAAGCGGAAATAATTTGTACTTTTACACTAGACCAACAGCGAAACATTATTGGATTTTCCCTTAAATCGTCTGTCTGTACAAAGACTCAGGAAACCAATTTTAAAATTTTGTCCAGGTGGTATCCTACTTCCCACAATGCCAAATAAATTTTACCCCCTTACCTCTGATCGCTGTTGGAGATGTCAGGAGGGAAGGGAAATGCTGCTCCATATATTTTGGTCCTGCCCCAAGCTTAAATTCTTCTGGAAAGAAGTCCGGAGGATTATTCAAAAATTCACTGATTATGAAATTCCTGATGCACTAGCCTTTTTGTTATTGCATGTGTCAGTGATCCTGACACAAATCTATAAAAAAACGATCATACGTCACCTTTTGAATGCGGCCAAGACCTGTATTCCCCTTACTCAGAAGAGGGGGGGGGGGGGGGGACCTGTATTCCCCTTAATTAGAAAAACATTAATTGGCTCCTTAAGGTGGAAGTAATAAATTCGATGGAAGATCTAATCCTCGCTGCACAGCACAAACATGAAAAGTGTTCTAAGACTTTGAGGCTTTGGAACATGTTTGTCTTCTCTGAAAAGCTCTCTTTAGATCGTAAATTACTCATTAGATGACCCTTTCTCACTATCTCTATAGTAAAGTGCTATTATACCATCTCTATTCCATTCCCCCCCCCCCCCCTCCCTTTTTTCCCCTTTCCTTTCCTCTCCTCTCTCTCTGTTCTCTTCTCTTTTAAAAAAACATTTGGAAAAAAAAAAGCAAATAGGTGTAGGGCCCAGTTCCTGGCAGTGACCATAAAAGTTTCACATCTGGAGCACTGATGTTAACTCTTCCAGGGGAACAACCAGAGCAATTGTAACAACCACACACCAGGCTCCCTTAAAGGACAAGGAACTTCATTTACCACAGTGGTGGTCTGGAAGACACCCTATAGCTCCCACAGTTTAGACAAGCTGGAGTGTGCCAGACAGGATCCAAGGAAACATCAACCCTTGAGTGGGAACACCCATGGTGTCTCCAGGGACAGGAATCAGTGGTTTTACCACGGGCCTGGACCTGTAAAGTACTCAGCTGCTAACTTGAACATTATACCAGGTGTTTTGGAGGGCATCCGATAGCAATCCACATTGCTATCTCCTGTCTGAGTGGATGACTTTTTCTGTTTTTATCATGGATTAAATATGGAATAAAGATGATCGTTTTTCAGAGTGCAGCAGTCCGGGATTTTGTTGTCCATACAGACTTGTGCACAGTCTGCACCTGATACTCATCAACCTGAAACTCATCGAGGGTGGATGTTTTTTCTGAACCATTGTCCGCAGAGCTTGTGGAGCGGCATTTCCTTTGCTTCACGATTAACCGGACCCTGCCTACCTTTTGCCAGCTCAGGTCTGCGGTTTCTTTGGCATCTAAGTGTTCCACAGTAGCCACAGCTATACGGATACATCATGGACCACCCGACTCATAAGGCTTTGATGAATTCTCAACCAGCTTCAGTCATACCAGACACAGACATAAACCTGGAGTTTAGCCGGTCACTCACGGCCCCATCTGACAACCCACTTAGGAATAGCCAGCGGAACTTGCCCTGTGTTACGGGTACAGATGATTTAATGTTAAGAAGTGCTTTTCGGCGACTTGAAAATATTATGACGAAGGAAATCTGAGCATTTTGGGATGTCAACACCCCTACTGAATATATATCACTTAGACAGATCCCTTGGGGTTTAAGGATCAAGAAGTTCCCTACTTTTGAGCTCACAGATGACACTCTGAAATCAGAGTGGATGGATGTACTTTCCAATTGCTCATTCCAACTAATGAAAACCATTGTCGATTTCAGACAGAAAGATTTGGATAGTCTACAAGGTGAGATGACTAATGTCCAGAAAGAATTAGCAGGGTTGCAACATATGACACTTTATTCTGAGCTTGACAGCCAACTGACTAGAAGGATGGATAAACTGGAAAAGGGTGTCATTGCCACTAAGAACGATAAGAAAACCAGAGACCAGCTGGATTATGATACAGACAGAGTTTATTCCTGGAAAAAAAAACTTTTTTCGCCAGCGCTATCCTAGAAGGACTCCCTCTAAAAAGCGAGTTAGCTTTTCAGACACAGAAGGTGAACGCTCTGGTGACACTGGCAATTTCAGATTCCTCCTCCTCGGATAATAACGATGCATCTCAAAGTACATCAAAGGAAAATTTTAATGCTTTAAACAGGGGAGGTCATGGCCGCAACAAGAAAGAAAAGAAAAAAAGAAAAGGAAGACACGGAGAGCAGGAAAAAGACTCCAAAGAAGAAAAAGAAGCCAAGGGGGAACGCTACCTGCTTCGGGGACGGATACAATAAAGCATCATAATGTTGTTAATTTGTCATCACGCGCACTCTCCATTGATGAAATGTCACTCCTTCCTAAAGGACTAAATTTTTGTCCCTCTAACCATTTTGATTTGTTTGGTACCATTTTGGACGTCAATAGATTAGCTCGCAATCTTGCGTTACAGAAACATTTCTTTTCAGAAAGGGAACCTACAAGCTCTGGTTCTGAAGTTTTGAATTCTGCTGACTGTGCAACAGGTGGTGAGTTTTTTCAAATTCTTACTTATTCAATGATGTGTGCGCACTTATAGATTTGACAGACTTGGAATTAGAGTCTAATCATTACATACCTACCAGAAATGTTAATTGTTATCCAGTATCCTTAAGCAGTAAATCAGATTTTTATCCCATTAACTCCAGGGGGAAAGACATGGATCTCTATCAGAAATTAGTTGAGAGAGACTTAAATCAGCTTGCTAGGAATATTTCTGATGGTATGACAGAGAATTTGTCAAATGGGGAAAAGGTATCACTTAATCTACGTAAGGATCCATCCATAGTAATTAGAAATGCTGACAAAGCAGGAGCAGTGGTTATTTTGGATTCTGTTACATACAAAGAGGAAGCTCTGCGTCAGCTTTCAGATCTAACCACTTACCACAAGCTTAATGGTGATCCTACAGAGTCCTTTAAAAAGGAATTATCATCTCTTCTGGACAGAGCAGTCTCGATTGGTATTTTTACCCCCAAAGAAAAAGAAGCATTTATTCCAGCTTTTCCAACAATGCCTGTTTTCCACCATCTTCCCAAACTTCATAAGGGACTTACACCTTTGACCGGACGACCTATTGACTCAGGCATTGACTCTCTTAACGAACGCCTAGGTAAATGGGTTGATCAGCAAATGCAACCATTAGTTAAAAGTCTGCCTGGCTTCTTACGAGACGCTAAACAATTATTATCAATGCTGAGTGAAATACCATGGAAAGAGAATTTTTGTTGGATATCATGCGATGTTTCTAGCCTATATTCATCAATTCCGCATAATCTAGGTCTTAGAGCAGTAGCCTTTTTCTTGGATAGATCAGGACATTTTTCTTCAGTTGAACAAGAGTTTATCATCCTTTGTTTGGAATATCTCCTCACTCACAATTTTTTTATGTTTGACGGGGACTATTATATCCAAAAGCCTCCATGGGAGCTAAATTCTTGCCATCCTTGGCTAATCTTTATATGGGGTGGTGGGAAAGGCTCCGCGTTTTTGGTGCTGATAGTCCCCGCCGTGGGGATACTGTTTTCTTTTGCAGGTTCATTTGATGATTTATTGTTTGTTTCTGACCCGCACATTAAGCTAGAATCGTGGCTTGAATATTTAAATGACAATGACCAATGACGGGGGCAGTAGCCAATAGCTTTCATCTCTTTATTTATTCTGAGAATGCGTGGCACTTTGTGCGTCGGATTTGTGTACACACGATCGGAAATTCCGACAACGGATTTTGTTGTCGGAAAATTTTATAGCAAGCTCTCAAACTTTGTGTGTCGGAAAATCCGATGGAAAATGTGTGATGGAGCCTACACACGGTCGGAATTTCCGACAACAAGGTCCTATCACACATTTTCCATCGGAAAATCCGACCGTGTGTACGGGGCATTCTAGTTTGTCTATTCAAGCTGTAGATAAAATTTTAAAACCACCTAGAGGAGGCGACAAATTGAATTTATTATGCAAGCGAGAAGTTCGGTGGATTTTTATTTTAAACACTCGACTCCCTCTTGGCTTGAATTTCGAATGGGATGTTTCCCATTTCTATCAATGAATTTCTGTTATTTATGAGGCACACAATTTAGTTTATCCTAGTTTTGGTAGCCCTCAAATTAAAAATTAAAAATTAATCAGAAATCAAAAATGCATATTTTCCCTTGAAGTGTTTTGGGTCTCTATACAATTTAATGTTAAGACATTCTACATACATATATCAGTAGCTAATTCTTCTAGTATCAATTTTTGTGGTAGATTGCATAGTAATGTAGCCTTTAACCATGGGTCACTTTGTTCTGCAGCTTCTAGTCAAGTATAGTTTCTAAATTAATTGTTTATTTCTTTATTTATTTGTAGCTCTCACTGATTCCACTATGAGACATTTTTCAGACACATTGTAACAACCTTTATCTGTCTAGTGTTAATAATAGAAGGATACGGAACTATGTGAACCTGTTTATCCATGACACAGCAGGAAGCGGTCACGTATGCTTTAATTCCCCTAAAATTATCCCTTGACAGTTCACTAATTAGTATTGCTTATATTGGTTATAAGTTATCTGCTAGGGATAGGAGTAAATGTTCCAGTAACTGGAGCGAGACTCTGTTGATTAGCATACTGTAGCATTATATCGTTTATACATTGTTTGAAAATGAAAGGGGTTAAACTTTCCTTTTGTCCTCTTTTCTATTTTTCAGCAAGCGGAGTGAGACTTTGCGGATTAGCACACCGTTTCAGTCTATAGGGGGGCATAACTTTTTAGTTTATTCCCTTGACAGTGAATAAAGGGAATTTGTTTTATTATCCAGAAACCAAGGTTGCATGCTTCTCTGTACGGTTAAATTTAACATGTAGAGAGAGTCCTTTGTCCCGTTTTTTAGTTCTCATATACATTGTCCCATATACTCCAGGATAGAATCTTGTTTCATTTGATTTGGAAGAAGTTGACTATTGTCCAATCTTATGCCATCTTTAGGGTCAGTTTTGGTCCGTTTTTTGGCTGTTTATTGGTTGCTTTTTTGTCCCCTTTTTTGGTTTCTTGTTTTTTTTTTTTTGGCGATTCTCTAATGGTGTGTGTAATTGTGAAGTAATGGTGGTGTTATCTGGGGATATGAGCTATATATGCCTTCTCACACTATTGTCCCTACCAAGAATGGGTTCTGTCTTTTCAGCAGACTGAGTGAGACTTTGTCTAACTGCAGCTATATTTCTGAAGTGGTGGATCTTTGTAGTTACCCTTCTGTTATTCAGGTTTTACCTGTGTTCAACATAGCTTTTGCTGTATAATGATTAGAAGATAGAACCCGGTTGTTTAGCTGTTTGTTCAGCTGTTTGGTTTGTGGCTGTAGTGTTGCAGCAGGAGTAGTGAGACTGCCTTATGTCTTTTACATCAGATTATTTATGTTCAGTTAAATTTAATCTGGTTTTCAACTTTTGGTCTAAATATTATGCAGGTGCAGTGCACTTTAATATGTAACCTAAAAAATAAAAATAAAAAACAAGAAGGCAGGACCCGTTTACCCAGTCATTTCATCTATGGTTATAAAATTATGGCAGGAAGAACAAGTCTGTCTACGGCTTTAATGCTAGTCTATTCTTGCCCAGTTAATTGACTTAAAACCATAGTGTTGCAGCAGGAGGAGTGAGACTGCTTATGGCTCAAATGCTAGTTGAGAAATAATATCCTAGTTTTCCTGGGGTTAACCACATTGCTTACGGCTCAATTGCTAGTCGAGAAAAAAACATCTTAGTTTTTCTGGGGTTTATTACATTGGAATTCCTATACTATACATTCACTTTAATATTTTGGGTTGATTTTTGCTTTTTCATGTACGTTGATGTATGTTTATATATATCCATGTTGTTTCAAGCACGTTATATCCCAATAGCTAAATGTCTGGGGCTGTGTGATTCCATACAGGTGTGTCCTTTTTAACCCGTTATTGTCTATTCATTTAATTGATTAATTGCCACTAGCTTTTCTATTGGTGGTTTTTCTGATTGTTTTATCTATATATTTGTAATTGTGTTTATTCACACTTTAGCTATGAGTAAGAATCTTTGTATGTGAAACGTGTTAGCTATTGCTATCTCCTGTCTGAGTGGATGACTTTTGCTGTTTTTATCATGGATTAAATATGGAATAAAGATGATCGTTTTTCAGAGTGCAGCAGTCCGGGATTTTTTTGTCCATACAGGTGTTTTGGAGGGCATCCACAGCAGAGTGCCCTAGGGTCACATTACAGGCAAGGCCTACATCTTCAGCAAGGCGTGATCCAGAAAACTGCATCAATGCAGAGCAAAGGTTTCTTGCTAAATTACAGCAGGGTTTAAAAGATAAATCTTTTGTGAGAGAAATATGTGGGCACTCATTGTTTATCTTGTCTTGAAAGTGATAGTCACCTGTCTATTATGCCGACCATCTGGTTTGAGTCATTGACTTGGAAACATTGAACTAGAACAATTACCAGCATTCCAGAAAAGTTAAACTGGCCATACACAAATCGAAAAAGATGCTTGATTTTTCAGAATTTCGCACAAAAGTTTGAACAAACTTCTACTAGTCTATTAGGTCAGAGGTTCTTATCCACAAACTTGTTGTAGATGAGTGACTCAAAGTAAGGGCAACTACATTAATTATTTTGGAAAAAAATGAGCTATAGGTGAGTATGTTTACCAAATCAGGGAAATTAATAATAAGGGAGATTATTTAAAAAATAATAATTCTTAGCTAGCATGGTAGAGTTGAAAAAGCCTACAAGGATTTTATACTGAGAGTGGGGTGAAATTAAGTCTGTTAAATGTAAGTAATAAAACAATATGAGATTCAGAGTTTTCATGTAACACAAAAAAATAAGGGAGGTTTGAATTTGCCTATGAGAGAATTAATTATACTGTATTAACATTTATTCTCAAGCTTTCAGAGTGGTGAGCATAAGTTTAGTTCAATGTTCCTGAAATGTTTAAAGAAAAACAGTAGGCCAGGTAAAAAGCCTACACATATTTTACAGATTTGCTGAACAGAACCAGATCTTTTTTTTTTAATAGCAGCCAATTTCTAGGCAGAGAGTAGACCTATTTCAGTTTGAAATATTACATTAAACTGTATTTTTTCAGACATGGATCATACCAATCTATAGATTTGCTGAATAGATCATCATCCTTTTTAATAGAAAGCAAATTTTGAGAGTTGGCTTACTTTAGTCACAAATAATAAATGATACTTTATTAAAAGACACTATAAAAATTGTACAGGTTTGCTAAACAGAATCTCCTCCATCTTAATGCGAGGCAATTTTGGAGGCAGAGAGGAAGCATATTTCAACCTGTAAAATGAACAAACTGTATATTTTTCGAAGACTTTTTAAAAAAATGTACAGATTTGCTGAACAGTGTCAAAAACAAACTTTGGAAGCAGATAGTAGGCATATATCACCCCAAAATATTACATGAAAATGAATTATTAGACTCTTTAACCACTTCCGGACCGCCCACCGTCGTTATAAGTTGGCTGTTTGAAGGAGGATATCATTGTTATGGCAGCAGCTAGCTGCCATAACCCCGGTATCCTCTTCTTCAGTGAGTGGTCTGGTTTAAGATAAAAGTGGCTTCTGCGGTGGATTTGCCGCAAGATCACTTTTATCGGCGGTGGGATAGGGTCTCTCCCGCCGCGATCCGGTGCCCTCCACTGCTTACTGGAGCCCTTGGCAGTGGCATAGGCGATCGGATCCTTCTTGTGGCCTGACATGGAAACGGGTGAGGGGAAGATGGCCCCCACCCGTCTCCATATCATTGCAGGGCGGAAGTGACGTCAAAACGTCACTTCCGCCCATAGCTCTTAAAGGGCCATTTTATTGCATTTTAGTGTAAATATGAGATCTGAGGTCTTTTTGACCCCGATCTCATAATTAAGAGGTCCTGTCATGCTTTTTTTTCTATTACAAGTGATGTTTACATTCCTTGTAATAGGAATCAAAGTGACACAATTTAAAAAAAAAAAACAGTGTAAAAATGTAATTAAAAAGGTGAAATAAATAAGAAAAAAATAAATAAATGCGCCCCGTCCCGTCGAGCTCACGTGCAGAAGCGAATGCATACGCGACTAGCGTCCGCATAAAAAGTTGGTGTTCAAACCATATATGTGAGGTATCGCCGCGATCAATAGAGCAACAGCAATAATTCTAGCCCTAAACCTCCTCTGTAACTTAAAACCTGCAACCTGTAGAATTTTTTAAACGTCGCCTATGGAGATTTTTAAGGGTAAAAGTTTGTCGCCATTCCACGAGCGGGCACAGCTTTGAAGTGTGACATGTTGAGTATCAATTTACTCGGCGTAACGTTATATTTCACAATATGAAAAAAATTAGGCTAACTTTACTGTTGTCTTATTTTTTAATTCAAAAAAAGAGTATTTTTTCCAAAAAAAGTGCGCTTGTAAGACTGCTGCGCAAATACGGTGTGACAGAAAGTATTGCAACAACCTCCATTTTATTCTCTGGGGTGTTATAAAAAAAAAGTATGTTTGGGTGTTCTAAGTAATTTTCTAGCAAAAAAAAATGTTTTTAACTTGTAAACAACAAATCTCAGAAAGAGGCTCGGTCCTTAAATGGTTAAAAAATTTGAACAGATGTGATGCATAATACAGATGAACCAATTATAAATATTTAAACAGGCAAATTATTGTTTTTTTTTCATTTGAATATGTTTGTTTAGGTCTTTATGAATTTAATGTCAAGAATACACCACTGAGAGGTACCTGTTTTTTTCAATAATAAGATACACTAGCAAAGAACTTATTTCAGCTGCTGGCCCTGTTTAAATTGTTTTGGGAGCCCAAGTGTTTTAAAATATTTATTTCATAATAGACAATTTTATATGTTTTAAATGCATTAAATTGGGGTCTTCAGAACATATTGTGGAGCTCCATTTTAGGTTCCAAATCTACAGGTTTTATCTATCATCTAAAGTCTACGCTGTATTTTTCAATAGGCTTATTTATTTTGACATCTTGCTTACTTTATTTTATTTTGTGTTGTTTTAGGCAAAATTCGGGTGACAGCAATACTGCCAGAGGAAACCACTAGTCTGTTAAGAGCAGTAACTCATCCTTCACTTCATCGTGACTTTTCAACTATAACAGATTAACATTGCTATTTTGTATAGTAGGTGTAGAAACTGTAATGGATGTTGCTGTTTTAAATCTGAGTTTCTCAAAACTTTTAAAATAAAGCCTTTAAGAGACAGCATACCTGCCCAGGGCTACGGTTTTTCATTCATATATAGATCGTATGACTATCAGTCTGGTTTTGCAGCGAAAGAGGGCTTGTTCACACCAGGTGTGATGTGGGAACATATGCGAAATTGTGCGTTTTTTTCCTGCACAATTCTTAATGGCACCCTCATGCATTGGCAAACATGCATAAGGTCATGACTGCCAAAATCCATGGTACAACCATACAATGCAGTTAGGTGAGACACAATTTTAAAAATCATGCTTCACAATTTTTACATGCATAATGCAGACCATTGAAATTATTAAACCCAATACCAAAAATGTAATGCAGCTTACCAGTCATTAGATATGGTGGCTGCATTATTTTTAGACAGCAGCATTGTCAGTCTGAGGAGAGGTTAGTGTTAGAAGTACTAGCAGATATACTCTAACAAACTGAAGTCAAACTCCAGCTAACACTCTTTAAGAAGTTACAGCAACAATTTGTTTTTCCTTTTGGGATAGGGGTTTTACATAAAATCTGATCTTTGTAAGCACCCCTGTCATTGTTAAATGGTTTGTCTCAACCCTCCTAACTGCTACCTTTTGCAGGACAGCTTGTTCTGTTAAAAAAAGTAAACAGACTTACTGGCTGTATCACCAGGTGAAATAAAGGAAAGAAAGCCTAAAAAAGAAACATAATGTAGCCACCACATCTAAGAATTGGTAAGCTACAATATATTGTTTTCTTGTGGGTTAAATACTGCTTTAATGGTCTGCCAGAAGTGCACACTTGGATGCACCTTATGGGGTGAATGAGCCCTTAATCTATATGCGGGTCAGGCATTATCAAGTCACCTTTTGGAATCCTCCATGTGCTCTCTCAGGCAAAGATGGACTGGGACAGGGCATAGCCATTGCATAGGATGATGCAGGGTTTTTTTTCTTTTTATCTTAAGTTTCTCTTTTCTTTGAGCTGCTGTAAAGGCCAAAAAAGCAAACTAGTCTGCAGATCAGGGGCGGCCCGTCCATAGGGGGCGCCCGGGCGCCACCCCCCTCCTGTAGTAACCAGAAAAAAATCAAATAAAAAATAAAAAAATTTTAAAACGGCCCCTTTATGAAAAAAATTTTTTTTTTAAAATGTCCTTTTAAATAAGTGCACTGTGGCGCCGGACACAGTGCACTATGGGAAGCGCCACTTCAATGCAATCACGAGATTGCAGACGTGGCGCTTCATTTGCGGGTTTTCAACCCTCCTTGTGGCGCAATCGAAAATGCAGATTAGCTTCCGCCCGTAGAATCACTATGGGCGGGAGCATTGTGGTTTACATTTCACTGTTACTTCCGGGTTTTGTGAAACCAGGAAGTGACGTCGGCAGCTCCGTTCTTTGCATGGAGCGGAGCTGAAAGCAAGTACTCTGGGGGTGGGGCGCTGCACGCTGTTTCTAGCTACAGAAAACAAACAATTATGTAAACTGTGCCTGAGTGAGCACTCACTGACTGGTATAGCAGCTCCGCCCATTCCTCTAAGCAGATCCATGTCAGGACTCGGGAGGAAGAAACTGGAGTGGAGGAGAAAGTCAGCCAGGTCAGTCCAGTGAAGGGGGACAAACTATCCCCCTAGTGAGACGTGCAGACATTGTCCCCATGTCAGGAGATCCATTACTGGAGGCACTGTGAGTCCAGACTGAGAACACTGAGCAGGCAGAGGTAATTGACTGAAACTAAGAGCAAGTGAGTAATACTTCCACCCTCCCTCTCCCCATCCACCACCATCCCTCTGTCCCTGATCCCATCCCTCTGTCCCTGATCCTACCCCCCGCCATCCCTCTGTCCCTGATCCCATCCCTCTGTCCATGATACCACCCCACCACCATCCCTCTGTCCCCACCCACCATCCCTCTGTCCCTGATCCCATCCCGCCCACCATCCCTCTGTCCCTGATCCCATCCCACCCACCATCCCTCTGTCCCTGATCCCACCCTCTGTCCCTGATCCCAACCCACCCACCATCCCTCTGTCCCTGATCCCATCCCACTGTCTCTGATCCCATCCCACCCACCATCCCTCTGTCCCTGATCCCATCCCACCCACCATCCCTCTGTCCCTGATCCCATCCCACCCACCATCCCTCTGTCCCTGATCCCATCCACCCACCATCCCTCTGTCCCTGATCCCATCCCTGATCCCATCCCACCCACTATCCCTCTGTCCCTGATCCCATCCCACTGTCCCTGATCCCATCCCACCCACCATCCCTCTGTCCCTGATCCCACCCCTCTGTCCCTGATCCCACCCCTCTGTCCCTGATCCCACCCCTCTGTCCCTGATCCCACCCCTCTGTCCCTGATCCCATCCCTCTGTCCCCCATCCCCCATCCCTCTGTCCCTGATCCCCCATCCCTTTGTCCCTGATCCCATCCCACCCACCATCCCTCTGTCCCCACCCACCATCCCTCTGTCCGTGATCCCCCATCCCTCTGTCCCTGATCCCATCCCACCCACCATCCCTCTGTCCCTGATCCCATCCCACCCACCATCCCTCTGTCCCTGATCCCACCCTCTGTCCCTGATCCTATCCCACCCCACCATCCTCTGTCCCTGATCCTATCCCTCTGTCCCTGATCCCATCCCACCCACCATCCCTCTGTCCCTGATCCCATCCCTCAGTCCCTGATCCTATTCCACCCATCATCCCTCTGTCCCTGATCCCATCCCACCCACCATCCCTCTGTCCCTGATCCCACCCTCTGTCCCTGATCCCCGATCTCTCTGTCCCTGATGCCTTCCCACCCACCCTCCCTCTGTCCCTGATCCCATCCCTCGGTCCCTGATCCTATTCCACCCATCATCCCTCTGTCCCCGATCCCATCCCACCCACCATCCCTCTGTCCCTGATCCCACCCTCTGTCCCTGATCCCCGATCCCTCTGTCCCTGATCCCATCCCACCCACCCTCCCTCTGTCCCTGATCCCATCCCACCCACCCTCCCTCTGTCCCTGATCCCATCCCACCCACCCTCCCTCTGTCCCTGATCCCATCCCACCCACCCTCCCTCTGTCCCTGATCCCATCCCACCCACCCTCCCTCTGTCCCTGATCCCATCCCACCCACCATCCCTCTGTCCCTGATCCCAACCCACCCACCATCCCTCTGTCCCTGATCCCAACCCACCCACCATCCCTCTGTCCCTGATCCCATCCCACTGTCTCTGATCCCATCCCACCCACCATCCCTCTGTCCCTGATCCCATCCCTCTGTCCCTGATCCCATCCCACCCACCATCCCTCTGTCCCTGATCCCATCCCCCTGTCCCTGATCCCATCCCACCCACCATCCCTCTGTCCCTGATCCCATCCACCCACCATCCCTCTGTCCCTGATCCCATCCCACCCACTATCCCCCAGAGTCCTGTGTATAATGTAGAGCCTGGTATATGATGTGCAGAGTCCTGTATATGATGTACAGAGCCCTGTATATAATGTAGAGCCTGGTATATGATGTACAGAGCCCTGTGTATAATATACAGCCTGGTATATGATGTACTACAGGGGACGGAGTGGGTGGATTCTATAAGGGGTGTGGCTTGTGAGAAGTGGGAGGGGTCAAAAGGGTGGGCGGTGTCTAGCGCCCCCCCATCTTAAAACTTCACCAGCCGCCACTGCTGCAGATACAGTGAGAAAAACTAGGTCTTTTGGCAAATACAGGATTTATCAGATTCTAGCCTATACCAAAAGATGTGAGGTATCCAAATGGGCACATAAGAGCAACACATAAATATTTAAAGCAGTATTAAATAAAAGCAAACATTTATTTAATTGCTGCTTACCAAATCTTAGATGTGATGTCTGTATTAGTTTCCTTTATTTAGGCTTTCTTTCTTCTATTTTCATCTGGTAATCCAGCCAAGTCAATTGTTTTTCACAGCACAAACCCTCCAGCAGGATGTATCAGTTTACAAGGATGAGTCAAACTACTTAACACTGACAGAGGGGATGAAAATGATCAGCTTTTATTTATTCATGGAAAACCTTTATCCCAAAAGGAAAAAAAATGTTTGCTGTAACTGCTTATAAAGTGTGAGCTGGAGTTTGGCTTAAATTTGTTAGTGGTTCTAAATCTGCCATTACATTTAACACTACCCTCCCCCTCAAACTGCCACTGATGTTTATTGCTGTGCCTCATCTTCTCATTCCTCCAGAGTGGTGTCTCTCTCTAAGCCAAAGAAAACTAATGTGGTCACCACATTTAATAATTGGTAAGCTGCAATATATTACATTTTTTGTTGTTGTGGGTTTATTACCACTTTAATTATACAAATAATTTCAGCACCCTTACTGCTGTTATATTCTCACAAGCTACCCTTGACTCTGACAGTTTGTATCTGGTTGAGACACGTACAACTAACCATGGATTGAATTGAGAATACATGGCCTTCATATTTTTAAATGAGTAATTTGTGTTCACAGAAGACCAGATTCTATACCCTGTAAAAAGGGAAATAAGCAATTACTGATGCCATATGGATCTGCTTAGATGGGTAACAGAAACCCTGGGCAAGTGGATTGTACACAGTACAATAGCTTTGTGAAAGTATATTTTTGAAACCGTATTAAGGTACATTCTAGAGTATTTGTTTCATTTTATAAGCCACCTAAATGTTCTTGTGAGTCCAAATGGGAGGCAATTGTTTTTAAAGTACTTCTTTTTTTTTCTTTTTTTTCTTTTTTTTTGTTTAAATTCTTTATGTTTTAAAAGGTCTACAATAAATTGCTCAGAGCAGTATTCAATAAAGGAATAACAGAATGTATTTTTTTTTCCTCATACGGAATACACAACTTATACCAATTTGCTGCAGAAAATCTCATCATCATTGAAAGGAGGCAAATTTGTAGGCAGTCCTTTTTCAATTAAAAATATTACATGAAACTATGTTTTTCAGACACAAATTTTTAATACTTTACAGATTTGCTCAACAGAATCTCATCTTTTTTAATAACAGCCAATTTGTAGGCAGAGAGTAGAAGTTTTTCAGCTGGAAATATTGCAGGAAACTATTTTTTCAGACACTGATTATAACAAAAACTACAGATTTGCTGAATAGACCCTTATTCTTTGTAATAGAAAGCAAATTTGGAAAGTCTGCTTACTGAATTCAGCCAGAAATAGTAAATGATACTTTATTTATTCAAAGACACTTTATAAAAATTGTACAGGTTTGCTAAACAGAATCTCATCCATTTCAATGGCAGGCAATTTTGGAGGCAGAGAGGAACATTTCAACCTGAAAAACGAAATTGTATATTTTACAAAAAATGTACAGATTTGCTGAACAGAATCAAAAACAAACGTTGGAAGTAGAGAGTAATAGGCTTATATCACCCCAAAATATTAAATGAAAATGATTTTTTTCTGACACTCTTTATAAAATTTGAACAGATATTGATGCACAGAATCATAACAAAAATCAATTACAATACTACAATAAGAGATTGTATAAAAATTGAAAAGATTTACACTATCTTTTCCTTTTGAAGATGATTTAATTGTAGAAGCAGAAAGAAGTCCAATTTCAGCCCCAAAATTTTGCAATTATTTTTTTTTTTCTGACACAAAATCTAAAAAATGATAAAGATTTACTGCACGAGATTGAGACCGGGGGCTTCTATTTAAGCAATCACTGTTGGCTCACACTAAATAAAACATTGTGTACCCCAAAAATTCAGGATTGTGCCAGTGCACATAAGTAGGCCCAAAAGATCAATACAAACAGCATAATGTAGCCTACATCAAAGTCAAAAACAATTGCCAACTGAGGAGTTGCATGCAAAAACATTGTGTTGTCCAATTTTAATAATGGTGCACCATAATATGCAATATAAACATGTATGGCCAACGCAGTATTTACCCAGCACCTCTGGGGAACAGCAGTGGGAAAAATTAGGTTTTGGGTAGTATTACTTTCAAAACACAGTAACCTATTACAAATATTCACGAAGAGCACAGAGGATGTACCTGAAAGAAATGTTACATTTTGCGAATGGAGCTGCGGAAAAATTAAGTGTGCCCAATTAAAAGTGCCATTGCAACAGACTACAGCAATGGAACCAGTATGAGGTGGTATGGTGTGCTCACAGGGGAAGGAGATGGCAATGGTAGCAGGACCTGATAATTTTGTCAGCCCTGCAGTGATGTAAGGAGAGACTTAGGCTGTACACTAAAACAATATTTTCCTGAGCAGAATCCAAAATACATTTTATTCTGTGGAATCTGCAGCGGGGGCTTAGTAGTTATTGCTGATCCAGAACTGGTTTATTTTCACTAAAGTCAGCTGTGTCTGGGGATGGATGGAACTTTTTTCTGTAAGCCCCCCTCAGCACTAAATGTATGTGCAGAAAGCATGCTGGCTGCAGGGAAGCACAGCAGATCAATTGCATACTGGGCAAGCTCCAGCCAGTGGTCCATTCTCTTTTCTAAATAATCAAGGGGGTTCCACTGAATAGGGGCCAACACCCACCCTTGACCTGATGTAATTCAACAAAATATGACTTAGCCGCTGCCTATAACTGCTGGTAGCAGACAGCCTTGAGTGCTGGGTACTGAAAAATGCCTTCAAAGCCTTTATTAGGCTGTACCACTACTGCTGCTCCTCCTTTTACCAACAGAAGGCTCTAAGTCAAGTTGCCCATGAAATGGTATATTGCCAGGCTCTGGAAAGGAGGTTAACCTGTTCCTCTACAGCCCATCTCCAGGTATTTTATCTCTTGTTCCCTCTACAAATGCAGGATTGCTACCACTTTCACTTCATAATGTAGATCTAGGATGGTGGCCAACAAATCTCTGCGGTTTTTATTTTTTGCGCTATATACAAGCAAAGAGCGGCAATTAAAAAAAAAAAACACACTTTTGTACTTTTTGCTAGTATAAATATCCCCAATTTTTTTTTAAAAAAAGCACATTTTTTCCTCAGTTTAGGCCGATATGTATTCTTCTACATATTTTTGTTATTAAAAATCGCAATAAGCCTATATTGATTGGTTTGCGCAAAAGTTATAGCGTCTACAAAATAGAGGATAGATTTATGGCATTTTTATTATCATTACTTTTTTACTAGTAATGACGGAGATTTGCGATTCTTAGCAGGACTGCGACATTATGGCGGACACATCGGACACTTTTGACACATTTTTGAAACATTAACAATTATACAGCGATTAGTGCTGTAAAAATGCACGGATTACTGTCAAATGTCACTGGCAGGGAAGGGGTTCACACTAGGGGGCGATCAAGGGGTTAACTGTGTTCCCTGACTGTGTGTTCTAACTGTGGGGGGAGGGGACTGACTATTGGAGATGACAGATCGTGGTTCCTAGCTATTAGGAACTCACGATCTGCCTCACAGAATAGGGATTTGTGTGTTTACACACACACGTCCCTGTTCTGCCTCTCGTGCCCGTGACCGCCAGTCACGAGCATTGGCACCCCCATAATGCAGTGGGGACATGCGCCTGCTATCTCGCTTAAAGGAGCCGACGTACAGCTATGACGGTTCGCAGTATCGTGCCGACCTGCCGCTGTATAATGACGGCGGCTGGTCGGCAAGTGGTTAAAGGAGGAATAAAGTCCAGCAGGTAATAAACTAAAACATACACAAAGCGGATCTAACCCTACCCCTCACCAAAAAAAAAAAAATAATAATAATTGCAGCTTACAATATATTAAATGTGCTGGTTGAAGTAGATTTATATTTCGGGGCTTTATTTTCACCTGGTAATTCGGCCAGTAACACACTCCCTGTCTTAAGTTGACTATGCTCACTCCTTCGCTGTATCTATGGAGGAGCAATGTAGCCTTGGACAGCAGCAACCTTGTCAACTTGTGGGGAGGGTAGTGTTAGATGGACTAGTAGATTTAGATCAGAGGTCCTCAAACTATGGCCAGCCAAGGCCGTTTACCCATCCCCCCTTTAGGGCTGGCCCTGCCATGGGTCCCGCACCTGCAAGCCTCCTCCTCCGCTGTCATTCGTGAACAGCGGCAAGCATTAGGCAGCTTAGCTCAGGACGGAGGGCAGAAGGAGGAGCTGCCCAAATTAACTTTTGTAGTAAAACTGCAGGCGATTGGGTGCTAGGACACAGCTTCCTAATCTGGAAAGTCACTCGGCTGGCTCCCACTCCCGGCCTCTGTCCAGAACTGTGCTGCCTTCTGTTCTCGGCTGTGAGGAAGGTCACTGCTATAGGGAAAAAGGGGTGAGAAGACACCACTGTGTGTGTGTGTGTGAAGGGGCAAAGGACACTGTTATGGGCAGCACCACCCCTATAGTACTGTCCTCTGCCACTCTTCACATTACCCCCCATCCCTGAATTCTGAGCCTATCTCACTCCTGGTCCCAGCGCTCTGAGCCTAACCCACTCCCGATCCCTGCATTCTAAGCCTAACTCACTCCTGATCCCTGTGTTTTAAGCTTAACTCACTCCTGATCCCTGTGTTTTGAGCCTAACTCACTCCTGATCCCTGCGTTCTTATGCTAACGCACTCCTGATCCCTGCGTTCTTAGGCTATGGCACTCCTGATCCCTGCATTCTTCAGCTAACGCACTCCTAATCCCTGCGTTCTGAGCCTAACGCACTCCTGATCCCTGCATTCATAGGCTAATGCACTCCTGATCCCTGTGTTCTGAGCCTGAAAAAGAGATTACAGCGCACACATAAAAAAATGACATTTAACTCCTGCAAGGCTATTTAAAAACACCTGAGCATATTCAGAAAATATGGGGATTTAGTTACACCATATGGCCATATAGTGCTAAGCCCACTACTACGTAAAAGTACCCCAATATCAGTGGGTCCTACGCTAGCTATAGAATGGAAGATTCTGCTTCTCTGAACCATGGGAGAAATACACTCCTCTATATGGGAGAACTAAAAGGACAACTCCTATAACACAGGTGGACACTAATAAGAGGCAATGATTGGGGGGGGGGGGGGGGGTGCGCTCCTCCCCAAAGGAATTTGGTCAGAATTCATACACTAGACAAAGATTTGGAGGGCACATCCTAAAAAATGCATCAAAGATGGTGCAGCCATAAGACCGTACAGACAGAAAAAAAGATTACAGCGCACACAGTGCTTTTAGTATGGTGTAACCAAATCCCCATTTCTGAATATGCTCAGGTGTTTTTAAATAGCCTTGCAGGAGTTAAATGTCTTTTTTTATGTGTGCACAGTAATCTTTTTTCTGTCTGTATGGTCTCATGGCTGCACCATCTTTTTTTTTTTTTTTGAAAAACTTTTTTTATTCTCTTAATAAACACATAGACAATGCAGACATACAACAGCACAGCCACCATCTGGCTATTAACAGGGAAGGGACCCACGCAGGGGTCACACGGTACCCTTACATTACCAAAAACCATTTGAATATTTACCACTACCGTAGTATATCAACATCAATGGGCTGTCCTGGCTCTTGCTCCAAGGGTGGGCTGAAAATGTGCTAGCTCACTTAAATTATCCTGCTATCAAGGATTGGTCTATTAGGATGTCAAGGAGAGCCATCATGCTTCAGAGAGGTCACCTAATCTGCTGCAGCAGTAGAGGGCTCCACTAACCACTTACTTAACTTACTGTTAACAAGTGTTTTCCATAGACCTTTCGAGGGGAGGAGTCTTTCGCTTCCATCATAGGACAATGGATTTCCTGGCATAGAACAGCAGGAGACCCAACAAGGTTCTCTCAGCCACCCTGGGCACCAAGTCCTCCACCAGCCCTAGCAAGCATATTTAGATATTTAGTAGATCATTCACCTCCGTAAGAACTTGTGACCAGAAACCTGTAATTACCGGGCAGGACCAGAAGATGTGGATAAAGTCCCCGGGGGCATGGTCACAACGCCAGCATTCCGGGGAGAGAGAAGACCTCATCCTGTGCACCCGAGCGGGAGTAAGATATGCCCTATGGACAATCTTGTATTGAATGAGGCGGTCTCTCAAGGAAACCAATATTTTAAATGGTAAGTCCCACACCTCTCCCCAGTCCTCAGAGTCCATCTCCTGAACATCCCGACCCCATTGCTGATGGAGCCTGCAAAGTTCAGGGGACGAGACCCGGAGGAGATGTGCATATAGCACGGAGGTGGGTTTTTCTGTACAATCAAAACGCAAAATCCGCTCTAGGTCGGACTGCACCATCTGCCTTTCACCTGATGGGAACTGAGCCCTGAAAGCATGGGGCAACTGTAGATATCTGAATTTGTGTGAGGGCGGGGCATTATGATGAGACATTAAGTGATCAAAGGAGAATATCGTTAGGTCTGAGGTGATGTCCGAGAGAGCCTTAATATGGTACCTGGCCCATATCACAGGGTCTGGAATCTCGAGAAAGTGCTGTAGGTTGGGATTGTTCCAGAGCGGGGCGTTCGGGGATACAGCAGTCAGAGGGTACATTTCACAGGCCATGCCCTAAGGGTGGTACGCATGGAAGGGGTTAGGTCATATGGAGCCTTTGGACCCCGCAAAAGGAGATTTGACAAGGCCTCCACAGATCGTAGTCGAGTTGGGTCCATCTGGAACAAGCCACCAAAATGCAGTGACCAATTGAGCCGCAATGAAGTATTTGTGACAGTCCGGAATGCTAGGCCCCCTTGCCAACAAGGGCGCATTAGGGTGGTTATTTTAAAGCGGGGGGGGCGTGGGCCCCAAAGAAAGGAGGAGAAAATTTTGTTTAGTTGGGAGAGGAATGATTTGGGGATCCATTGAGGGGAATTACGAATCAAATATGTAAACTTGGAAAGGATTTTCATTTTGATGAGGTTAATACGACCCAGTAGGGACAGAGGGAGGTTCTCCAATGCTTTCAGCTTGGCTCTGACTGAGTTATTTAATGAGGACAAATTCAGTGGAATGAAGTCAGTCACGTTCCCTGAAATACCCCCAAGTAGGTAAAATCGTCCGCCCATTGTAGTTGAAGAGAAGCCGAGGCTTCTTTTTTAGCATCATCATCAATAGCTGCGACTTTGACCAAATAACCCTGAGCCCCGTCACTACAGAGAATTCTTCTAGGACTGACAATGCCCCCTGCAAAAAGGAGCCGACATCATTCAGAAAGAGGAGGAGGTCGTCTGCATACAAGGCCACCCTGTCTCCTCCAGCCTGCCCAGCCGTAGTCCTTTAATGTGTGGCGAGACATGTAATGCCTCCGCCACCCGTTCCATGGCAATGCCAAAAAGTGCCAGAGAGAGAGGGCAGCCCTGCCGTGTACCCCTAGAGAGTTCAAAGACATGAGACAGACGACCCCCTAAACGAATGGCAGCCGTTGGCCACAGATATATAGTCTGTAACCATTGAATGAATATGAAGGGAAATCGCATTCTCCACAGAATATCCCACAGGAAAGGCGAGTCGAAAGCCTTCTCAATATTGAGAGAGGCAACCACTCTGGTTGCAGCGGGGGGGGGTTGTTTTGAAACACCTGATTAGTGACATAGGCGTCAAAAAAAGTGGCCTGCGAGCGCCATGCTGGGCACTCGCAGGTCACTCAGCTGTGTTAGAAAAGCGCTTTCCTAACACTAAAACGCCTCTCCGCCAATCAGGTGCTTGGATCTGTTACCCGTCACCTGATTGGCTGAAACGACAGGCGCTGTGATTGGACACCAGTTGTCCAATCATAGCAGGGGACGGGAAGAGAGGACGGGAGAAGACATCGAGGAACTGTCCTACCAAGATGGGTAAGTGCAGACGGCGGGCCGGCCGGTGGGTACACTGGCAGCATTTGATATGGTAGAGTGGCTGCGTTTGATGGGGCACAGCGGGAACAATTGATGGGCACAGTGGTGGCAGTTGATGGGCACAGTGGTGGCAATTGATGGGCACAGTGGCTGCGTTTGATGGGCACAGTGGCTGCGTTTGATGGCACAGTGGCTGCATTTTATGGGGCACAGTGGCTGCATTTTATGGGACACCGTGGCTGCATTTGATGGGCACCATGGTGGCATTTGATGGCACAGTGGCTGCGTTTTATGGCACAGTCTTTGCGATAGATGGTACAGTGAGGCTGCAATTGATGGGGTTTTTTTCAGAATTTTTCAGTTTGTTTGCGCCCCCCCCCAAAATTTTGAGCACCAGCCGCCACTGTAGAAGAGTGTATTCTTTCATGGTTCAGAGAAGCAGGATCTTCCATTCTATAGCTAGCGTAGGACCCACCACTATTGGGGTACTTTGACGTAGTAGTGGGCTTAGAACTATATGGCCATATGGTGTAACTCAGGGGTCTTCAAACTACGGCCCTCCAGTTGTTCAGGAACTACCATTCCCATCATGCCTAGTCATGTATGTGAATGTCAGAGATTTACAATGCCTCATGGGATGTGTAGTTCCGCAAAAGCTGGAGGGCCGTAGTTTGAAGATTCCTGGTATAACTAAATCCCCATATTTTCTGAATATGCTCAGGTGTTTTTAAATAGCCTTGCAGGAGTTAAATGTCATTTTTTATGTGTGTGCTGTAATCTTTTTTTTTCTGTCTGTATGGTCTTATGGCTGCACCATCTTTGATGCATTTTTTTAGGGTGTACCCCCCAAATCTTTGTTTGTCTTGTGCTCTGAGCCTAACGCACTCCTGATTCCTGCATTATGAGCCTAATGCACTCCTGATTCCTGCGTTCTGAGGCTAACGCACTCCTGATCCCTGCGTTCTGAGGCTAATGCACTCCTGATCCCTGCGTTCTGAAGCTAACACGCTCCTGATCCCTGCGTTCTGAGGCTAACGCGCTCCTGATCCCTGCGTTCTGAGGCTAGCACACCCCTGATCCCTGCGTTCTGAGCACGACGCACTCCTTATCCCTGCGTTCTGAGCGTAACGCACTCCTGAACCCTGCATTCTGCATAATAATATATGTGCACTGTGCATAGGAATGCGTTCATATTTTTTTTCAAGCTATAGTCCTCCTGATCCCTGCGTTCTGAAGCTAACTCACTTCTGATCCCTGCGTTCTAATGCTAATGCACTCCTGATCCCTGCGTTCTGAGGCTAATGCGCTCCTGATCCCTGCGTTCTGAGGCTAACACACTCCTGATCCCTGCGTTCTGAGCGCGACGCACTCCTGATCCCTGCGTTCTGAGCATGACGTACTCCTGATCCCTGCGTTCTGAGACTAACGCACTCCTGATCCCTGCGTTCTAATGCTAATGCACTCCTGATCCCTGCGTTCTGAGGCTAACGCACTCCTGATCCCTGCGTTCTAAGGCTAACGCGCTCCTGATCCCTGCGTTCTGAGGCTAACACACTCCTGATCCCTGCGTTCTGAGCACGACGCACTCCTGATCCCTGCGTTCTGAGCGCGATGCACTCCTGAACCCTGCGTTCTGAGCATGACGCACTCCTGATCCCTGCTTTCTGAGACTAACGCACTCCTGATCCCTGCTTTCTGAGGCTAACGCACTCCTGATCCCTGCGTTCTTAGGCTAACGCACTCCTGATCCCTGCGTTCTTAGGCTAACGCACTCCTGATCCCTGCGTTCTTAGGCTAACGCACTCCTGATCCCTGCGTTCTTAGGCTAACGCACTCCTGATCCCTGCGTTCTTAGGCTAACGCACTCCTGATCCCTGCTTTCTTAGGCTAACGCACTCCTGATCCCTGCGTTCTTAGGCTAAAGCACTCCTGATCCCTGCGTTCTTAAGCTAACGCACTCCTGATTCCTGCGTTCTCAGGCTTACGCACTATTGATCCCTGCATTCTTAGCCTAACGCACTCCAGAACCCTGCATTCTGAGCGTAATGCACTCCTGAACCCTGCATTCTGCATAATAATATAAGTGCAGTGTGCATAGGAATGCGTTCATATTTTTTTCAAGCTATAGTCTGTCCCCCCAACAGTCTGAGGGACAGTGAACTGGCCCCCTGTTTAACCACTTCCCGCCCGCTGTATGCAGAATGACGGCCGGGAAGTGGTTTTATTATCCTGGCTGGGCGCCATATGACGTCCAGCAGGATAACATGCCGACACGCGCCCGTGGGGGTGCGCGGCGATCGCAACTCCGATCATGATAAGAAACCTCTGTCAGAGGCTTCTTACTGTGACCAATAACAGCTGATCATCGCGTGAACCAGGAAGTTCCGGTAAATGGCATTCCTCGGTTCGCGCTTACAGGGAGAGCCGATCGGTGGCTCTTCCTGTCAGAGGGGGGGTCTATGCTGATAATCAGCACATTGATTATCAGCAGAGCCCCCTCAAATGTACCAATCACCTGCCAACCAGTGCCCAGCAATGTAAAAACAATAAATTCTGCTAGTGCCCACCACAGTGCCAATCACTGCCCACCACAGTGCTAATCACTGCCCAGCAGTAACACCTGTCAGTACTTATCAGTACGTCATCATCAGTACTGCCCATCAGTGCCACCTGTCAGTGCCCATCACAGCCGCTTGTCAGTGCCCATCAGTGCTGCATATCAGTGCCGCCTATCAGTGCCCATCAATTCTACATATCAGTGCCTCCTCATCAGTGCTGCCTCATCAGTGCCCATCAGTGCTGCCTCATCAGTGCCCATCAGTGAAGAGGAAAACAACATTTTATGACAGAAACTAAAAGAAAACTCATTTTCTTTCAAGAATTTTGGTCTTTTTTAGTTTGTTTAGCAAAAAAATAAAAACCGCAGAGGTGATCAAATACCACCAAAAGAAAGCTCTATTTGTGGGGAAAAAAATTATAAAAAATTTAGTTTGGGTACAGTGTTGCATGACCGTGTAATTGTCATTCAAAGTGTGACAGCGCTGAAAGCTGAAAATTGTCCTGAACAGGAAGGGGCGTAAGTGCCTGGTATTGAAGTGGTAAAAAGTTTGAGGACCCCTGATTTAGATGGACACAAGTGACTTACAGTTTAAAGCCAAACTCCAGCTAGTGATAAAAGCTTTAACTGTATTAGCCTCTTGCTAACCACATATAACAGCCAAAGTTTCTGTGCTGAGATTGTGCTTACTGCTCACGCCCAACACAGTAACTGAGCTCCCACAGGTAGCTTCTGGTCTCTGGTTATGATTGTGGGCTGGCAGAATGGGCTCTCAATCATGTGACCACTGTGACAGCCAATCACAGTGATCATGTGATCAGGACGCCTTCCCCCATGTGGTAAACACCCAGTTAAAGGGCTACCGGGAGGTTGTGGGAAGAGATTAATGAAATCTGACCATTATAAGCACCTGTGTCATTAACCCCTAGATGTCGGCCGTACGCATAAATGCGGCAAAGATGCTGATGGGCCTTAACCCAAACAGGTGCATATATGTGGCCCTGTTAAAACAACTTACTGTGCTGAGAGTGCACTCCAAACACGATAGCTAGCAGGTACTGGAAAGCACCCGATGCATACAAGTTTTTCGACCATGTGACAGCCAATCACAGCGGTCACATGATCAAAAGCCCCACCTCTCAAGAACCGGAAACCCCTTAAAACAGTGGTCATCAACCCTGTCCTCAGGGCCCACTAACAGGCCAGGTTTGCAAGATAACTGAAATACATCACAGGTGATATCATTTGCTGCTCAGTGATTGTAGTATTCTATTCTGCATTTCCCCAAGGTAATACATAAAATCTGGCCTGTTAGCGGGCCCTGAGGACAGGGTTTATGACCACTGCCTTAAAAGGCCGGGTTAAATTACTTGTTTCAACTCTCTAACTGACACTTTTGCTGGACAGCTTGGTCTGCTAATGGAAGGTAAAAATAACAGACTTGTAGGATCAATAGGTAATAAAACTGTTACGGGGGGACTTGGAAAAACAAAGACTACTAGAAGACTTTAGTACCATTTTTTGCCTTTAGTACCATTTTAATTGGACCCCTGTCATGGCACCCTGTTACACTCTGTACTCTCCAGCATGCACCCTGTTGCACTCCACCTCAAACTGTCACTTTTCTGTGCGGTGTAATATGAAAGAGTGGGCATAATTATGTACTAAAATATATTGGGTTACAGTATTTACTATTTATTTACAACTAAAATGTCACCTAAACTATCAAAGGGTAAGGAATCACACCCCATGATGCACTGGGACCCCATTCAAAAAACGACTATACCAATATTGTATTTTTGCTTTCTCACTGGGGTGATACTATTTTTGAAAGAGCAGGAGACGCTGAAAGCTTGATGCTTGTTTTTGTAACAGCATGATTAAAGTGGTGTTCTACTCTAAATGGCTGTTGCTAGGGGGTCCCTCGTAGTCTTCCTCCTTCAGTGCCTGGGCTGGTGACATCACTTCCCCTCAGCACAGGAAGGGCTCAGCTCTGCCCCCTTCCTCTTCTCAATCATCTGGGACACGTGACAGGTCCCAGATGATTGCGTGGCCAATCACGGCGCGCTGCGCCGCTCGCGAGAGATCACGAGATGGATGCATAAATCTGACTTTTTTTGTTTTGTTTTAAACCCATTTATTGAATGAAAAATGTATGTGTACTGTACTGACAGTTGTTATAAAACTAGAATGTGTTTTGAGGTTTTTTTTTTAATTTTTGCCTATAAATTACTTTGGAAATAAAAAAAAGCGGTATTGTGAGATAATAAGGCTTTTTTCTTGCGGGGAGTATGCGTCCATACCCTGTGTGACAGCCTGGTATACACACACATGGATGCAGAGGTGTTCGGTGCATCACCGTGCAGGCAGTCCCATAGCTGTCAGTCGGGAGGCAGCAGCTGCACCTACACAGCGCCTGCTCCCAATCTGACAGCCGTGCCAGTGCATATGCACTTTTTGCCCCCCTACTCCCTAATAAAAAAAATATATTTCACACCATTCGTAAATATTAACAAATTATGAAAAAATTAATAGACTCATAGAAAAATTTGGAAAATTCAGTATTCCACAAAAAGGAAACAACTTCTAGGTCTTTGGTGATTAATAACATGAAAACACTAAACCAGAACTGATACATTTGGGACAATACCAATGACAATAATAGAAATACTTTAAAGAAGCATGGGATTACAAAACAAAAACCTTTTTATACTCCTCACAATGCTGCAGCATTGGCGTGATACTACAGCTGTCGAGCGTTGGCTCAAAGACCAAGAACTGCATGATCACATGACTGCTGGTCCTTGGTTTGCTTTGTGCAGAGAGCGGTGACCGTCAGCCACAATTTTGCAGCACTACAGTTATATGGGCTCTATACTGATATGAGGAAAAGTGGCAGTGGCCACACAGAAGAAAGGCAGCAATTTAGGTATACTCAACAGTTCCAGTCCGGATCCCAGACATGTTGCCAAGAGGTGGGTGGGTAGGGTTCCAGAAGATCAAGCCTCACCGGTTTTGTTGGTTCAGACCGGCTGCATCAGAGGCTTTCTTCTGTATTGCCACAGCCACTTTGCTTTATATGAAACTTGCATTATGGTGGCTGTGAATAATTCTTGGATGCCTTATAAGGACATTTTCCTATATCAATTTAATCTCTATTATATGTGGCTTGCATACTATCTCTTACATTACAGTTGTATCTGTTCTATACTGATATAAGAGAGGTTTGAACGAAACCGCTACTTAAGTTATATATCCTACATGAGAGCTGGGACTATCATTTATGTGGTTTAGTGGTTGGGATTTTCATCCTCCTCTGTACTTTTACACCAACTAGCTTTGAGGTACATTTGGCATTACTAGTTGCATGCTGTTACTAGAGTCATTGACACATTTCAGGAAAACAAAAACAATTATACTGAGTAAATCACAAGTAGATGAAGCCTTGGTGTTGCTCCTACTTGGTATCCTTCCATAAATTTAACAAGTCACATAGAGATTAATTTCTTACCAACTAAGGCCGGGTTCACACTGGTATGACACGACAGTCGTACGACTGGATCCGACTTTGCCCTGTTAATTCATTTCTGAGTTCCGTCTGACTTCAATGAATGGGATCCGACTTTGATCCTGACAATACCAGGCCCTTTGAGTCTTGAGGAGAAACCCCTTGCCATAAAAAAAAAAAAAAACGGTGTAGAGTGCCCTCTTAAGACCATACCAGACCCTTCAGTCTGGTATGAATTTTAAGGGGAAACCCCATGCAATAAAAACAGCATGGGGTCCCCGTCAAAACCCATACCAGACCCTTATTTGAGCACGCAGCCTGGCAGGTCAGGAAAGGGGGGGTGAGCGAGCACCCCCCCTCCTGGACCATACCAGGCCACATGCCACATGGTACCTCATACTCATTCACATATGGTGGGGGGGCGGGATCTGGGGGCCTTGTTAAAGGGGGCTTCCAGATTTTGATAAGCCCCCTGCCCGCAGACCCCCACAACCACTGCCCGGGGTCTGGCTGAAGGGCCTGGTATGGTCTTGGGGGGCCACCCTATGCTGTTTTTTTTTTTTTTTTTTAATTTTGGCGTGGGGCTTCCCTTCAGGATCCATACCAGACCCAAAGGGCCTGGTATGGAATTTGGGGGGAAACCTACGCCGTTTTATTTTTTAGGCGTGGGAATTCCCTTTCAAGATCCTCAGAGCACAAGTCGCATGCCAAAGTCGGATCAATTAAGATGATGATCCGACTTCAATGATATTCAAGGGGCTGAAGTAGGACCAAATTCAGACCAAAGTAGTGCAGGAACCTTTTTCAAAGTCGGACCAATGAAAGCTGTCTTAACTGGTCTGACTTTTTCAAAGTCGGACCAGTTAAGACGGCTTTCATGGGGAACCATTGATTCATGATTTATACACATCATGAGACATGTGCTCCCAAAGTCGGAGCGTATGTCGTACCAGTGTGAACCCGGCTTTAGAAGTATCTTTATACTACATGGAAGTATGTTGTGATCTATACACATAAGACCAAGTTCAGATTCTTCATTTGTCCTTACCTATAATATAGACATATTCACCATTCATTTCACAAGTGGAAAGGCTGGATTGTTTGAGCAATATAGATTTTCAATACAATATTATGGGGTTGGGTTTAAACCAGCCTTTTTAGAGAGGGGGTTTGATATTTGGAATTTTCACTGGTGACTTCCCCATTATCCTTTGGTTATATGAGTTTATAAGTTAGGACTATGTCTTTTCTCTTTGCATTGTATATTTGGTTTCTCATTTCTCTGGTTTGTCCTAGGCAAGGACCTCATTATAAGCGATATGGCCAAGGTAGTAAACTCAGCTAATCAGTTCATTTCACATGTGAGCTGTGAGAAGATGGTGTGGTGAGACAATGCAAATTATTTGTGGAACGCTTGGCCTGTAGTGATCTGTACTTCACTGTGTGATTTAACAGAAATTCAGCCTTGAAAGCACAGGTGATGAATGCTCAGCATCCATGTAAATCCAGACTTGAAGTGTATGCAAAGGGAAAGCTTTTTTTTTGTTTGTTTGTTTTAGGTTAGGATGGAGTGGAGAAAGGTAGACCTCTGCTAATTTTTTTGTATTGCACACACTCCACTGGGTAGACCCACAACTATATTTTTTCTGGTGACCATTGTCACTGAGACAGAAAGTACAGGAAAATCCTAAATTTTAGGCATTTTAAGAAATTTCTTTCGATTTTCTGAGCATTAGTGGGGGGGCAAATTGACTTTATTTTTTTACCGCAGTGACGAGAAGAAGCAGGATGGAAAGTCCATTCATTCCAAAATGAATGGTAAAAGCAACTGAAATTTTGAAGTACTGATGACTAGAGATGGGCTCGGGAGTTTTCGAAATCCCACCTGCCTGTTCCCGCTGGGAAGTCGACACTGCACACGGCTAATCGCAGGCAGTGAGACATTTCCCGATCCGCAGCTGCTCGGATCGGGAAATGTCTCACTGCCAGTGATTAGGACAGGAAGTGAAAGGAGATCTTGCCATCTGGACACAGACCGCAAAAGAAAATAACTTGATAGGGGTTTTTAACCATCACTACTTTATCCAAAATAATAAAAAAAGTTTTGGCTACACACAGGGGCAGGCTGGGCTGGGGGGCAGAGTGGAAATTTCCCCCCAGGTCGCCTATCGTTAAAACGGCCGCGGCGTTGCCTTTTTTTTTTTTTTTCCAGTCTGTGACGTGACGGGCTGGCCAGGGTTACACTAGAAGGTGGCCACCAACTGGCTGGCTGCTGCTGCGCTGCACTATGGGAGTTGTAGTCCGGCCGCGCTCACATTCCTGGTGGTTGGAGGAACTTAGCAGCCTAGCAAACTACAACTCCCACCTCCCAGGAGTCTCAGGAGGCAGGGCGAGTGGCACGCCAGGGGAGGGGATGCGTTACAAGCGTCATGTGTGATCTGAGCGGTTGTGGGCTGGGGCCAGGCGCTGGCTCGAGGAGTGGGCATGGCTGCAGAGAGAAGAGAAGACGCGCCTAAAGATTCACCCCCCGAAGGCTGTGCACAGTGCAAGGACCTGGCTTTGAGACAGACCCAGACCACCTTGACACCCCCAGCTGACCACCCATATCCCAAGTGCACTGATCAGGCTGCACTGATGATAGGCACTGGCACTGCACTGGTGAGACTGCATTAATGGGCACTGATCAGGCTGCCTGCAACTCATGGGCACTGTCTGCACTGGTGCGGCGGCACTGATCAGTCCACAATGATGGGCACTGTCTGCACTGGTGAGGCTGCACTGATGGGCACTGTCTGCACTGGTGAGGCTGCATCGATGGGCACTGATCAGGCTGCAATGATGAGCACTGTTTGCACTGGTGAGGCTGCATTGATGGACACTGATCAAGCTGCATTGATGGGCACTGATCAGGCTGTACTGGTGAGGCTGCACTGATGTGCACTAATCAGGCTGCCCTGATGGGCACTGGTGAGGCTGCGTTGATGGGCACTGATCAAGCTGCACTGAGGGGCACTGTCTGCACTGGTGAGGCTGCGTTGATGGGCACTGATCAGGCTGCACAGATGGCAATTGGAAAATAATTTTGGACCTCCAGTTGCACCCACACACAGAGGGTGTTTAGTTGTATGGGGCTGCAATGTGGGCTACAGGGGCTAACATTTTCCATTTTCATTTTTTTCTTTAGATAATATAATTTGCCCTCTTAAAAGAGAGAGAAGACGTGACAGAGAGCCACACTGCAGCCTACTTTGAGTGGGACACGCAGGCAGCTGAGCTTACCCCTACATTACACTCCCAGAGTCTTTGAATAAGAAACAAGCAGAGCAGAGAGGCAGCTTGGAAGTTGTCATCATAACCCCCCCCCCCCCCCGAAGAGGCTGTGCACGTTCCAAAGATCTACCGAGGTGAGACAGACCCTGACACCCACAGCTGACCCCCCCACATCGCACTGATCAGGCTGCACTCATGGGCACTGCACTGGTGAGGCTGCATTGATGGGCACTGATCAGGCTGCACTGATGGGCACTGTCTGCACTGATCAGGCTGCGTTGATGGGCACTGATCAGACTGCGTTGATTGGCATTGATCAGGCTACACTGATGGGCACTGTTGGCACTAGTGAGGCTGCATTGATGGGCACTGATCAGGCTGTGTTGATTCAATGGGCCACTTGACTGGACTTGCCCCCCAGGTCTAAGGCTGCCAGCCCTCCCCTGGTACACATACACTTTATACTGTTGAAGGAGAATTAGAACATTTTCTGGATTCAAAAATTGTATACAGTTTGTAATATTCACATATTTATTTCTCATATTTATATACCAATGATACATTTTGCAGCGCTATACAGAGTACAAAGAATCATTCACCCCAGCCTGTGTCTTTGAAGGAAGTCACAATCTTTGGTTCACATTCACATACTATTTAATGCTTATGCAGTTTTGTCTGCTTCTTGCAATATTACATCAGTGATGATCTATAGAAACCAAATGTGTGTAACCATTCAGTGTAATGTGTCCTCCTGGTCTGTAACAATAGAAGTGTGAACAGGCATAATGAAGGTGTGAAGTGAAACTAAGAGGATGCTAATTTTCTCACAGGCTAGTGTCCTGTTAGAAACGTTGTACACAATGTATGCAAAGCATTTTATTTTCCAGTATATGTTCCGTTATCACACTTTCCTCTCTATTAATGCATCATTTAAATATTTTTGCTGAGAAACAATAGGAAACATTTGCATATACTATTAGTGAGCAATATAAAGCACAATAATTTAGAGAAAGTTCATTTATCATGATCTTAATATGAATACACTAGTATGCATGTCTTCATATAGTAAGGTTCACTTTGGAGAGGAATCCAGAGTTTAGTGTGCATGTTGCGCAATTTCACTTTGCAAAGAATACTCAATCAATTGCAAGGAAAATAAAGAAAAACAGCATTTTGCTTGCACATAACTGCTTGCCGACTGTATACTGTATATATACGGTGGCAAGGCACCTTTCCTGCACAGGATCACGCACCTAGTACGGGATCGTGCACACCTGGCTCTGGGGTTCGCGCACGTGCTACCTGCAACCTGCTCCTGCTGTGATTGGACACAACAGGAGCCAATCAGTGGGCCAGTGGACTTGCCGATCGTTCGGGGCACAAGCAAAATGGCGGTCTGCCTTTGTAAACTAGGCAGACTGCTGTTCTGTCAAAAGGGAAGGTATTGATCCTGTGTTTCTGTAAAACAGGAACATGGATCAATGCCTTCCTCTAGTACAAGCAGGGCCGGAACAAGGGGTGGGCAGAAGGGACGACTGCCCTGGGCACAGCGTGTATTGTAGGGATGGGGGGGCTCCACAAGTTCCTTCTACTATATGGCTGACAGGAGTAGTGACAGCAGATCAATATTTCTGTCAGCCCAGCACTGGAAGCAGCAAAGAGAGGAGGAGAGAGCCGAAAAGAGGTGCGGGCTGTGCTCACTCTATCTCCCCCTTCTCCTGATAAGCTCGCACATAATGAAGGGGGGAGGGGGGCACTATTTGGCATCTTTGTCCTGGGCACTGTATGATCTTGTCCTGGTACTGAGTACAAGCACCCCACACACAGTACACAAGCACTGATAAGGCACACAGTTAACGCTTTGATTGCCCCTGATGTTAACCCCTTCCCAGTCAGTGTTATTAGTACAGTGACAATGCATATTTTTAGCACTGATAACTGTATTACTGTCACTGGTTCCCAAAAAAGTGTCACTTAGTGTCCGTTTTATCCACTGCAATTTCACAGTCCCACCACTATTAGTAAGAATAAAGAAAGAAAGAAAAATTCCATAAATATACTCCATTGTTTGTAGATGCTATAACTTTCACGCAAACCAATCACTATACGCGTATTGGGATTTTTTTTACCAAAACTATGTAGTAGAATACATATTAGCCTAAATTGATGAAAAAAATTGATTTTTTTTTTACATTTTTTTATTGGATGTGTTTTATAGCAGGAACTAAAAAATATTGTTACTGTATGTTTTTTTTTTTAAAAAGATTTTTGTTTATGGCACAAAAAATAAGAACCAGAGGTGATCAATTACCACCAAAAGAAAGCTCTATTTGTGGGGAAAAAAAGGGCATAAATTTAATTTGGGTACATCATTGCATGACCACGCAATTGTCATTTAAAGTAACGCAGTGCAGTAGCGCAAAAAATAGTCTGGTCATGAAGGGGGGTAAATCTTCCGGAGCTGAAATGGGTAATTGGGTGATGGAGGTCAGCAGAGCTTCACCTCATTCAATTAGCTCTGGAAAAATTCCCTTCCAAAGTGAACAGTCTAGTTGCCTTTATTAAATCAACCCCATAGAACACAAAAAATTACCTATACCCCTTGATCAAGCCCACTTTACTGGAACTCCACAGGTGCTATAGGATGCCTATGATGTCCAGCTTTCCCTCTCCACTGACGCCTATTATTGGCCACCTGGACTTTGTGCCGGTCTTCTCTGACAAAGCCTTTCAACTTCAGCCAGACCTGAACTTGGTTAGAGCTTCTACCTTTCTTGGCCCCTCTGGGTGGATCAGACCATCAGTCCTATTTCTGGCCCTCAACTCCTCTATTTTAGGCAGGTGGAAGATTTTGCAACTGTCCCACTTTCTTCGGTCAATCTCAGACCATACCTGTTTCCGCAGACAACCCACTTCATTTGAAGATCTCTGCCTGGGAAATAAAGCCTTACGGAACTCTCTCTCCTACTCTTATGGTATTTAACTGGCAGCTACATCTCAACATAACCCCCCATATGTGAGTAAATGGGAAAGAGATCTTAACACTATGTTCTCAGAGGACTAAAAGACCCAGATTCTCTTCTTTGCTCAGAAGTCTTCTATTTGTAGCCAATGCCAGGAGATAACATTCAAAATTGTCTCGCTGGTACCAGACACCATCTGTACTAGCGCCAATATTCCCCAGACACAGCCTACTATGCTGGCGATGCAGTACAGGGGGTCCCCTAGTTACAAACATCCGACTTACAAACGACTCCTACTTACAAACGGAGGGAGACAACAGGAAGTGAGAGGAAATCTACCCCTAGGAAGGGAAATTCACTCCTGTAAGAGCTATTATGGGGAAAAGGTACCTCCACTGATGCTTTACCACCAAGGTTTGTTTGCACAACAAGCCAACATTTTCAAAATCCAATTGTCATTGGGACAGAAAGTGAGATAAAATCTTCTGAACAGGGGCATGCACAGCAAAACAAATGTTACAGGGGTGTTAACCCTTCCCTATGCTACCCAAAAAACTTAAAAATATTTTTTCTGGCTGGAGCTACACTTAAAAAATGTACCTGTTCTGACTTACAAACAGATTCAACTTAAGAACAAACCTACAGTCCCTAACTTGTTTGTAACCAGGGGACCCCCTGTACTCAGACTGGCACACTAATCAACGTCTTCTGGGAGTGTCCAAAGCTGTGCCCTTTCTGGCAGCAGGTACTGCAGTTTGTTTACAAACTTACAGATGTTTCTCTTTTTTGCCAATCCTGCGGCAGTGCTCCTTAACTTGACTCTAATGTTCAGTAAGAAATATAGTAAATCCCTGTTAAAACTTCTACTGAATGCTGCCAGGGCATGCATCCCCAGCATGTGGAAACAACAATCCCCAGCCCCTGTGCTGCAATGGTTTGCCAGGGTGAACGATATTCAACAGATGGATCATTTGACCTCTGCCCTTAGGGACAAGACAGAGAAACACAACACATGCTGGCTACACTGGGATTTGTTCCGTGTAGCGTTACCCCCGCAGGAACCGCTTAAGTATGTATGTTGCGTACTCTGCCTCTCAACCCCAATAACTCTTAGCACACCTGGTAATAGTGTAAGTGCAATGACCAATGAGAAACACACACGTTATGATAAAACACAAATTGTCTTTACTGCAATAGTTCTGTGGAAAAGTAACAGACAGTAACAGTATACATTCAAGTAATCAACTGAAGAGCAATAACTGAGATTAAGAGCAATATAGCTCAATACTATAGTCAGGCTGCTTTCAGGGGATTCCAAACCTGAGAATAACCCCAAAAGCAGAGGCACACTTAAATGGCAAATAAATCACAATATGACACTTTATATCGGATTGGTTACCTCTACTCAAATGTGGCTCTATGAGCCCAGGCAGGAGGAGAGCAGAAGTCTGACCCTCCTTATGTCAGACCTCTCTCTTTTGTCTCCTGACACCACAGGCCCAACTACAAACACTGTATTCAAATGAACATTCAATGGATCAGGCCCCGAAGTAAACTGTCCCGCACACCCACTGCATATACAGAGCCCTGGGTATGTGTGTGCATGCCCATATGGCACTAGTAACTTCAGTCCCTTTGAAGAAGGATGAGGCCTTGTATTTTCAGCTAGCCACTCTCGGTACACTTAAACTCCTGAATAGCAGAGCCAAACAACACAACTGGCCCGGATTATCAAGTAAAGAATGCAGGATCTTCCTCAGCAAGGTGAAAGGACAATGGTGTCTGTATATAGTGTCTCTGTATCTGAATGGCCTTGTATCCTGTGGCACTGCAGGTGTCAGCAAGGTGACTAAGAGCAATGATGTCTGTATACAGTGTCCATACAACTCTATCTGTGTGCAATGTCCTTGTTTCCTGCAAATGGGCAAAAGCCCTCTCACCCAATCCTGCAGTCAAGCCCCAAACAAATGTCCTAGAACAGGCAGGCTCTCCTAGTGACCCGGACTGGTTTCCTCACACCGGAACACTTTACACCGTCGGTGCAGGTGCATCTGGACATGCACCTGGGATCCCCCTCTTTCAAGCTGGATGTCCCGACTGGCTGTGGATGCCTGAAATCACGCGGTTGACTCACCTTGGGAGGCAGCACCTCTCCCCTAGGTCTAATCTCTTTTTCTGCCTTGTGTAGTCTGAGAAATCTCCTCAGATCAGATGGAGTCTCTAGTTCCTTTTTCTCCAGAGCATGCTGACTCTTGTAGGTCCATCCAGGTTAATCTGAATGTGAAACTTGAGTCCTGGGACTACAACTCCCTGTATGCTTTGCTCCCTGGTGGTAATTACTCTGCTGACAGGATGTGATGATACAGAGTCATATCTGGCACTAGAGGGAAACAGTCTCACTGCAACAATGTTGCAGAGTGTCTTCTGATACTGCAGGTAAGATAGCCAGCTCCCTGCTACATTCCGCTTCTCAGATAAATATTTGGCCTATTCTTAAATTGAGGTCTTTCCTCTTTGGAAACTTGACGTCTTGCGCTGTCAATTTCACCAAAGCTCCCCACCCTTCCTCCTTTCTTTCTCCTTTTCCTCGTTTTTCTTTTCTTTTTACCCCTTATCGACATCTAGGGTATCTCTTTTTTTCTTCTACAAAACCAGGAAAATAATACTTGGTATGCTTTGATGGTTAGGTATGACTACTGTGGGGAAGGGGCAAAGGGCCCTTTAACAGGTAACACATATGCTTCACTCCCCACCTCATAGTGGTTCTGTGCCTGTTAGTTTGTACCATTATTTTTTTTCCTTTTGGTGCGCATAACAATTATTTTATTCTATATGTCCTCCACCACGGTGCAGGATTATATGCTGTAGAGGCTACGGCTCAAAGTTTATAGATACTTTATACTGCTGTGCTGGTACCTGGTCTGTTACTTTATTGATATCTACTAATTCTGTGTTCATGTTATACACATTTCTATTAATGGATATCATTGATTGTGGATTATTGTCATGTTCATACTGTCATGTTTTGCTGCATACCTTAAAAAATGAATTAAAAGAAGAAAAGAAAAAAGTTCATTTTTACAAATCTGCAAATCAAATCTAAGACCTAAATAACTCTATGTACTATGTACAGAAATCCTTTTTAGCAGTAATGTAAAAATAAAAGAATGAAGCATTTATTAAAGTAAAGAGAATAAAAAACTCAGCACAACAATATCATAATAAACAAATATATTATGAAGTTATAAATCCTTACATTTGTCTATGTCATTGCAGGTTTTAAGTTAATTAAACTGTTTGTATTGCTAACAAGAGGTGAAAAGAGGTGGTGCACCAAGCCTTTCCAGCTTTAATCTGCATATATCAACAATGGATGCATTTCCTTTTGAAGGTAGTTGCTACCTTGGTGAATGAGAAACTCATTTCATGGTTGTTCTACCGAAGAGATGGATCATTTATCACGGAAGCCATCTGTATGTACTAGCAGGGGCTCACTTCTTCGATTGCTATTGCTGTTTTTCTTAAGCCAATATGTCATTACAAGGAATGTTACTGAAGGTTAGTTCTTTTTAGTTCTTTTTAATTGTTCTATATAGAGATTGTAGAGTTGATTTACTAAAGGCAAATAGGCTGTTCACTTTACAAGGGACCTAGCTACCCCTTAGCTTAGTGAATGAGGTGAAGCTCTCCTGACTTCCATTGTCCAAGAAAAAATACTGTTATTTTATTTTTCTTGGATGTGATTGGGTATTTTTTTCAAAATAGAAACATAGATGGGTGATGGAAGAAAAAAGACCAAGTGATCCATCAAGTCTGCCACATGTTTTTACTGTATTTTGTCTAGATCTTTGTTTGCCCCAAGTTTGAATCTACTTACTGTTGACTGACTCACTACCTCTGCTGGAGGTCTATTCAAAGCTTTACCTACCCTTTCAGTAAATTAATTATTTTAATATTTTTTTTGGAATCTTTCAAAATTAATTGAGAATGCAGAACAAATTGTTCAAAGACAAGGTCAGGTAAATACCACCATTGCAGGTCTCCAACAAGTGGTAACAACACCCAAAAGATAGGGGGAAAGTGCCTGCCAGATATAAAACACATAGGTATCATCAAAAGAAAAAAGGAAAAGCGAGGAAAGAATGCAAAATAAGATTAAAAGAAAAAAACAAATTAATACTTTCCGAGATTGCTTTTAAACTTTCATCCAGTTAGTTTGAGGTCATGTCCCCGTGTTCTTTATCTTGCCTTCTTATTGAAATACTGAAAATAAAAGTAGAACAATCTGTGAGTTTGGTGATTTAAAGGCATATAAATGCATGTACAAGCATTAATTTAAGGGGTGGTAGTAGAATTGTATGTGTCAAAGTCCTGTACAGACGTTTACATAACCATACATGTATAAATGCAAGCTCTCATAGAAACAAAGAAGAGCGACGGCAAGAGAAAAAAAAAGTGGACCATTGAGTCTGTCCATTTTTTTTTTTTTATTTAAATATTTTCTTCTTTAACTTCTTTGACTAGTAGAGATCTGTTGCCAAACATGTTTCAATCCACTTACTGTTAACTGACACACTACCTCTGCTGGAAGTCTATTCCAAGCATTAACTACTCTTGGTAAAATAATACTTTCTAAGATTTGTTTTGAATTTTCCTCCTGCTAGTTTGAGGTTTGTTCTTGATCTTGGATGCATTTACTGTATATGCATATACTGCCCTCCTGAACCTTTTTCACCCCCTTGATCTATTTAAAGGTTTCAATTATGTTTCCCTATGAACTATTTCATGTAGTTTGTTTATGGAGCATCTTTCTGCCAGATCAGTTGTATCATTATGGCCTATGTTAACCTAAATGTTGCCCACTTTAAACTGTTATAAGCTTTCAATACATCTTGATTGTGAAAAAAAAAATGTTGCCCACGGATGCCTGAGTGTTTCTAGATAGTATATCCTGTTGCTTAGTGGTGGAGTTGATGCAGACTCAATAAGGGTGCCCATAGTGACTTCGGATGACTTTCAGGATGATTGCAAGACTTACGAGAAGCTTTGTTGTGCAAAGGAGTAGCTTGTTGTGGCAAGATAAAGGTATTTCATTAGGGTTTCAAGCTGAATATGTATACTTTAAAAGTTGAAAGCAACATTTTCAAAATCCGGTTTATTTTTTTAAGAACTTGGACAGTATTACAACAGGACAAACAAACAGCGCAAATATAGACAGTGCTTAGCAAAAGCTATATGGATTCAGATTTATATTACAAGCTGAAAAGCATCCTCAAAAGGTCAGGGATTTCAATTAACGGATTGTATCACTTCGAAATAGAGCTTCCTTTCTCAGGCTACCTGACATGTTCTGAGAGCAATTAAAAGGGGAGTCAGTCTTTGTGTGCAAGGAACCTCTATTCTGAATACATAAGATGATGTGCAAATTACTAGCTGGCTTACAGAAATGCTGGAGATTTTCATGGGTCTTCTTTTTGGTCTTGTTTTTATGGAAGGGCTGATGTTTAGCTGCCTATTTAAACTAGTGCAAAGTGGCACACTGTAAGCCAGCCATAGACACAAAATGATTCTCTGCCAATCCAGCTATTTTTGGTTGGATAAGATGCAATCTGATACTTAGTCAGCCACAGGTGTCTGATGCTTTTATATCTCTGAGGGAAGCAATCCTTTTTATTTGTGAAATTCTTTTATGCTGTCATGCATTTCTACTTGTTTACCTCCCCCCCTTCCCACAACCCTGGTCCATTTAGTGAAGCATTCTTGACCAAGAGCAACTTTGAACTTATATTTTTTGCAACCAAAAATTGATCATATCTACATGCCTGGCCATTTGATTTAAGTTTATGGCCACTCTTAAAGTTCACACCAATTTATTTTGTCATGTATTTTGCAGAAAAGCAGGACATTATTTTAACATGGGTCCCTATGGAATACATTCATATCAATGTATTTTTGTGCCTCTGCATTTTTGGAAAGGGTCAGGGACTTTTTTCAAATGCAAAACAGTGCTTTTTTTGCTTTTTGGTTCAATAGACTTCGAAGCTGCAGAAAAGTGTTTTTAAATGTGCCTAACAACAAATTTTCAAAAAAAAAAAAAAAAAAAAAGCATGAAAAAAAGCAAATCATGGCAAAATCGCTGTAAAAATACAGAAAGCACAGCAAAAAGCACTGCAGAAATGCTAAGGTTTTTTTTACCCTAATGCATTCTCTGCATCAAGGTAAAATACCTTGCACTGTCTGTCCCCCCTCTCCCTAACACTTACCAGAATCTTTTATCGATCCAGAGGTCTCTCCTCTCATTTTGGACCACTTTTATATATTATAAATTAGAATGCTTGTTGTGTTGAATGCAGTACTTTTTCAGTACTTTATTTATGTAGATGAAACCATTTTAGCTTTCCTGACAAAATTACAATATGTAAGGCTGGATTCACACCTATGCATTTTTAGTGCTTTTTGCATTTTGCAGATTTGCACTACAGTCCATTTACCATGGTTTCCTATGGAACATGTTCTGTAGTGCAAATCTGCAAAATGCAAAATGCAAAAAGCACTAAAAATGCATAGGTGTGAATCCAGCCTAATTGTTGACATTCTTGTCAAGCATCAAATAAGGCCTGGTTCACACCTATGCATTTTTTAGTGTGTTTTCAGTTTTGCAGAAACACACTACAGTCCATTTAGCATGGTTTCCTATGGGCCACATTCACATCTGTGCATTTAAGACCCCTTTCACACTGAGGCGGTTTTCAGGCGTTTTAGCGCTAGAAATAGCCTCTAACGCCTGAAAACGGTCTCCCTATTCATTTCAGTGTGACTTTTCACACTCGGGCGGTGCGCTTGCGGGACGTTCTGAAAAGTCCTGCAAGCAGCATCTTTGGGGTGGTTTGGGAGCGGTGTATACAAAAGTGTGAAAGTAGCCTTATGGAAAGGGCCAGCAGGCTGTGTTTTTGGTTCCATATACTTCAATGGGTCAAAAAGGTGTACTGAAAAACGCAAAATGCACCTGAAATATGCATCAACCGCAACCTGCATTGGTGTGAACCAGGCCTAAAAGTGTATATAAATGCTAGCAATTAAACGTATTCATTTCATCTTTTTTTTTTTTAATTAGTGTATACCATTGGAAGCATTTTGTTATACAGTGCCTTGAAAAAGTATTCATACCTCTTGAAATTTTCCACATTTTGTCATGTTACAACCAAAAATGTAAATGTATTTTATTGGGATTTTATGCGATAGACCAGCACAAAGTGGCACATAATTGTGAAGTGGAAGGAAAATTATAAATGGTTTTCAAAATCTTTTACAAATAAATATGTGAAAAGTGTGGCATGCATTTGTATTCAACCCCCCTGAGTCAATACTTTTAAGAAGCACCTTTCGCTGCAATTACAGCTGCAAGTTTTTTTGGGTATGACTCCTACCAGCTTTGCACATTTAGAGAGTGACATTTTAGCCCATTCTTTTTTCAAAATAGCTCAAGCTCTGCCAGATTGGATGGAGAGCATCTGTCAACAGTAATTTTCAAGTCTTGCCACAGATACTCAATTGGATTCAGGTCTGGACTTTGACTGGGTCTTTCTAACACATGAATATGCTTTGGTCTAAACCATTCCATTGTAGATTTGGCTGTATGTTTAGGGTCGTTGTCTGGCTGAAAGGTGAACTTCTGCCCCAGTCTCAAGTCTTTTGCAGACTCTAACAGGTTTTCTTCTAAGATTGCCCTGTATTTGGCTCCATCCATCTTCCCATCAACTTTGTCCAGCTTCCCTGTCCCTGCTGAAGAAAAGCATCCCCACAACATGATGCTGCGACAACCACATTTCACAGTGGGAATGGTGTGTTCAAGGTGATGTGCAGTGTTAGTTTTCCGCCACACTTTTTTTTGCTTTTAGGCCAAAAAGTTCAATTGTGGTTTTATCTGACCAGAGCACCTTCTTCCACATGTTTGCTGTGTCCCTCACATGGCTTCTCACAAGCTGCAAACGGGACTTCTTATGGCTTTCTTTCAACAATGGCTTTCTTGCTACTCTTCCATAAAGGCCAGATTTGCAGAGTGCGTGATTCTCCCACCTGAGCTGTGGATCTCTGCAGCTCCTCCAGACTTACCATGGGCCTCTTGGCTGCTTCTCTGGTTAATGCTCTCCTTGCCCGACCTGTCAGTTTAAGTGGACGGCCATGTCTTGGTAGGGTTTGCAGCTGTGCCATAATTTTTCCAAATTCCAATTTTTCCAATTTCGGATGATGGATTGAACAGTGCTCCGTGAGATGTTCAAAGCAGGTAAACCCTGCTTTAAACTTCTCCACAACTTTATCCCTGACCTGTCTTGTGTGTTCCTTGGCCTTCATGGTGCGATTTGTTCACTTAGGTTCTCTAACACACCTCTGAGGGCTTCACAGAACAGCTGTATTCTTACTGAGATTAAATTACACACTGGCGGACTCTATTTACTAATTAGGTGACTTTTGAGGGCAATTGGTTCCACTAGATTTTAGTTAGGGGTATAAGAGTAAAGGGGGCTGAATACAAATGCACAACACACTTTTCAGATATTTATTTATAAAAAAAAATGAAAACCATTTTTCTTTATCGTACATCACGGGACACAGAGCACCATAATAATGACTATGTGGGCTATACGCTTACCTTTAGGTGATTGGACACTGGTAACCAATAGTAAGACGGTTCCTCCCATATAACCCCTCCTATACCGGAAGTACCTCAGTTTTTTTTGCCAGTGTCTTGAAGGTGATGGTCATGGCTGTTGAAGCTCTTCAAATTTCTTCAAAAAAAAAAAAATGTCCCACTGAGTACGTTATAATCGGATCCATTCGGATGGCATAACAAAGCTAAAGTGGATGGTACCCGAACCTCGGTTCAAGAACGAGGTATTGCTTGTAATGTGTCCTGTATAGGCGCTGGACCCTTGTTAAGTTGGTATTCCTGGTCAATATTGCCCAAGGTAAACCAAAAAGGGTGCTTTACAGGTCCAGGGGTGTGGACCTCAATATATGGGGGACCCGGTCCCTGAAGGTCCTTAGAGGCGCTACCCGCCGTGATGGGGGAAGATTGGGCCTGGTAAGACAGGCCCTGGTGCTTGGGATGGTGAGTACTCCCTTTGGGAATTTTTTTATATATACATGTATATATTTCCCTTTAAAAACGGATGGTAAACCTTAAGCCTCTGTCTGGGATTACAGATGGCCAGTTTTGGCGCGCATTTTTTAATACTGGCATGCGTGAGTGCGCATGCGCCGTGAGCGAGCCGCGGGCTTGTGTATGCGCTGTTGGTGTGCGCGTCGCGGATGCGCCACGTGCGTCTGGACGGCGCATGCGCCGTGCGGTGGGCATGCCTTCGATCGCTGATGCGCACGCTCACTCTCAAACTAAAGCTTTATAGGGATGGAGCTCCTGGCGTGCGCATGGACAACACAGAGCGGTATTTGGGCACGTGAGTCTGGTGGTCTTGGACACAGTGGTGACAGGTTAAAGGCTGGTTATAGTTTGTGGGGAGTACTCCTTTTCTTCCTCGTGTGTAAGCAATGTCTTCCAGAAAACGAGGTATAGGGAACAAGGCAAGCACAGGGGTAAGAGTCCCTCCTCTAAAAACAGGAGACCAACCCCATGCTGATACGGCCTCAGTTTCTCCAGAAAGACCTGCGGCATCTGGCCTGGCTGAGCCATTGCATTTGTCAGGCATAGTGGCCACTACCAATATACCTGCCTCGGCTTATGTTACTAAAGATGATTTGGCATCTGCCTTAGCGGGCCTTGAGGGCAAAATAGCTGGCATGATTGCCTCTGTAACACAGGGGGGGAGGAAGCGTAATAGATCTCCCTCCCCTGTGCCTGGGCCAAGTGGTGAGTCACTAGAGCACCAGGACTCTTATAGCCAGATGGGTCCAGGTGGTCTGGAACCAGAATGGACGGAGGATTTGGAAGAGGTGGTCATAAAAGACCGGGAGGAAGGACAGGCTGAAGAATCCTTGGCTGAAGACTCTGGCTCTGAAGAGTCAATTTCAGCCTCCCATTCCCAAAAATTTTTATCCAATCTCTAATTGAGATGGTACGAATTGGGTTTAAGTTACCCCCGGTTCAGAAGTCTGGACTCTCCTGTTCTACTTTGGGATCTTTGCGACCTCAGCAAATTTCCCAAGCGTTCCCTTTGCATCCATTACTGGAGCAGGTGGTTTACGCGGACTGGGAGCACCCTGACAGGATATACTTACCTCCAAAAAGGTTTTCTGTCTTATATCCTATGGAGGAGAAGTTCAGGAAGAAATGGGGGACACCTTTGGTGGACGCCACCATATCTTCAGTAAATAAAAGTTTAACCTGTCCAGTGGATAATGCCCAGGTATTTAAAGATCCGGCTGATAAGAAGCTAGAGTCCTTATTAAAAGCCTCCTTTTCGGTGGCTGGTGCAGCAGTTCAGCCAGCAGTTGCAGCTATTGGGATTTGTCAATCCCTAAAGGATCACTTTAAAAGGTTGGTAAAGAGCCTACCTTGCCAGGAGGAATCTGCTGAGGAATTTTCGGAGATTCCTCATGCCTTATGTTTTGCAGTAGACGCATTGAAGGACTCAGTTCAACAGATGTCTCCTTTTGCGTTACTGTCAATCCATATGCGCAGAGTCTTGTGACTAAAGAACTGGTCTGCTGAGACGCTATGTAAAAGGCTACTCCATTCCATGGAGAGCGCTTGTTTGGCGAAGATCTGGATAAATATATCCAAAAGATCTCTGGAAGAAAGAGTGCCCTACTCCCTATTAAAAAGAAAGGGAAGCAACCCTCGTATAAAATTCCCAATGCTCTGGGACCTAGTGCTTCTTCCCCTAAGCGGTATCGACGGCCTTAGCCGTCTCACTTTAAAAGACCCCAGGGTCAGAAGAAGCCCTGGACCCAAAAGCCACCCAAGCCCAGCTCCAAGTCTACCTTGTGAAGGGGCGCCCCCGCTCTCGCGGGTGGGGGGCAGGCTTCGGTTGTTTGGGGAGGCCTGGGAAGAACTGGTTCAAGACAGATGGGTCATTTTCACTGTAAAATACGGTTACAGAATAGAGTTCCGGGAGATCCCCCCGAATGGGTTTCTGTACTCAAGGGTTCTGTCGGATCCAGAGAAAAGAAGATGCCTATTCCTAACTTTACACCATCTTCTGATGCAGAGGGTAATTGTAAAGGTTCCGCACGAGGAAAGATTCAAGGGGTTTTACATAAAAACCTATTCACCATGCCGAAACCAAATGGGATAAGAAGGCCCATTTTGGACCTCAAGGCTCTCAACTTCTTTGTAGACGTCCAATCCTTCTGCATGGAGTCGGTTCGTTCAATAATAAAATCCCTGAGAAAGGGAGACTATTTAGCGTCCATAGATATCAGGGACGCGTACCTTCATGTGCCGATCTTCGGTCCACATCAAAGGTTCCTACGCTTCGTTGTAGAGGGCAGTCATTTCCAATTTGTGGCACTACCTTTCAGTCTGGCCACGGCCCCAGGGTCTTCACAAAGATTCTGGCCCCAGTGTTGGCTTCCCTAAGGTCTCAGAAAGTCTCCGTAGTAGGATATCTGGACGATTTTCTTCTAAGGGAATGCTCTCGCCCCATACTAGTTCAAAACGTGTCAAGAACAGTACGGGTTTTACATTGCCTAGGTTGGATGCTAAATATAGACAAGTCAGCTCTTTGTCCGACCCAAGCCTTGTTGTATCTGGGTCTGGTCTTGGACACCACCCAAGAAAAGGTGTTTCTTCCTCCCTTAAAGATCGCCGCCATAGTGGAACCTGTACAGAAGGTGAAAAAAGAACTAACACCTTCTATTCGGCTGTGCATGAGGTTACTAGGCAAGATGGTGTCATCCTTCAGCGCAGTGCCATATGCACAGTTCCACTCCAGAGTGTTCCAGAACAGTATTCTAAAGGCCTGGGACAAGTCAGCTCGAACCTTGGATCAGCCTATGGTTCTATCTCCACAGGTTCTATGGAACCTCTCTTGATGGTTAAGAACCAGCAACTTGAAAAGAGGGAAATCTTTCCCACCAGTAGCCTGGAAAGTCCTAACCACGGACGCCAGTCTTCTCGGCTGGGGAGCAGTCCTAGAGGAAGCGTCTGTTCAGGGAATATGGTCCCAGACAGAAAGGACTCTGCCCATCAATCTATTGGAGATTCGGGCAGCTCGTCTGGCTCTGCGATTCTGGACATCCAGATTGCGGGGTCTTCCTGTCAGAGTCCAGTCCGACAACTCCAAGGTAGTGGCATATATCAACCACGAGGGAGGTACCAGGAGTCGGACAGCCCAAAGAGAGGTAGATCATATATTGACTTGGGCAGAAAAACATGTGCTGTTTCTGTCGGCAGTGTTTATTCCGGGGGTGGACAATTGGCAGGCGGATTTCCTAAGTCTCCAGAAATTGTTACCAGGGGAATGGTCCCTGCATCCTGAGGTTTTTCTACAGATCTGCCAATACTGGGGGACCCCAGATGTGGATCTGCTGGCATCCAGATTCAATGCCAAGCTGGACAGGTTTGTATCCAGGACCAAGGATCCGCTTGCTGTCGGGATAGACGCATTAGTAGTTCCTTGGGATCAGTATTCTCTGATTATATGCCTTCCCTCCGATCCAAATTCTGCCGCACTTACTATGCAGAATACAGGAGGAAAGAAAGCCAGTGATCTTAGTGGCCCCAGCGTGGCCCAGGAGATCATGGTACTCGGAGATTGTGAAGTTGGCAGTAGGGGACCCATTGGTCCTTCCTTGCCGTCCAGACCTGTTGTCCCAAGGGCCCATATTCCATCCTTCTTTACGGTTGCTGAATTTGATGGTCTGGCTATTGAAACCAGACTATTGAAAGACCGTGGTATTATGGGTTCAGTCTTGTCTACTTTGATAAATGCTAGAAAGTCAGTTTCTAGAGCTATCTATTATAGAGTCTGGAAGTCATACATTTCTTGGTGTGAGGAAAGAAAATGGAACCCTCGTAGGTATACGATTGGAAGGATTCTCGCCTTTCTTCAAGCAGGAGTAGACAAGCAGCTCGCTTTAGGGACAATTAAAGGACAGATTTCGGCCTTATCGATTTTTTTCCAAAGACCAATTGCATCCCATTCTTTGGTGCGAACCTTTGTCAAGGGAGTAGCACACCTGAGGCTGACGCTTAAACCACCTTTATGTCCCTGGGACCTAAATTTGGTACTGTCAGCCTTACAGAGTCAACCCTTTGAACCTATTGGGCATATTCCTTTTGTCCTATTGACCAGGAAATTAGTTTTCTTAGTGGCTATAACATCGGCTAGAAGGGTGTCAGAATTGGCCGCCCTTTCTTGCAAAGAACCTTTTATAATTCTTCATCAGGACAGAGTGGTCATGCGCCCTCGTCTGGATTTTCTACCAAAGGTGGTTTCCAAATTTCATTTGAATCAGCATATCATTTTACCTTCCTTTTTTTCAAACCCTAAGACTAGGGAGGAAAGATCGCTTCACTAACTGGATGTGGTGAGGGCGATAAATGGAAATGTCAGCTCCCTTTCGGAAGACTGACTGTTTTTTTGTCTTGCCTGAAGGTCCTAAAAAAGGACAGCCTGCTAAAGGGGGACTATATCCAGGTGGATTCGTCCGACTATTATCCAGGCGTATGGATTAAAGCGCAGGGTTCCACCCCGGGATTTAAAAGCACACTCCACTAGAGGGATTAGTGCATCATGGCCAGTACGCCAACAGGTGTCTATGGCTCAGGTTTGCAAAGCGGCCGCTTGGTCTTCAGTTCATACGTTCACCAGGTTTTACCAGGTGGATGTGAGATCTCAAAAAGAGGCTGTTTTTGGCCACAGCGTGTTGCAGGCAGCTTTATAGTCTCAGGCCAGTTGGGCTTAGGGATAATGTGTTCCCCCCCTCAGGTGCAGTGCTTTAGGACATCCCACCAACACAAAGTGGCACATAATTGTGAAGTGGAAGGAAAATGATAAACGGATTTTTAAAACAGCTTACCTGTAAAATCCTTTTCTTGGAGTACATCACGGGACACAGAGGTCCCTCCCCTCTTTCTGGGATCGTCATTGCTTGCTACAAAACTGAGGTACTTCCGGTATAGGAGTTATATGGGAGGAACCGTCTTACTATTGGTTGCCAGTGTCCAATCACCTAAAGGTAAGCGTATAACCCACATCGTCATTATTATGGTGCTCTGTGTCCCGTGATGTACTCCAAGAAAAGGATTTTACAGGTAAGCTGTTTTAAAAATACGTTTATCATTTTCCTTCCACTTCACAATTATGTGCGACATTGTGTTGGTCTATCACATAAAATCCCAATAAAATACATTTATTTTTATGGTTTTAACATGACAAAATGTGGAAAATTTCAAGGGGTATACATATTTTTTCAAGGTACTGTATCTGTTCAATAAATGCAAAAAATCTGTAGATCCTGCCAAAATCCAATGGGTTTGTAAACACAGGAAGTTTACTACTGGCAGGATCCCCAGGTGAAAGTAAAGGGTAAAAAGTTAAAACAAACAAAAAAAAAAAAAAGAATATAGCCACCATATATAAGGACTGGTAAGAGGCAATATATTACATTTTTATTCTTTAAGCTTTCTTATTGCTACTACCTACAATGTATAGACAAAAGGGATCTAACAAATGAGAAATATTTTAAAGTGATTGTAAAGTCTTGTTTAAAAAAAAAATAAAAATAACAAACATGTTATATTTACCTCCGCTGTGCAGTTGGTTTTGCACAGAGCAGCCCAGATCCTCCTCTTCTCGGGTCCCTCTTCTGTGCTTCTGGCCCCTCCCTCCCGTTGAGTGCCCCCACAGCTAGCAGCTTGTTATGGGGGCACCCAAGCCGAGTCGCAGCTCCATGTGTCTATTCAGACACAGAGCCCCGCCCCCCTTTCTTCTGATTGGCTAACTGACTTTGATTGACAGTCTTGGGAGCCAATGGTGCCGCTTCTGTGTCTCAGTCAATCAGGAGGAGAGTCCCGGACGGCTAAGACAATCGTGCACATCGCTGGAGAGAGAGGGGTCTCAGGTAAGTACTAGGGGGTGCTAAGGGAGGCTGCTTCACACAAAAGTTGTTTTTAACTTAATGCATAGAGTGCATTAGGATTATAAAACCTTCTGCCTTTACAACTTTTTTAAGTGTGGAACTGTTTGGGTATCTGGTAGTATTTAGTAACAATTCTCTTGCTTATATGCAGCGTATAGTTGAAAACAAAGGATTTGGCTGTGTGCCTTTTATAGCAAATCTAAACCCAAAAACAAAAATGTGACGTTTTGCATCTTACCAGATGTAAGATCTTAGATGTAGTGGCTGCATTCAATTTCTCTTCTCTTCTCTTCTCTTCTCTTCTCTTCTCTTCTCTTTTCTTTTCATCTACAAAAAAACACACTTCCTGTATCTGGATGGCTAGGCTCACTACCCTAATGTATGTATGGAGGAAGACATGGTTGTCATCCCATGCTGGATTTATCTCCATTAAATGGGAGACAGGAAGATTAGTAGTTAATCTCACAGAAAGTAACAAGAGGACATTGCATATCTTGCAAGATGAACAGATATTTTCAATACAAATATAAAAGGTTCTTGGCTAGAAAAAAGTAACTAATGCAGCCACCACATGTAAAAACTGTGGTGGTATTCAATTTTTTTGGGTTTAGTTATTGTAAAGAGTGCCTTTCTAATGGGTCCATGCATTGTAGAGGTAATTTCTTCGCAACCACTGGTTTCAATATGTATTCCTTTTTAATCAACATATCTGAAAGCAACTGTTCAGCAATTCAGTTGTGAAGGTACAGCAATAATGTCACTTAACCGGTTCCCGACCGGCGCACGCCGATGTACGTCGGCAGAATGGCACGGCTGGGCAAATGGACTTACAGGTATGTCCATTTGAATTCCCCGCCATGCCATTGCGTGCGCGCAGGCCGGGAGCTCTGTGAGACGGGTTGCGGGTCCGCAGACTCGATCGCCGTGGGGATACCCGCGATCGCCTCACGGAGAGGACGAATGGGGAGATGCTGATGTAAACAGCATCTCCCCGTTCTGCCTAGTGACAAGTGTCACTGATCACTGCTCCCTGTCATCGGAAGCAGTGATCAGAGTAATGACACTGCTAGCCCATCCCCCTACAGTTAGTAATCACTCCCCTAGGACATACTTAACCCCTCCCCGCCCCCTAGTGGTTAACCCCTTCACTGCCAGTGTCATTTACACAGTAATCATTGCATTTTTAATCGCACTGATCGCTGTATAAATGACAATAGTCCCAAAAATGTGTCAAAAATGTCCGACATGTCCGCCATAACATCGCAGTCACAATAAAGATCGCTGATCACCGCCATTACTAGTAAAAAAAAAAATTATTAATAAAAATGCCATAAAACTATCCTCTATTTAGTAAACGCTATAACTTTTGCGCAAACCAATCAATAAACGCTTATTGCGATTTTTTTTTTTACCAAAAATATGTAGAAGAATACGATCAGCCTAAACTGAGGAAAAAAAAATGTTTTTATAGCGCAAAAAATAAAAATCAGAGGCGATCAAATACCACCAAAAGAAAGCTCTATTTGTGTGAAAAAAAGGACGTCAATTTTGTTTGGGAGCCACGTCGCACGACCGCGCAATTGTCAGTTAAAGCGATGCAGTGCCAAATCGCAAAAAACGCTCTGGTCAGGAAGGAGGTAAAATCTTCCGGGGCTGAAGCGGTTGAAATACTGTTCACTGGTTATATTTTAACATAGTGTTTCCTGCTTCCTGTTCTAGGTTTAAAATGATTGGTCAATTGGTCATTAACAGTAAGCAGAACATATTTATTTGCCTATGCTAAAACTTATAGGTAAATGGCCACCACTTACCAGAAAAAGAATCCACAATCTCAAAGTGTACATATATGACACTTTCTTATACAGTCATATTTACCAAACAGCCTGTGTGACGTATGAGAAACAGGACATGTAACAAGTCTTGAAGGGTGCTAGTCTCTCTAAGACGGCTTATAATAATTGTGGCTATGGATGTTAAAAACCTATCCCCCTTATGTGTACGTAAAGCTTAACTTTGACGTACACCAGGGGTGCTCAACCTTTTGAAGAGCGAGGGCCACAAGGAACTATGGTGTTTTACTGTCCCCACAAAACGTAAATGCAAATGAACCCTTACTGTCCTGAGCCCTCTATAAGGCTACTCTCACACTGATGAGATGCGGTTTACCTGCACCGCAGTGCATCTGTGGCTTTCCTGCTGGTTAGCTGCTCTTTGCCATAGACTTCTAATATATCTTGCAGGTGTGGTGCACTTTCTGAAAGCGCACCGAAATCTGCAGGATATAACAGAAGTCTATGGCTCAGTGCAGCTAACCCACAGGTGAACTTCACTGCACCTTTGGATCAGTGTGAAAACAGCCTAATAACTTTTTTTATAAGTGCTAATATGCCCAATGCAAAAGTGCAGTGTGTTAGATATTTAATACACTGACCTTTTCCTGCTTCTGCTAGCATCGCTCATCATGCTGCTAGAAAGGTCCCAGAGAAAGAGCACTCGGTATTACCTTGCCTGGGACAGCAGTGGACACTACAGAGGAAGCACAGGTTTATGCATCTCCTGCTCCCTTCGTGGCTGCCTGCTTCCTCTGCTGTAGGTCCCGGCTCCATGCACTCTGATGCTCTGGGATGGCGGGTTGGCAACCCCTTGATCACGATCTGGGCTTGCAAACCTACTATTCCAGAGCATAGGCATGCACTTCCCTGGTTTGAGGTTAAGGGCCACAAGTTGAGCACCCCTGCCTTAGACAAAACAAACATTAATCCCACTGAAGTCCATGGAACCTGAATCTCGTTACTGTTTCCTTGCCTTTTTTGGGCCACTTTTGTATAAAAAAAAGGGAAGAGGTAAAGGAGTACTACCATGGAAGACATGCACCCTTTCCAAAATTTTTTCCCTAAAACTACAGTTCAGCAGAAAGTGAAAGGTCTTTTATTTTGACTTGAAGGTTAACATTGAAAATACCCAAATCCTTTAAATAACATTCTTTGGGGATGTGTTAAAGCTGCACATGACGTGAATGCAGTGCCATGTACTGCTTTAACCACTTGCTGACCGCCCACAGTACATTTACTATTGGCAGGCGGCATAGGCAGGCCAGATCACATATGTGTAAGTTATCCAGTCTGTTCTGGGTTAGGGGCGTGCAGCGCACCCCTCCCACAACTGCTGTATCCATGATCGCAACATCCCTTGTGCCAGCATGGGCCATGACAGGTCCTCTTTATGGAGAGATCTGGGGTCTGCAGCTGATCAGACACAGATCAGTCTGATTGGCTGCTTTCCTGGACGCTAACGGTAAACAAAGATGTGACAAAATCCTTGTCACTTCCGATTTCCGGGGTCACAGAGAGGGAGGAACAACGTTAGTTTTTCTCTCTCTCTCTCTGTATAGTGCCGTGTTGCTGCTGGCTGGACTTAAACCACGTCCTGACCGTAGGACATCCTGCAGGTGCAGGCACCATCCCGGTATAACCACTTTAACCTAAGGACGTCCATGGATGTCCTGTGGTCAAAAAGTGGTTAAAGTTTTTTGCACAATATAGCACATTCATTATACATTATATACCTGCAATAAAGATCTGAAATCACCAAGTACAGCATTTCTCTGTTAGGTCTTGCAGTGCTATGTTTGTAATACTTTGAGATTCCATACTGCAGTATGTTGTGTAGACCTGTCAATGGTGGCTAATTGTACATTCACTATATCACACAATAGGGACATACAGTGAATTCCTGTGGCAAGAATCAGTGTTCCTAGTCTGGATCTCTTTCTGTGTCCAGGGTTAACCATAGGTTACTTACTGTTGGATGTGTGGATACATGCAAACACCTGTGGCTCCTGTCAGCCAGGGCCAGATTAACATAGGGGCTATTGAAGCTGCAGCTCCAGGCCCCCATCATAATATAGGCCCAAACTCTCTCTCCAGGGCCCGGCCGTTGGCCACCAGCCGCTATATAATACATTGATATTGTCCAGCATGCAGCTGCATTATTTATAGGCCCATTGAGTCAGTCAGCTGAACAACATTTAATCGCTGGCGCCGGGCCGTGGCTATCATGCAGAGCAGAGCCTCTTGCGGCGTCGGTGGTGCCAGTGCGCCGAAGCTGAGCGTGCTTGACGTCCTGGCCGGCGTGACGCCATCCAGAGACCGTCTCCGGAGTCACGTGAGGCTCGATTGCGAAAGGGCTGCTGTGCGGGCAGTGCTGTGAGAGCCAGGAGAAGGAGCTACAAAACTTCAAGTAAGTAAGCCATGAGCGCTGGCCCGCTGGGGAAGTCACTGTCAGACAGATAAACAAAGAGAGGGTGACCAACTCGTTTAGGAAGAAAGCCTTGCCACGTCCAATAATGCATAAATACAAGACCATGGGTTCTCCTAGGTGGACTTTACCGCCACTTGCATAGACAAAGAGAAATTATAGAAGTAGAAGCTATTGTACATAGTAAAAACATATAAATTTTATTCGTGTTGAAAAATACAAATATTAAAACCAGAAATAGATATCTAGAATAACATGGTAGTACTACATAGTAAACGTGATAAACATCAAGTAATAGGCAATAATAAAAGGAACCAGAAAACTCTTCTCAAGCCCGACGCGTTTCGGGGTATTTAGTATTTGTAGAGTCCTTCTTCAGGGGCATAGTTGAGAAAGAGGGGTTTATCTAAACTAATTGAAAAAATGAAAAAAAGGGGGGTCAAATGTTAGTAGGACTATCAGTAGATATCCAGTAAGAGGTTGAAGTGATCAATTGATCGCCTACCTGAAAGGACTTCATTGATTGCTTGTAGAAAGGAGGTTATTGTTGAAAGCAAAGAAAACCACAGAGAAAGGGCAGGATGTGGGAGTGAGCAGTAATGGTATAACAAGTATAGATACTATTGTTAGGTAGTAAGGGCTGCAAGTTGGTGGGCAGCAGTCTCCATAGAGGAGTATGACAGTGCTCCCGTCCCGCCCGACCCGGGCGTGCGTAAGCCAGAGCGATATGCTGGGGTCACAGGAAGGCGTCTCTAAAAAATGAAAAAATTGAGGAACCTTTAGAAAAGATCCAGTATAGGTGATTTAAGGAGAGAGTAAATAATTAAATAAACTGGTGTAAGCAATAATATGCAGAGGGAGCACACTAAAGATACTACATATATGGGCAACAAACTTAATGGCTTGGTGCAACCGAGAAGCACAATGAATGCAGGTTAATAAGAGAGGTCTGGCTTAAAATGCATTAGGGTAGAAAAAAATGTGTATATATATATATAAATGGATGTTATAATGAAGTTGTTGCATGGTAAAAGAAGGTAATAAATACAAAATATATATACCCCAGAGTGAGTATATGGTATGCATAAGTATTAAAGATTTCTATAGTTGTACATCCTAGGAGCTAGAGTAATATAGTTGAGTATAACATAATGGTATATGGGAAGTATGTGAGAAACAAATATGTTGCTACAAAACCCATATATGTGTGCTCCCAATAGCCTACAGGGACTAAGACCATAGAAGGCTAGGAAGTAGTAAAAAAGCAAGAAAATTGCAACTGTGTAACTGTAAATATGTAAATAATGAGGGGAGAGATAATACTGCACTTGTGACATTGATGCTTGAATGAAGGAAAAGTAAGAAAAAACATAAAGTGGAGTAAAATACCTTAAGAAGACCAATCATGTAGCCAGCTTCACAACCCAGCGTCGGCGTGTATAGCGCCTTAGCAGGGAGTGAGTGAGGCTGGTTTACATGGTGTGCGGGCTCCAATTAGCTGGCGTCAGAACGAGGCTCAGCTGTGTTGTGGAGACCGTCAGCTGAGACGCCCTGTACAGACCCCCCGAAGCGAGGATGCGCGGCGCCGCCCCAACCGCACATGCGCGAACGCGATGACGTTGGAGCAACGTCGCGCACACCCGCCCCACCGGCACGGAAGTGCCACTCCGGCGAACTGAGCATGCTCGCCGGAGTGGCACTGTCATACTCCTCTATGGAGACTGCTGCCCACCAACTTGCAGCCCTTACTACCTAACAATAGTATCTATACTTGTTATACCATTACTGCTCACTCCCACATCCTGCCCTTTCTCTGTGGTTTTCTTTGCTTTCAACAATAACCTCCTTTCTACAAGCAATCAATGAAATCCTTTCAGGTAGGCGATCAATTGATCACTTCAACCTCTTACTGGATATCTACTGATAGTCCTACTAACCTTTGACCCCCCTTTTTTTTCATTTTTTCAATTAGTTTAGATGAACCCCTCTTTCTCAACTATGCCCCTGAAGAAGGACCCTACAAATACTAAATACCCCGAAACGCATCGGGCTTGAGAAGAGTTTTCTGGTTCCTTTTATTATTGCCTATTACTTGATGTTTATCACGTTTACTATGTAGTACTACCATGTTATTCTAGATATCTATTTCTGGTTTTAATATTTGTATTTTTCAACACGAATAAAATTTATATGTTTTTACTATGTACAATAGCTTCTACTTCTATAATTTCTCTTTGTCTATGCAAGTGCCGGTAAAGTCCACCTAGGGGAACCCATGGTCTTGTATCTGTCAGACAGATAAGTCCTAATTATTGTGCAGAAGAAGTGTGTTCCAGTACTGGCTAAAGTGGTTAACTTTTTTTGGGGAGGGGGGGGCGCGGCTATATCAGTGCAGACAGCCAGCCCATCAGTGACCATTAGTGCTTCTGTGCCATCTTTCAGTGCCAGTGCCCTCTATCAGTGCCACCTATCGGTGCCGCTCAGTGCCACCTTTCAGTGCCAGTGCCCTCTATCAGTGTCCATTAGTGCATCTCATCAGTGCCACCTTTCAGTGCCAGTGCCCTCTATCAGTGCCATCCAATCAATGCCAGTGCCACCTACCAGTGCAGCTCATCAGTGCCACCTATCAGTGCCCATTAGTGCAGCTAGCCAGTGCCACCAATCAGTGCCCATCAGTGCTGCATAATAGTGCTGCCTCATCAGTGCCACCTTATCAGAGCCCATAAGTGCTGCCTGTCAGTACCCATTAGTGCAGCTCATCAGTGCCACCTATCAGTGACCTTCAGTGCTGCCTATCAGTGCAGCTCATAAGTGCCAGTGCTGCCTATAAGTGGCCATCAGTGCTGCCTTATCAGTGCCCATTAGTGCAGCTCATCAGTGCCACCTATCATTGCCCATCCGTGCTGCCTATCAGTGCTTCTCATCAGTGCCACCAATCAGTGCATCTCATCAGTGCTGACTATAAGTGCCCATCAGTGCAGGCCATTAGTGCCGTATAATAGTGCTGCCTCATCAGTCCCGCCTTACCAGTGCCCATACGTGCTGCCTGTTAGTGCCGCCTATCAGAGCCCATCAGTGCTGCCCATTAGTGCAGCTCATCAGTGCCACCTATCTTTGCCCATCAGTGCTGCCTATTAGTGCAGCTCATCAGAGCCCATCAGTGCTGTCTATCAGTGCAGCCTCATCAGTGCTGCCTCATTGGTGCCCATCAGGGCCTATCAGTGCTGCCTCATCAGTGCCGCCTTATCAATGCCCATCAGTGGTGCCTCATGTCATTGGTGCCTATCAGTGTAGCATCAGTGCCCATCAGTGAAGAAGATAAATTACTGATGACAAAACTTTATAACAAACTAAGAAAAACATTTTTTTTTTCCTTTTAAATGTCTTTTTTTCATGTTTAGCAAAAAATAAAAAACCCCAGTGGTGTTTAAATACAACCAAAAGAAAACTCTATTAAAATAAAAAAAAGATAAAAATGTCATATGGGTACAGTGTTGCATGATCGCGCAATTGTCATTCAAAGTGTGATAGCGCTGAAAGCTGAAAATTGGCCTGGGCAGGAAGGGGGTGAAAGTGCCCGTAGTTAAGTGGTTAAAGGATAAGTTCACCTTTTGGGAACGTGTAACATGTTCCCACTTCCCACTGCAGCATCTGCCCTATCCACTGGATCTAGTGACAGCAAGAGGAGAATCTTCTCCCTGAATTCGCTGTCACTATTTAAAAAAATACATAGGGGGTTATTTACTAAAGGCAAATACACTGCACTACAAGTGCAAACTACAAGTGCAAAGTGCACTTGAAATTGCACTGAAAGTGCACGTGAAAGTGCAGTCGCTGTAGAACTGAGGGGGACATGCAAGGAAAATAAAAAACATCATTTTAGCTTGCACATGATTGGATGATAAAATCAGCAGAGCTTCCCTTCATTTCTTATCTACCCCTCAAATTTACAGTGACTGCACTTCCAAGTGCACTTTCAGTGCAATTTCAAGTGCACTTTGCACTTGTAGTTTGCACTTGTAGTGCAAATTGGATTTGCCTTTCGTAAATACCCCCATAGTGTAGTTCCTGAGTGCCACCACTTAGGTTAGTGGAAATAATTGGATATGAGGGAATGTTACTCTATGTTGCTGGGGGTTATTATTGCTGCTACTGACACCAATGGTGTGGGTTGTTATTGCGTAAACTGCCACTGATGTCATGCTGGGGGTTATTATTGCTGCTACTGATACTAATGCTTTTGGTTGTTATTCTGTGAGTTGGCACTGATGTTTTTGGTTATTATTATGGAAATTGCCATTTAGGATGGGGGTTATTTCCTAAACTGGCACTGATGCTGGGTGGATTTAATTGCAGAAACTTGTACTAATGCGGTGAATTATTATTGTGTAGACTGGCACTGATGCTGACAGTCCATTATTAATTGCAGGTGATGTGTCAAAAAACGTGTTTATGGCAACCGTATGCACTGTGCAGTGCTTACACAAAGGGTAAAATAGGTTTTTTTGCACAAATAGTCAGTAACAACCCATGCAATGCATAAATACAAAGAAACCAAAACAAATAGGTTCAGAAATGAAGTTCTGTGTAATAAAATGGAAGGACACTGGGAAAAAGTATTGAACATGCTAAGTTAGCGTCGCTAACTGAAATGCATTTAATGCTTGGTACAAAATCCTTTGTTGGTAATGAAAGCTTCAAGATGCAGGCTCCTGTATGGAGAGACTAGTCGCATGCGTTGCTCAGATCTTTAAATCTTGTCTTCAAATCTTGAAGGTTCCATTGGCCTCTTCTAACTCTGATCTTTAATTCTTTCCATAGATTTTCTATTGGATTCAAGTCAGGTGATTGGTTGGGCCATTATAGCAGCTTTATTTTCTTTCTTTGAAACCAATTGAGAGTTTCCTTGGCTTTGTTTTGGGATCATTTTCCACCCTCGTTTCATCTTCATTATCCTGATAGATGGTAGATTTTTATCAAGAATGTCTTGGTACATTTTTCCATTCATCCTTCCTTCAATTACATGAATTTTGGCAGTACCGTATGCTGAAAAACAGCCCCACACCATGATGTTCCCACCTACAAACTTCACTGTTAGTCTTGGGGTGCTTTGGGGTTGTGACCCCCAAACATGGTGTGTATTATGGCATCCAAAGAGTTCCATTTTGGTCTTCTCTGACCAGACTATATCTCCCAGTATTTCACAGGCTTATCTAAATGTTGTGAAGCAAACGTTAACGGAGCTTCAACATGTTTTTTCTTCAGCAATGGAGTGAGCGTGCATACAGGTCATGGAGTGCATTACTTATTGCTTATTGCTTTCTTTAAAACAACTGTACCTGCTAATTCCATGGTCTTTCTGAAGCTCTCCACAAGTAGTCCTTGGCTCTTGGACAACTCTTCTGATAATTCTTTTCACTCCTCTGTCAAAAATCTTGCGAGGAGCACATGGTCACGGCCAGTTTATGGTAAAATTATGTTCTTTCCACTTCCTGGATTATGGCCCCAACAGTGCTCACTGGAACATACAGAAGTTTAGAAATCCTTCTGTAACCAATGCCATTTTGCAACAATAAAGTTGCGAAGGTCTTGAGAGAGCTCTTTTCTTTTACCCATCATGAGATGTTTCTTGTGTGACACCTTGGTAATGACACCTTTTTATAGGCCATCAGGTGAGACTGAACCAGCTGATATTAATTTGTACAGGATTGCTTTCCAATTACTGATAGATTTCAACTGGTGTCTTGGCTTTCCATACCTTTTTGAACCTCCCTTTCTTCATGTGTTTAATACTTGTTCCCTGTGTCCTTCCATTTTATTACACAGAACTTAATTTCTGAACGTATTTGTTTTGATGTCTTTGTATGTATGGATTGCACCGATTGCAGTGCAAAAAATGTGGTGAAAATTTCCTAGAAATATGGTAACGTGTTCAATACTTATTTTACCCGCTGTATATGTAAATGGAGCTGGTTTTACAAATGCCAAATATATCGATGTGGCCTTCTGTATGGTTGCATGGGCCTGAGGTGTTAAGGAGCTCCTGGAAAAAGTACTACAATTTAAAAAAAAAAAAAAAATTACACATAAGGATGAAAAACAAAATAGTGGTTGTGAGAAAGTGTAAGCTAAGAAAGAGGAAGAAAAACAAATCCAAAAACTCTTGTCTAACACCAAAAAAATTATAGAATTTTGTAGAAAAAGCACACCTGGAGCACACTTTTCTCCTGCGATTAAATAAACCAAGTGCAGGAGGCAAGTGCCCATTGCCTCATTTTACTGGATTTATTCTGAATGTTATGTATCCTTTGACGACAGGGGCATTTAAAGGGCTTTTTCATCAAATTACAATAATCAGTAATCGTCTTTTACTAGTCAAAAACTTTACAGCTATGCCAACAACAAAAAGTCTATTCACTTTACCCTAATGTATTTCTAAGTAATTTACTATAAGCAAGATCCAGAGAACTCCTTACATAGTTACATAGTTGATAAGGTTGAAAAAAGACACAAGTCCATCAATCTGCTTCATAAAGCCTGTGTCATGTAATTGTGCCTATCTCTTCCTCATATCTGTAATTAATTAAACTGAACTGTCCAAAGCAAAGTTAAATCTAACTAGTCGTTATAAGGACGCAACTCAGCAGAATTTACTACTGGCTTTCTGTATGTGAGGGATGCACAGTGAATGTGCTTGGGAATACATCTTCCGAATTAAAAACAGGTAAGCAAGAGAGGATCCCAAACCACCACATAGCAGGAGCCTGAAATAGGTATCTTGTATTGGGAGGAAATACTTGCACATAGTTATAATGTACTGATATATGTATAATTCTTGCAACAGATAAACTATTCTTCAGTATTGATATGAGCTGCCCAGGTAATAGACAATCTCAGTGTTTACAGTATATGTTACCGGAGGATGGCTCCTGTTATCAGGGATGAGGTCCCTTCTTTGAATAGGCAGAGGATGCAGTCTGTACTGGGTTCACACCTCCGCTCCACTTGTGTGTATGAAGTGAAGAAGGAGCCTTCTTTAAACTATCCCTCTTTGTCTGGAACCTGACCCTGTGCTAAGCACTGTCCCTCACAAGCGGGTCCCCCACTCTCTACCACACACTCACCAGAAGAGTGCCAAAATTACATTGGTTCCCTATTTAAAAGGCTCTCTCTCCCAAGATGACCGCTGAAGTCTCTCGAAAGTTCATAGTGCAATTAGACTACCTTCCTCTCTCAAGGAATCTCTAAAGCCTCGTACACACTACTAGTTTTTTTTTGTTCAACCCAGCTCAGGTCAGAGCTCAGGTCAAAGCTGCTATACTAACAATCCAATGTTAGTAAAGCAATCTCCCCTGCTTTGCTATTGTGTTCTGACAGGGGGAGGGCCCCCTGCCAGAACACTCCGGTCAGCGCACTCAGCCATTGGCTGAAAGCGATGACCGGGAGATGGTCGACAGACCTTTTTCTGTCATGACCCTTTGACAGAAGCCAGTCGAATGTCAGCACAAGCCGAATGTCGGCGGGTTTGTATTGAACTGGCCAATGCCGCCCGACATTCAGCCCGTATGTACTAGGCTTAAGGGACTAATCCTCTTACGAGACTCCCTTTACCATGCAATAATAGCTCAAGGCCACGTACAGGTGGAAAAGCTAACTGCACCTGCCTACAACCAGAATATTGATGTGGTAGATGGGTCCACTACACTTAGGGAATACAGTCAAGTATACTTAGAGAACTCAGTCAAGTAATTGTCAGACCATTGTTCCTAATTTTTACTTACAGTCTACTGACTGGAGAAAATACAATGTAGCACCAATATTTAAAAAAGGGCCCAAAATACATCCCTGGGAATTACAGACCAGTTAACTAAGATTTTAGTAATGAAAACGGTATCATTAGCAGTAATCGGCATGGATTCATGAAGAATCGTTCTTGCCAAACCAATCTATTAGCTTTCTATGAGGAGGTGAGCTGCCATCTAGATAAAGGAAGGCCTGTAGACGTGATGTATCTGGACTTTGCAAAAGCATTTGACACAGTTCCCCATAAATGTTTACTGTACAAAGTAAGGTCCGTAAGTAAGGCATGGACCATAGGGTGAGTACATGGATTGAAAACTGTCTACAAGGGCAAGTTCAGAGGGTAGTGATAAATAGGGAGTACTCGGAATGGTCAGGGGTGGGAAGTGGGGTCCCCCAGGGTTCTGTGCTGCGACCAATCCTGTTTAATTTGTTCATAAATGACCTGGAGGATGGGGTAAACAACTCAATCTCTGTATTTGCGGACGACACTAAGCTAAGCAGGGCAATAACTTCTCCGCAGGATGTGGAAACCTTGCAAGAAGATCTGAACTAGTTAATGTGGTGGGCAACTACATGGCAAATTAGGTTTAATGTAGAAAAATGTAAAATAATGCATTTGGGTGGCAAAAATATGAATGCAATCTACTCACTAGGGGGAGAACCTCTGGGGGAATCTAGGATGGAAAAGGACCTGGGGGGTCCTTGTAGATGATAGGCTCAGAAATAGCATGCAATGCTAATGCCAATATTCTGTTTGCTAACAAAGCAAACATAATATTGGCATACATTAAAAAGGGGATTAACTTCAGGGATAAAGCGATAATTCTCCCACTCTACAAGACTCTGGCCTGGCCGCACTTGGAGTATACTGCCCAGTTCTAGGCACCAGTCTTCAGGAAGGATATACTGGAAATGGAGCGAGTACAAAGAAGGGCAACAAAGCTAATAAAGGGTCTGGAGGATATTGGGTATGAAGAAAGGTTGCAAGCAATGAACGTATTCTCTCTGGAGAAGAGACGCTTGAGAGGGGATATGATTTCAATTTACAAATACCATACTGGTGACCGCACAATAGGGATAAAACTTTTTCACAGAAGGGAGTTTTTCGTGGAAGGGTGACACGTGGCCACTCACTAAAATTAGAAGAAAAGAGGTTTAATCTTAAACTGCGTAGAGGGTTCTTTACTGTAAGCAGGTTCTTTACTGTACGGAATTCCCTTCAACAGGCGGTGATTTCAGCGGGGAGCATCGATAGTTTAAAAAAACTATTAGATAAGCACCTGAACAACCGCAACATATACAATGTAATACTGACCTATAATCACACACAAAGGTTGGGCTTGATGGACTTGTGTCTTTTTTCAACCTCAACTACTATGTTGAGCAAGTAAGATGTGCTCCCTGTATTAATATCAAGGTGTTTCTGTTGCAGCATGAGTATACCTTTAATAATAACCTTACCTATTAATCTGCAGGGGAAAAGTTTCATTACAAGCTATACTATCTTATTCAGTTTGCATGTTGGTGACAAATGTCTAGAACATGTTCCTGTTCACTGAAGCCTGTCTGTTGTCATAACTGAAACAAGAGTAACAACTGCTTGTTTAATAGCTTTATCCTAGAATATTGTCCTTAATGAGAAAGTGAGCATCAAGCAGAACACTAGGTTAAACTATAGCTTAGTGGGGGTTGTTTGTTGTTATCAGAAATAGCCACAGACCTTTCATCATTTCAGACATTTCAGTTAGATTAGTGGTTCATTTTTCTGACTGCACTGTGATCATGTAAATAAATAAATACATATGTTTACATTTTTTAATATATATTTTATTGAAGGAAGTACATTTTCCTTGAAATATATTTTTAAATATATTTTTAAAAACATTTTAACAAAAAGTCACATATCAGTACAATAAAAAAACATGGCACAGAAATTAACAGTAACAAAAATAAGGGTTTAGCAAGGTAGAGGGTTGTTTTTATTGTCCCAGGTGTGTCTTAAACAGTCTGAGACTTTGGGAAGTACATTTTTCCCTTATCGTCTTTCAGGACAGCACTTGAGAGAGTGACTCCTCCCCTTGCAAACAGGAAACACCTCTTCCACCAAACTTTAAAAGGAGGCTCCTTTCCACACATTGTCAGTTTTTGTGTTTCCTCCGGAGGGAACACTTCGTGGGGAAGTCAGGGCTCTCAGGTGCTGTCCTGGGAGCTCAGGTTTCCTGTGTTTTTCACCAAATACTTCTTTTACCTCAGGAGAGCTGTTCCTCCCATTCCACAGCTGATGAAGGTGCTGCTGGCTGGGCTCCCTCTCCCTCTTCACTGGGCTCAGGGTGAGTCTGACTGTCGTGGGCATCGCTCCTGGGCGGCGGCAGGACAGGCGGTGGCCGTTTACTATGCTTTTTTTCTCAGGTCCACCGCCTGTTGATTACAACACCGCCGCCATCTTGGGGATGGCAGCGGGGCTCCATCCGCCGGAAATGAGGCATCCGGAAAGGGGGCAGCGCCCACGGAACAGGCGTGCGGCGTCATTTCCACCGGAAATCGCAGAGGGAAAGGGGAGGAATGGGGCTGGTGCTTATTTAGCTGTTCCGGTCCGGCGCACTGGCGCTATTGGAGTCCGGAACCGGCGTTTTTAGCCACAAACACAGCAAGCGCTCCTCGATGGAATCGATGGTGGCAGCAAGTGGGACAGGCACAGGCACCAGCAAGGCCCAGGTAAGGGGCAGTTGTATACTGTCCTCCTTGTACTGTGGGGTCTCTCTCTCTCTCTCTCTATCCCCCCCCCGGTGGCAGGAGCCTGTCTGGGCACATAAGGCAGTTTAGTTCTTACTGTGCACCTGTGGTGAGCATCCTTGGGAATAGGACAGGTTGTCTCACTGGGATGGTTTCTTCTTTTGTCTCATGGCAGGCCAAAAGCTCTGATCCAGTGGCAAAAAGAAAATGCCCTTCATGTAAATCCAAGCTACCTGAAGGATGGAAGAAGACGTTATGTCAAGCTTGTATTGATTTGCTAGTCAAAGAAGAAGCTTCTTCCGCTTGCAGCGATTTGATTGCATCTGTTAAAAAAGAACTTGATGCGACTATCCAATCATTTCGCTCTTCGCTAGCAAACCCATCCCTGAGTCAGCCTACTACCTCACAGTCCTCTCAAGGCTCACTTATAGTCCCGGCGGTGGAGACTGAGGCATCTCCTACCCCAGAGGGACATTCCCCCTCTCAATCTGAGGATTCTGATGAGGGGGAGGAAGGAGAAAATTTACCTTCAAAATTTAAATTGTCTTTAGAACAGGTAGATGGCCTGTTAAAAGCAATCTATACCACACTGGGTCTGGAGGAGGAAAGAAAGGAGTTATCTCTGCATGACAAAATGTATGCAGGGCTTAGCGAACACAAAAATCGCAATTTCCCAGTACACTTTGTTAACTCTGAAACTATTAAAAAAGAGTGGACAGAGCCAGAGAGAAAGCCTTTCTTTCCCAAAGCCTTAAAAAGGCGTTTTCCTTTTGATGAAGATCCAGCGGCGGTTTGGAACAAAAATCCCAAACTAGATGCCGCATTTTCCCAAGTCTCGAGGTCTATAGATTTGGCATTCGAGGACATGGGGGTGTTGAGAGATCCCATGGATAAAAGGATGAACCAGCTACTAAAGAGGGCTTGGCAATCCATCATGGGAAATCTTAAACCTACTATGGCAACTACAGTGGTATCCAGAAATATGGAGTTCTGGTTAGAGCAACTTAAGGCCCATATCTTAGCAGACTCACCAAAACAAGAAATTTTGGATACATTTTCAACTCTGTCTGCCGCTGTCGCATTTATATCTGATGCATCAGCGGAATCAATTAAAATGACAGCTAGATCTGCTGCCCTAGCCAACTCAGCCAGAAGGGCTCTGTGGTTGAAAACTTGGCCGGGGGACGCGGCATCCAAAAACAAGCTGTGTGGGATACCGTTCCTGGGTGACTTGCTTTTTGGACCTGATTTAGATGCGGTTCTAGTTAGAACTGCTGATAAAAAGAAATCTTTTCCCATCAAAAAGAAAAAGCAGCCAGTTAAACGTTTTTTTCGTTCCCAAAGGGCTCAAGAACAAACCAAACCCCAGGAGAAAAGAAAAAATTGGGTATCGCAGAAGGGTAAAGGCAAAGGAAATGTCCTTTTCCATCCTCCTGCAGCCTCCAGTAAAGCACAATGACTTGTGCGTACCAGTGGGGGGAAGGCTTCAAAGTTTCCTTACTCTTTGGACCAGCATGACAGAAAGTCTATATATTTTGGACATGCTGTCCCAAGGTTACAGGATAAAGTTTTCGGATCGCCCGCCAGAAAGATTCTTTGTAACAAACCTACCAAGGGATCTAACAAAGGCTCTGGCCATGAAGAACCTTTTAAAGGATCTGAGGCACCAGAGGGTAGTGATACCAGTATCCCCAGAAGAACAGGGTCAGGGTTTCTATTCACACATCTTTCTGATAAGAAAACCATCCGGAAACTTCCGTCTTATCCTCAACCTAAAACCCCTGAACAAGTCAGTCCTATACAAAAAGTTTTGTATGGACTCAATTTTCACGGTCAGAAACATTCTGACAAAAGATTGTTTTATGGCATCAGTCGATCTGAGGGATGCTTATCTTCATATTCCTGTAGCACCTCAGTCCCAGAAGTTCCTGAGGCTTGCGGTTAATATGGGCAAGGAGATTATACATCTTCAGTTCAGGGCCCTTCCCTTCGGCCTGTCGTCAGCTCCTCGTATTTTTACGAAGATAATGGCGGAAGCTCTCGCCCCTCTTCGACTCCAGGGGATTGCGGTAATTCCATATCTGGACGACCTCCTCTTTTTTGCCCCATCCAGGGAAAAGTTGCAGGAGGATTTGAACAAATCCCGCAGTCATTTGGAGTCACTAGGGTGGATAGTGAATGTTCAAAAATCAAATTTCATCCCAGCTCAGCAAGTACTGTTTCTGGGTTATTTGATAGATTCGGTGGAGCAAAAGATTTTTCTCCCAGAAGAGAAAAAGATCAAGGTCCAAAGGGTAATAACGGCACTACAAACAAATCAACTGATTTCAGTCCGAAAGGTTATGTCGGCTCTGGGGACATTAACCTCTTCAATGCCAGCCATCCAATGGGCAAGGCTGCATTTAAGGACTCTCCAAGGGTTCTTTCTAAGGACATGGAACCACAGGACAGAGAGTTTGGATACAAAAGTAAAGATTCCCACCAGAGTCAAACATTCGTTTTGGTGGTGGAAAAGTCAGGTGGTACTGCAAAGAGGTCTTCTTTGGTCTTTTCCGACCGGGAAAGTGGTCACAACAGACGCCAGTTTGCAGGGATGGGGGCCCACATGGGTCAGGCCTTAGCGCAGGGAACATGGTCCCAGTTCGAGGCCCAAAAATCCTCAAATTGGAGAGAGCTGAAGGCAGTTGCCCTAGCATTAGCTTTCTTCTCTCAAAACCTCATAGGTTGCCATGTCCAGATTTTGTCGGACAATGCCACTGCCATAGCCTACCTGAACAAACAGGGAGGCACAAGAAGCAGGGCTCTTCACTTCACTTACTGTCAGTAGAGATTCTGGAGTGGGCGGAGAACCACTTACTATCTCTATCCGCAGTCCATCTGAAAGGCACATTGAACGAAGTAGCGGATTATCTGAGCCGACAGAAAGTTCAGGAATCAGAGTGGAGTCTGAACAGAAAGGTGTTTGCATTAATCACCAGTGCTTGGGGTCTTCCGCAGGTAGACCTGTTTGCTTCAAAGCAAAACACGCAGCTCCCGAATTTTTTCTCCCTTCAGAGAGACAATTGCTCTCAGGGAATAGATGCTCTGGCACATCCGTGGGATTTTCACCTAGGGTATGCTTTTCCTCCATTCCGGTTAATCCCTCTAGTGTTGAGGAAAATACTGAAAGAGAGAGTATCAATAATTTTGATTACTCCATATTGGCCAAAGAGAGCTTGGTTTTCCACGATTCTGCAGTTGGCAATCAAACCATGTTGGCATCTCCCGCTCAGTCAGGATCTGTTGATTCAGGGGCCAGTGCTTCATCCAGAGGTAGGCAGGTTAAAGCTCACTGCCTGGTATCTGAGGAGCAGTTAATGAGAAGCAAAGGCTTTTCAGAACGTTTAACTACTACGTTGCTTTCCAGTAGGGAAAAGGTAACCAGGGATATTTACGCCAAAGTGTGGAAAGTCTATGTTTCTTTCTGTCATTCACAACATAGGGGGGTTAAAGACCTAGTTTCAGTGCTGGAATTTTTGCAAAAAGGTGCAGACAAGAATCTGGCGGTCAGCACTCTTAAGGTGCAGGTGGCCACCTTGGGAGTTTATCTGGAGAGATCCTTATCTTCAGAAACTCTGATCATGAGATTTTTCAAAGCACTTTCCAGGTCTAGACCGGTCCCGATGAGGCATTTCCCAAATTGGGATCTCTCGGTGGTTCTGCAAGCTCTGGCAAAAGAACCATTTGAGCCTTTACAGGCCATATCCCTGAAGAATTTAAGACTATTTTTCTGGTTGCAACTACTTCAGCAAGAAGGATTAGTGAACTGCATGCCCTATCAGTAAAAGAGCCTTTTTTGTCAGTTTTTCCTGATAGAGGTGTCCTTAAAGTAGATCCGGGGTTTTTGCCAAAAGTGGCAAGCTTTAGGAACAGGTCTCAGGAGATTACTCTACCAACCTTTTCTGCTAACCCTTCGGGTGCAAAGGAAGAGCAGTTTCACAATTTAGACGTAAGACGTATCCTGTTACATTATTTGGAAGTAACAGGAGGATTTAGAGTTTCAGATTCATTATTTGTTCTTTTTTCTGGAAACAAGAAAGGCCAACAAGCATCAAAAGCATTATTGGCTAGATGGCTTCAGACAGCTATTTTTGTAGCCTATTCTCAAATGGGTTTATCTTCCCCGCTGGGAATTAGGGCTCATTCAACGAGAGCCCAGGCCACTACATGGGCAGAAAGAGCTGGTGCCACCCCAGATCAGATTTGTAAGGCGGCTACGTGGTCAAGCTACTTAACGTTTGTCCGTCATTACAGACTGGATCTCCTATCAGCAGGGGATCAGGCTTTTGGCAGAAAGGTTCTGCAGGCTGTGGTCCCTCCCTAGGGGGGTAAGTCTCTATTATCCTCTCAAGTGCTGTCCTGAAAGACGATAAGGGAAAATTCAAGTTAGACTTACCGGTAACTTGTTTTCTTTGAGTCTTTCAGGACAGCAGCATCCTGCCCTATTGTTTATATATATATATATATATATATATATATATATATATACTGTGACTAATCATATCTCGATTATGTGTTCCAGTTTGGGGCCGGAGGTTCTCTACTACTACTGACAATGTGTGGAAAGGAGCCTCCTTTTAAAGTTTGGTGGAAGAGGTGTTTCCTGTTTGCAAGGGGAGGAGTCACTCTCTCAAGTGCTGTCCTGAAAGACTCAAGGAAAACAAGTTACCGGTAAGTCTAACTTGAATTTTTTATTCAATCTAAAAGTTTTGTTTTTAATTCTCAAGAGTACGATAAAATATCAAAAGATTTTTCATGGGCAAAAAAAAAAATAAAAAAATCATTCTTTGGTAATGTTCAACTGACTATACTATGTTTTTTGTGTTAATATATCGTTAGAAGCACTGTACAAAATCAGGCAAATGTAAGCTAAAAGTAATCTTTCAGAAAAATTATAAAATCAAATATGTGTTTAGCTGCTGATAATTGAAATTCAAATAGAACTTTAACACACAATTTGTATTTCATTTTAATAAGAAAAATAATTTTTAAACGCTTCTATATTTTAAAAACGGATAAATATATTTGTCTAATTAATGGTTTAATTTCACTGGCATAACTCTTCCACTGCCTGGGAACTATTTGCAAAATAATGGTTTGACAATCTACATATCATTTAGTGCAAGGCTTCTGCTTTAATCAATGGAAAAAGTATAGTTTTATATGTCAAAGAGATTCTCTTCATTTGAAAGAAAACACACTAAACTTTATTGTGAGAGAAACATTAGCTCTGAAATCTTTAAAGGGAGATTAAAGCCCAGTACACACGATCAGAAAATCGGACGAAAAATACTGCTTTCTAAGCGATCGTACGATAATCTGTTATCTGTTAGTTGCACAGCCTTATAACGACAGTTCATCGGAAATTATCCGAAGGGACAAGCATGAAATTTTTTCTCATCTGATATCAGATCGTACGATTTTCATTTATTCAAGTACAGTTTTTGTCCGAAAATACAATGCAAAGACAATACAACACATTACATCACTTCTGAATTTTTATTCTGTCGTACAAGAATTTTCGTAACTTTATTAACCTCTTAATTTTCAATATGAGACTAGCATGCAAAAAAAACAGACGATCATTTGTCCGATGATCTCATTGTGTGTACCAGGCTTAAGAGGAATATTGATTAGTGGTGGTACCTGTATCTGTAAACATGGCCTACCTTGATGTTTTTCATTTTGCTATAAATCCATATTTTTGTCCCCGAGTCCTGAGTTACCTGGTAAAGCAAACCCAGGATAGATAAACTATATAACTAAATGCAACTGGCACCCTGGATTTTGGTAAAGTGTATCAGGCTGAAATAGGCACCAAGGACAAAAAGACCTTATATATCATGTGATGCGGATGCTGGAAAAAGTTGTAGCTATACAGAATGTCTTTCAGTCTTAGACTGGCATGGTTTTGCAAAACAAAATTTTATCTTTATATATTTTTCTTTTTTTCAGCATTTTACATTTTAACAAATGGAACTGTGTTTTCTACGGAGACTTATATCAATTTTACTGCAGTGACAGAAGAGTTTGGGCCTTTGGAATTTATCTGGCAGTTTGCAGACAGGCCACCTGAGCGAACAACTAGAAGAAGTATTATAAAAAGATTCAATCTACCTAACATGTATGTATCCAGTTAAATGCATATATTATAGTTAGCTTTCAATGAATGTTACATAAAAGAAAGCATATGAAATGCATAGAAATCAGATATGTTCATTGTGTCACCAATGATGCCTTATTGGCATTAGCAGTATACCAAAGTAAACTTCTCTATTGAATGGAAGCCCACTATTTCTCCATTCCTGAATGGATGTCAAAAACTAATAATGTATCAGATGTTGCCAGAGGCACCCAGAGATGTTAGATGACTTTGGCTGGATAATGAGACAATCTAATGTGTATGTTTTAATGGCAGACAGCAACAGCCACTGCTGTCAAAGCCCATAATTGGAAATAACAATGGAACAGGATGAAATACCATGTCTGATTACTATTCTAGTTTCTCAATTTACCATCAGGCTCTGGCCACTCAGTGGCAAGTCATTTCCCAGACATGGACATTGCCATATTTGGGCAATAAAATCACCTTTTTTTTTACATGTGTGACAGTTTAACCACTTCCGGACTGGCGCACGCCTATGTACGTCCAAACTTTGAAGGGGGATATCGTTGTTATGGCAGCAGCTAGCTGCCATAACCATGGTATCCCCGTTTTCGTGCGGCGGTCCACTTTCTGATAAAGTGGTCCCCGTGGCAGATTCGCCGCGAGATCACTTTTATCGGTGGCGGGAGAGGGGCCCCCCTCCCGCCGCGATCCGGTGCCCTCTGCTGCTACCGACGGCTCCGGTAAGCGATCGCGTCTGTCTCCCTCCTGTGCCTGGAGACGAGTAAGGCTAAGATGGCGCCCACTCGTCTCCATGACACTGCTGGGCGGAAGCGACGTCAAAACGTCACTTCCGCCCACGCCTCTTGAAGGCATATTTTTTTAATGTCATTTTTTTAAATGACTTTTTTTTTTTGTATCTTAGTGTAAATATGAGATCTGAGGTCTTTTTGACCCCAGATCTCATATTTAAGAGGTCCTGCCTTGCTTTTTTCTATTACAAGGGATGTTTACATTCCTTGTAATAGGAATAAAAGTGTCACAATTTTTTTTTTTTTTTAATTGTGTAAAAATAAATGAAATAATGTAAAATAAATAATATAAATGAAACCCCCCGTCTCGACGAGCTCGCGCGCAGAAGCGAACGCATACGCGAGTAGCGCCCGCATATGAAAACGGTGGTCAAACCACACATATGAGGTATCGCCGTGACTGGTAGAGCAAGGGCAATAATTCTAGCCCTAGACCTCCTCTGTAACGCAAAACAAGCAACCTGTAGAATTTTTTAAACATCGCCTATGGAGATTTTTTAGGGTAAAAGTTTGACGCCATTCCATGAGCGGGCGCAATTTGGAAGCGTGACATGTTGGGTATCGATTTACTTGGCGTAACATTATATTTCACAATATAAAAAAAAATTGGGCTAACTTTACTGTTGTCTTATTTTTTTATTCAAAAAGTGAATTTTTTCCCAAAAAAGTGCACTTATAAGACCGCTGCGCAAATACGGTGCAAAAAAAAAGTATTGCAACAACCGCCATTTTATTCTCTAGGGTGTTAGAAAAAAAACCATATATAATGTTTGGGGGTTCTAAGTAATTTTCTAGCAAAAAAAACTGTTTTAAACATGTAAACACCTAAAATCCAAAACGAGGTCCTTAAGTGGTTAATGGCACAGACATGGCCCACTCCAAGTACTGGCTTACCTCTTGTGCATCAGCTTAGAGTTAGTCTTAATTACTGCCAGTTTCCTAATCTGAGAACTGGTGATAATTCTTTGTTAAGGGCTGACAACCGCCTTACAATCAGCAGTAGCTTTGTCAGCCTGACATACACTCTACTTCAGTTAGCCATTGGGCTGCCTATCAAGTCTGCGAAAGGCATGCACAGGCCTGATGGGGAACTCAACTACCAAGTGAAGGAATGCACATGACAGGCTGACAGGTGACAATGCTACTAATTGTGAGGCAGTGGATTAGCATTGTCAGCCTTCCATAGGAAGTGCTGTTACTGACAGTTCTCCAGATAAGAAACTCTGCAACAAATGAAATAGAATTTACTTACATATACAGTATGTATTCAGTGAGTTATTATGCCGAACATACTCCGAAATAGATATAAGATTGACATTTAATTAATTAATTGCTTTAATGTCAGAGTTATCTAAATATATAATACTTTAACGAAGGCCTTATTTAAAACATGATTGTTCTATGATGCAATGTCTAGAGTTTTTTTAATATGGATTTGAATATCTGGTGATATACTGTGTGTGTATATATATATATATATAGATATATATATATATCTATATATATATATAGATATATATAGATATATATATCTATATATATATAGATATATATATCTATATATATATAAATTATTTTTTTGTTTTTTTGTTTTTTACAGGTATAGCGTTGTAGTTAAAACTTCAAACAAATTCCACTCTTTCACTTCTGATGTGCACACAATATTTGTGCAGAGAAAAGTTGTTCCTAATCGTCTTGTTGCCAGTCCTTCAGTGCTTATAAATTCAAATGTCAGTTTTTACTGTAGAATAAATTCTGGAACAAATGTTAGCTATTTTTGGGATTTTGGAGATGGAACCAAAAGATTTGGAAAGTACAATGACACACATGTCTATAGAAGGTAAGGACAGATTTGAAACCAGTATAACTGTAGGAGGGTAGGATGAACTGAAATTCTGTGCCCAGTAACAACCTACCTCTGCAATTATTGTCTGTTCGTAATCAATACTATAATTATTTTATTACAATATCTGGACTGTCTCTTTTCTGGCTTCTTTGGAATTTTATATCAGTGTGATACTTAAAGAGCTATAATCCAAGCACTGATTATTATCTCTTTTAAGTGCTGGGGATTGTCTCTCAAATACTATTTTCTGCAAATGTCACATTTCAACCGAGGCTCTAGCTATATCAATTTGCCCTATATAGATGTGTTTATCGTAACATATTATTTTTCTATATGTCCACTTTTTATATTATTTTTTTATTTATTTTTCAGAGTGGTACTTTATAAACAGAATACTAGGAATTATTGAATGTAGACTAGGACTTAACTAGAATTCATAGTAAAATTTTGATTGGGTCACCTACCTGTGGCAGCTGGGCTATATTGCACCCTTATTTACACCCCTTAAATATTGGTAGTCAATGGTAGGTAGTATATAATGTGTCATCTCTTAAACCCTGTCTGGTGTGCAGAGGCAGGCACACTATAATGCTCACCTATAGGTCCCCCGTTTATATACCTCAAGCTGCCCATAGATGGGTAATTTTTCTCGATCAGCCAGCAGGATGATAAAAAAAAAATAAAAAAATGAATGGCTTCCCCCATCCTCACAAGCGAGGTCCCACAGCAGGACTTCAATGTCAAAATACACTGATCAACAGCTAGGTTGACCAGCTGATCGGGATGTTTTTTCCAACATTCTGTCAAGATTCTGTCCCTGCTGAAACAGCTGAATTTCCAGCTTTACACTGGTAGCCATTAAACAATTACATGTAGCAGCCTGGTATTCTGAATGGGTATCCCCACGGGCCTCGGGTGAAGGCAGTCCTACTCAGAGACTTCAATTCCCTCTCATAAGCTGCACTTTCTGTTGAGGCTGTTTTCTATATCAATTGAGAATTAATCTTTCTTAGTCAACCTAAACTAAGTAAGTCTAAGCAAAAACATATCGCCTATAAAATGTTCTTGTATGTGCCAGTTCTTGTCTAGGACAGTTTTGTTCTTGTCTTCTTTTAATTTCAGAGAAGGAGAATACACAGTGAATGTTTCCATCTTCAACAATGTTAGTTCTGCATTTTTGACAAAGCAAATTTTTGTTGTGAAAGAACCCTGTCAGCCTCCCCCCGTGAAAAATATGGGACCCCTTAAACTGCAGGTATGCTTCATGTGATTGTTACATTTTTGTTTAATGTAAAGAAAAATGTTTGTGTTAACGGATAACTCCAATCCTTGGTATGTATTTCTCCACAGAGCAAAAAGGTAAATTATTTAAAGTTCCAGTAAAAATATATATTTTTTTTTTATTATTATTTTTTTTTTAAACTGCTGGGTAACAAATAACTGTAATGTTTGCCACTTCCTGGATCGCTGCCCCTTCTTGACTATTTACAATTTCATCTATGCTGGAAGTATAGCTTTTTGTTATACTTTCAGCTCTGTAATGGGAGAGCTGCAGCTTTCCTACACAAAAGCAGTTTACTCATCTGTACACCCCTCCTAACCCTAATCCATTCACAGGTGAAGAATGCACCAAATTCATTTAGCTGTCTAGAACTTATTCTTTAATTTGGCTCATACTTTTAGGGCACTTTCACACTGAGCGTTGGGGGCGTCGGAGGTAAAGTGGCGATTTACCGTCACTTTAGCGGGTTTTTTTGCCGATAGCTGGGCGCTTTTAACCCTCGGCCTTTCACACTGGAGTGACAGGAGAGGCGCTTTGCAGGTGCTATCTTTAAAAGCGCCTCAGTGTGAAAGTAGCCGTGCATTTGGCGCATTCAATGCAACACAATGTAAAAGTGGTGCATTTTAGAACTACTTGATGCACGGGTCACTGTCAGAACCAAAAGTGTTGCAAATTCCTTAATGAATTTGGCACAATACATTAACATGAGAGATTAACGCCAGAAAATTGGTGCAGCAGCTTTTTTGAATTCTCCTATATGTTTAGTAAATTATTTAGAGGGTACTATCCTGAACACACAGTGACACACACACACACACAGTGTCAAGGCAGACACATACAGTCAGGTCCATAAATATTGGGACATCCAACAGAATTCTAATCTTTTTGGCTCTATACACCACCACAATGGATTTGAAATGAAACGAACAAGATGTGCTTTAACTGCAGACTTTCAGCTTTAATTTGAGGGTATTTACCTCCAAATAAGGTGAACAGTGTAGGAATTACAACTGTTTGTATGTGTGCCTCACACTTTTTAAGGGACCAAAAGTAATGGGACAGATTAACAATCATCCATCAAACTTTCATTTTTTAATACTTGGTTGCAAATCCTTTGCAATCAATTACAGCCCGAAGTCTGAAACACATAGACATCACCAGATGCTGGCTTTCATCCCTGGTGATGCTCTGCCAGGCCTCTACTGCAACTGTCTTCAGTTCCTGCTTGTTCTTGGGGCATTTTCCCTTCAGTTTTGTCTTCAGCAAGTGAAATGCATGCTCAATCGGATTCAGGTCAGGTGATTGACTTGGCCATTGCATAACATTCCACTTCTTTCCCTTAAAAAACTCTTTGGTTGCTTTTGCAGTATGCTTCAAGTCATTGTCCATCCGCACGGTGAAGCGCCGTCCAATGAGTTCTGAAGCATTTTGCTGAACATGAGCAGATAATATTGCCCAATATACTTCAGAATTCATCCTGCTGCTTTTGTCAGCAGTCACATCATCAATAAATACAAGAGAACCAGCTCCATTGGCAGTCATACATGCCCACGCCATGACACTACCACCACCATGCTTCACTGATGAGGTGGTATGCTTTGGATCATGAGCTGTTCATTTCCTTCTCCATACTCTTCTCTTCCCATCACTCTGGTACAAGTTAATCTTGGTCTCATCTGTCCATAGGATGTTGTTCCAGAACTGTGAAGGCTTTTTTAGATGTTTGGCAAACTCTAATCTGGCCTTCCTGTTTTTGAGGCTCACCAATGATTTACATCTTGTGGTGAACCCTCTGTATTCACTCTGGTGAAGTCTTCTCTTGATTGTTGACTTTGACACACATACACCTACCTCCTGGAGAGTGTTCTTGATCTGGCCAACTGTTGCGAAGGGTGTTTTCTCCACCAGGGAAAGAATTCTTTGGTCATCCACCACAGTTGTTTTCCGTGGTCTTTTGGTGTTGCTGAGCTCACCGGTGCTTTCTTTCTTTTTAAGGATGTTCCAAACAGTTGATTTGGCCACACCTAATGTTTTTGCTATCTCTCTGATGGGTTTGTATTTTTTTTTAGCCTAATGATGGCTTGCTTCACTGATAGTGACAGTTCTTTGGATCTCATATTGAGAGTTGACAGCAACAGATTCCAAATGCAATTAGCACACTTGAAATGAACTCTGGACCTTTTATCTGCTCCTTGTAAATGGGATAATGAGGGAATAACACACACCTGGCCATGGAACAGCTGATCAGCCAATTGTCCCATTACTTTTGGTCCCTTAAAAAGTGGAAGACACATATATAAACTGTTGTAATTCCTACACCGTTCACCTGATTTGGATGTAAATACCCTCAAATTAAAATTGAAAGTCTGCAGTTAGAGCACATCTTGTTTGTTTCATTTCATATCCATTGTGGTGGTGTATAGAGCCAAAAAGATTTGAATTGTGTCGATGTCCCAATATTTATGGACCTGACTGTAGACACATTTTAAGGGCAGACATTTACAGTGTCAGGGCAAAGAGATATGCATGCAACATCTGGTACAGCTAAAGCCAATCAGCTTCTAACTTCAATGACAGTTGAGGTTTCTTTGCTGAGATCGCTCTCACTGCACACTCCTATCACAGTGACCGAACAGTCATTGACAGCTCTCCATCTCTAATCATGATTGGGAGCTGGCAGGCTCCTGATCATGTGATCACTGTGACAGCCAATCACAGTGGTCACGTAATGACCATCCTGCGCCCTGAGTGTAATCCCTATTTAAAGGGACACAGAGCTGGCTGGGAAAGGGTTATGGGCTTGTTTTGATAGGCGTTTGTTCACATTAGAACTTGCTTCTATCCACATACAAGTCTGTGTGAAATTTGATGTAGCTTAGAAGAAAGTGTCAGAAACCATGAACCAGACCGAGACAGAAGTACAGTAAAATCACACTTGTTTATTAATAAAAAGGTAAATAGAGTAAGCGTAGTCATAGCATAGCCAGAGTCCAGTAACCGGATCGGGTAGTCAGCCAAGCCAGAGTTCAGTAACCAGATCGGATAATCAGCCAGGCCAGAAGTCAGGGATCCAAGTAGAGGAACAGCAAGCAGGATAAGGAGCCAGAAGGGTTGTCAGCAAAGCCAGTCTTTAAACAGGAACACGGGAGATTGTTTCTTGTGATGTGACCAAGGTGAAGGCAGGAATGAAGTGAGCTGGAGATCTTTAAGTAGGCGGGACTGACGAACAGATCCACAACAGCTGGTTAACTGTGGAGAGAGATGAGAGCTGGAAATTAGCCGACAGCTGAGCGGCCAGCTTAGAGAAGGAAGGGCTGAGCCAGCCCTGACAGAAAGTCAAAATGCAGGTCAGAAGGAGGTCCAGTTTATCTGTCAGTAAGTTCCATATAATCTCAGAAGCATCTTAAACTGATATCAAATGCAAGCGTAATGCTTCTGAAAGCACAATGCATTTGCCCATTGACAAAGGCTCTAATAATATATGTGTATAGTGCTGGAAGCTATTCATATAAAACTGTATTGTTTAAATATATAAAAATTAAATGAGCATGTACAGTATTTTATTGTACAATAAAATGTGTTATACTTTTTAGATTCGAAGATATGAAGACCTATTCCTTGGAGTTACATTTGAGGCTACAGTAATATGCAATATCTCTCAAGGCCTTAAATACCACTGGTCTTTCATGAAAACTGATGGAACGTTTATTTTCCTGCCAGCTCATGTTGAGAATAGTAAACAAACAATTACATTGCCAGCATTTTCCCTTGATTATGGAAATTATACAGCTCTAGCTCGAGTAAGTAAACACCCATGTACACCAGAAGCATGTGTTCTTCTTGTATTTCTGCTGTTTTTTTATTTTCTGGAAATCCAAATGAATTTTTATAAATCTAAAACTACAAAAACAATGAACCTTTTGTACAAAAATCATCAATTACTTGCCATCATGTTAGCAGCCCAGATTTGCCGCCAGCTTCTGCCTTGCTTGCCAGAGGCGCTGACCCCCTTCTTCTTCAGATAGGGTATGCACACACCTGTTAAGAGAGAAACTCAGCCATCTTGTTACTCATGCTCTCCTGGGCTGAGGCCCACCTCCTTGAATAAAGGAATGTAAAAACCAATAGCTTTTTAACGGTTTTACTTCAGTTTTACCTCAGAACCTGTAAATCAACTTCTCCACTTCCATATTTCACATTTCCAGTACAAAATAAAGCAGTACACAGAACTCAAACCCAGCAAGTCCAGTCAGTTTCCCAAATGCTCCACCGTGAGTCCCTTTTACCATGGGTCCCTACCTTAGGGTCTCTCTCCAGACCTAGGCCCAAAAGGCCTTCTCCTTTTCAGGCTACATACCTACATGGCATAAGTAAAGGTTAGCCTTTTCCCATTCTTCTGCCTACACACGATTATATAGGGACATAGACTCCACTCACAACTACATCCAATGGAGGGTTCTCTTGTAAAGTCTATGGGACACGAACATGAAAAATCAAAAGTGCTCATTTTAAAGGCTTATATGCAAGTTATTGCCATAACAAGTGTATGGGGACCCGGGTACTGCCCTAGGAGATGTGTATCAATGCAAAAAAAACTGCTTTTAAAACGGCCGTTGTTTCAGGAGCAGTGATTTTAATAATGCTTAAAGTGAAACAGTAAAAATGAAATATTCCTTTAAATATCGTGCCTGGGGGTCCCCTTAGTCTACCTGAAATGCGGCGCATCTGTGCGATGTGTAGAACAGCGCCGCAGCAAAATTAAATTTCTAAAGGAAAAAAATTAATTCAAACTTGCTCGCAGCTGTAATGTATTGCCTGCTCCTGGCAATATAGATAAAAAAAATCAAGGAAAAAAATGGTTTGGATTTTAAGGGGAACTCCATGCCGAAATAAAAAAAAATTGGTCCCCCCAAAATACATACCAGACCCTTGTCCGTGCATGCAGCCTGGAGGTCAGGATAGGGAGGGACGAGCGAGTGCCCCCCCTGGACCATACCAGGCCACATGCCCTCAACATAGGGAGGGTGCTTTGGGGTGCATGGGAACAAGAGCCTCTTCCTGACAACCCTGGCCATTGGTTGTCGGGGTGTGCGGGTGGGGGCTTATCGGAATCTGGAAACCCTCTTTAACAAGAGGACCCCCAGATCCCAGCCCCCCCTGTTGGGAAGAGGCTCTTGTCCCCATCAACATGGGGACAAGGTGCTTTGGGGAGCCCCCCAAAGCACCCTCCCCATGTTGAGGGCAAGTGGCTTGGTATGGTTCAGGAGGGGGGGCACTCGCTCGTCCCGCCTTTCCTGGCTTGCCAGGCTGCTTGCTCGGATAAGGGTCTGGTATGGATTTTGGGGTGGAAATCCCCTTAAAATCCATGTCAGACCCGAAGGGTCTGGTATGGATTTTGGGGAAGACCCCACGCTGTTTTTTTCTTAATTCTGTCATAGGGTTCCCTTTAACCACTTCAATGCACTGTATTATATACTGTACACTGACTGCACTGTGTGTATATATATATATATATTACACTGCCTGCACTGCATATATATTCTATACTGACTGTACTATATATATACAGTGGGGAAAAAAAGTATTTCGTCAGCCACCAATTGTGCAAGTTCTCCCACTTAAAAAAGATGAGAGAGGCCTGTAATTGTCATCATAGGTATACCTCAACTATGAGAGACAAAATATGGAAACAAATCCAGACAATCACATTGTCTGATTTTTGAAAGAATTTATTTTCAAATTATGGTGGAAAATAAGTATTTGGTCACCTACAAACAAGCAAGATTTCTGGCTGTCACAGACCTGTATCTTCTTCTTTAAGAGGCTCCTCTGTCCTCCCCTCATTAACTGTATTAATGGCACCTGTTTGAACTTGTTATCAGTATAAAAGACACCTGTCCACAACCTCAAACAGTCACACTCCAAACTCCACTATGGTGAAGACCAAAGAGCTGTCGAAGGACACCAGAAACAAAATTGTAGACCTGCACCAGGCTGGGAAGACCGAATCTGCAATAGGCAAGCAGCTTGGTTTGAAGAAATCAACTGTGGGAGCAATGATTAGAAAATGGAAGACATACAAGACCACTGATAATGGTCTGGAATTCTTCTAGGTGTAGGGCCCATTCTCCCAGATCCAAGCACTGCCAGCTGAGAAAGTCTTCCTGCCAATTGCCCACACCTGGCTGTAAACAGCACACATGGCTGGAATGTGAACATCTGTTTAGGACAAAACCTCTTCTACTTCTCTCACTGAAGATAGACTTCTGGCTGTCATGTATGTCAGTGCTGTATTGTCTAACTGGCTGCAGATTGGATGGCCCTCTAGTCAGCATGTTTAGCGTAGGCAGAATCAAATCACACAAAGCTCCAGAATGTTGATCAGGAGATGGGATTCATCTAGTGTCAAGGTTGCCTGCACCAACAGGGAGTCTAGGTCTCCTCTTTAGCTTTTTAAGCTTTGTAAGTATCAAGGGGGAGCAAGCATCCATAAAACAGTCATTCAAATAAATAAAAAAAGCCCACTTTTTTGCCACAAACAAAACAAACAGCTTTCTTCAGCAAAAGGTAAACCGTTTTTTTTTTCCCAGCACAAATTAAATGACAACAAGAAGTCCCACAGAAAGACACATTCCTGTGTTAATCAGATAGTCTTCCACCTTTGTTGACTGTCACATGGTCCTCCTGCTTCCTAGCCGCTCTAGAGCATTCTTGTCTCCATTATTCCCACACTGTGTGTGAGTTTGATATTTCTCTTGTGGAAAAAAAAACTCTACCTTCAGCAGTACACTATATTGCCAAAAGCATTGGGACGTCTGCCTTTACACGGACATGAACTTTAATGCCACCCCAGTCTTAGTCCGTAGGGTTCAATATTGCGTTGGCCCACCCTTTGCAGCTATACCAGCTTCAACTCTTCTGGGAAGGCTGTCAACAAGGTTTAGGAGTGTGTCTATGGAATGTTTGACCATTCTTCCAGAAGCACATTGGTGAGCTCAGGCACTGATGTTTGACAAGAAGGCCTGACTCGGAGTCTCCGCTCTAATTCTTACCAAAGGTGCTCTATCATTTTGAGGTCAGGACTTTGTGCAAGCCAGTCAAGTTCCTCTACCCCAAACTCGTTAATTCACACTATATTGCCAAAAGTATTGGGCCACCCCTCCAAATCATTTGGTGGAGGGGGGATTATAGTGTGGGGTTGTTTTTCAGGGGTTGGGCTTGGCCCCTAATTCCAGTGTGGGGAACTCTTAAGGCATTAGCATACCAAGACATTTTGGACAATTTCATGCTCCCAACTTAGTGGGAACAGTTTGGGGATGGCCCCTTCTTGTTCCAACATGACTGCGCACCAGTGCACAAAGCAAGGCCCATGAAGACATTGATGAGCGAGTTTGGGGTGGAGGAACTCACCTGGCCTGCATATAGTTTATCTAGGATCAGACGTACATATTCAATGAGTTGGTTCCAATACATATTTTTGAAGGTTTGGTATTTAACCACCCCTTTTCAAGGTCTAAACCGTCTGCTCCACATTATTGGTCAGGATCTTGATTGTACATAGGGTGCGAAAGACAGACTGAATGGCAGGGCCATGAACTTGAAGTTTCTCCCAGTAAATGACGGCTTTGCAACCCAACATTTGAACCAAAGACTTCTCTGCATGCTCACTGATTTGAGACTCGTACAGGCAATAAGACATCCACTAACCTATTTACACAGTAGTGCAGGGCTGTCAGCATGAGCACTAATTGCTCTATAAATAAAAGATGGGTGTGGAGAAATATTTGATCTGTTACCATGAGTTTTGTTCAAACAAACTCATACAAACATACAAACAAACAAATTCATACAAACTAACATCATGGCCAAGGCAAGTTGCTATACAGGGCCCGCCAGTGAAAATATGGCTTTGGAGAGTGATTCCAGCCATTTATATGTATGTTTACAACCTAGCCACTTCTGTCTACAACGCTTCACTTCTAGCCTCACTGGACTCACTGGCCCCCCTCACTACACACAGAATCAAGCCCTGACACCTTCAACCTTGGCAAACAGATGATATTAGAAGTCTGATAAAACGTAGTCGTGCTCATGAGCGCCTGTGGCGTAAGACTAAGTCTCAGAGAGATTTCAACCAATATAAATCTGCCCTCCAAAAATATAATTCCAGCCTCCTCTCTGCCAAGCAGACCTATTTTATCACTCTCATTAGCAACTTATCATCCCGTCCCTGTCAACTCTTCTCTACCTTCAACTCTCTACTTCATCCTCCACCGCCTCCACCCGCCAACTCACTCACTGCCCAGGAGTTCGCTAATCACTTCAAACAGAAGATTGATACAATTCGCGTGGAGATCTCTACTGTTCCGATACCCTCCACGCTTTACACTTCATGCCCAAAGGCACAATCATTACTTCCCTCTTTCAACCCCACCACTATAGACGAGGTTGCTAAACTACTTGGTAATGTCCACCTTACAACCTGCCCTCTGGATCCTGTTCCCTCACAAATGCTACGTTCACCCTCGGCTCTATGCTACACTCTCTAACCCACATCTTCAATCTCTCCCTCTCTTCTGGCATTTTCCCCAACTCTCTAAAACATGCACTTGTCAGACCCATACTTAAAAAGCCCTCTCTGGACCCATCCAATCTTAACAACCTATGCCCCATCTCCTTGCTCCCCTTCTTATCCAAACTCCTCGAACGTCTGGTCTACAACCGACTGGGCGTCCACCTCACTAATAATAGCCTTCTTGATCCCCTTCAGTCTGGATTTTGTCCTCAACACTCCACAGAAACTGCTCTCCTAAAACTAACAAACGATCTACTAACGGCCAAAACCAATCAACACTATTCTGTACCCCTACTCCTGGACCTCTCTGCTGCCTTTGATACGGTTGACCACCCCCTCCTCCTCAAAAAACTCGATGCCTTTGGTCTCCGTGACTGTACTCTTCGCTGGTTCTCTTCCTACTTATCCAACCGCACCTTTAGCGTTTCTTAAAACGCTACTTCCTCTCTCCTCTTCCTTTCTCGGTTGGGGTCCCCCAAGGTTCTGTTCTTGGACCTCTTCTATTTTCAATCTACACCTCCTCCCTGGGTCAACTAATAGCCTCCCATGGCTTCCAATACCACCTCTACGCTGACGACACTAAAATCTATTTCTCTACCCCTCAGCTCACTCCCTCTGTCTCCTCACGTATCACTAATTTACTATCAGATATATCAGTCTGGATGTCACATCATTTCCTCAAACTCAATCTATCCAAAACCGAACTTATAATTTTTCCTCCCCCATATGCCCCTTCCCCTGATCTCTCTGTCAAAATCAATGGCAACTATAAGCCCATCCCCACATGCCAAGGTTCTAGGTGTAGTCCTGGACTCGGAACTCTCCTTCAAGCAACACATCCAATCACTGTCCAAATCCTGTCGCCTCAACCTCCGCAACATCTCCAAAATACGCCCCTTTCTAACCAATGGCACAACAAAGCTCTTAATAAATTTGCTGGTCATCTCTCACCTCGACTACTACAACGCCCTTCTCATTGACTTACCTCTACATAGTCTATCACCTGTTCAATCCATCATGAATGCTGCTGCCAGACTCATCCACCTTACCAATTGCTCTGTGTCTGCCACTCCTCTCTGTCAATCCCTCCACTGGCTTCCACTCGGCCAAAGAATTAATTCAAAATATTAACAACTACATACAAAGCCATCCACAATTTCGCCCCCAGCTACATCACTAGCCTAGTCTCTAAATGCCAACCTGCTCTTTCTCTTCGTTCCTCTCAAGACCTCCTGCTCTCTAGCTCCCTCATCACCTCCACCCATGCTCACCTCCAGGACTTTTCCAAAGCCTCTCCAATCCTATGGAATGCCCTACCCCAATCTGTCCGTTTATCTCCTACTTTATTAGCTTTTAGACGATCCCTGAAAACCCTTCTCTTCAGATAAGCCTACCCTACCCACACCTAAGAACTTTATTTTCATTTTCTCCATCAGCTCCTCCCCCACAGTTATTACCTTTTGTTTCCACTTGACCCTCCCTTCTAGATTGTAAGCTCTAACGAGCAGGGCCCTCTGATCCCTACTGTAACGATTTGTATTGTAAGTGTACTGCCTGCCCTCATGTTGTAAAGTGCTGCGCAAACTGTTGGCGCTATATAAATCCTGTATATTAATAGAGTTAAGTGTTCTAAGCCCCCAACCTTGTTTAGGCATGATTGTTTCAGACTGACGTACCGTAGATGGTCTCTTTCATGCCTCTTGCAAATAAATTGTCCTCTCTATCCTAAATATGCACCTGCATAATAAAGTGTAAATCACATGTAATAGAGAGGTGTGATTTTCAAAAATCTGTGCAACTGTTAACCTACTTGGTATAAATCCACAATCTGTTATTCATGGGTCCTTATGGATTTAAAAAGTCATACACACAAGTGTGCAGGTTGAGGATTCATGTTAACAATGCAAAAACTGGGGATTACAGATCCATCCAGATACATACCGGGTTGCTAACAGTTAACACAAAGGCTATCATTAGGTCACATGACGGACACATGTCACAAACACATGAAGGTTGCTCTTTGGCACAGAAGATCCCAGTATTGGATAGAAGAATATGCAAGCAAAGGGCTTCATTTACAGCAGGAAAGGTTAGTGTAATGCCCTGTACACACGATCGGACATTCCGACAACAAAATCCGTGGATTTTTCCGACGGATGTTGGCTCAAACTTGTCTTGCATACACACGGTCACACAAATCTTGTCGGAAATTCCGAATGTCAAGAACGCGGTGACGTACAACACATACGACGAGCCGAGAAAAATGAAGTTCAATAGCCAGTGCGGCTCTTCTGCTTGATTCTGAGCATGCATGTAACTTTGTGTGTCGGAATTGTGTACACGCAATCGGAATTTATGACAACGGATTTTGTTGTCGGAAAATTTGAGATCCAGATCTCAAATTTTGTGTGACGGAAATTCCGATGGAAAATGTCCGATGGAGCCTACACACAGTCGGAATTTCCAACAACAAGCTCACATCAAACATTTTCCATCGGAAAATCCAACCGTGTCTACGGGGCATTAGGGTTTTAGCCATAAAGGGTTAGCATTATGGCCTTACAGTAAAATGTGATACTCTCCACTAAAAACTGCCAGTGCTAAAACCTAATATATCACTTCTGGGCCACTAAAATTAAAATAGGGGTTCTGACCAATGCACTTTTCTATTCCCATTTCAAACAAAAAGTTGTGACTATAGTAACTTCTGCTGTGTATGTCCCTTTGGCATTCAGGGAAAGGGCATATTTCACAAATAATATTACATTTCTGGACAGAATTATACATACATACATGCATACATGGTATGATCAATGAGGGCTTTAGTAGATCAATTCCCGGGTTGTTATTCAAACAAGAAATATTTAGTGTACATCTTGGTGATTGTTCCAAGGATCCATATTCATCAATGGTTAACTCCTTATGTTTTTATTGTAGTGCAAAGTGCTGTGTTCAATATGCATTTCTTTTTTAGGTTCAAATAATTGGAACTGTGGTCTACAGTAATTACACGGTGGCAGTTGAAGTTCAACCTACTGCTCCAGTGAGTGTGATTGCAAATGGCCATCATCTTTTCATCGATAAAAACACTGTGAAATATTTCATATTGGATGGAACAGCATCATTTGACCCAGATAATCCTATTAAACCTTTAAGGTAAACCATTACCAAAAGCATCTCTTCATAGGAAAAGCTTGCTAAGATTTGCTGTATAGAATTGTAGAATTATTCAAACTGATGGGTTGAAAATTAAAAGAGGATGCTTTTTCCAACTAACTGTAAATTGTAGAGCGGTTTCAGCAGCACTGGGAAGTAATGCTGATAAACATGCTATAAAGTGAAACTCAGAAGTTGTCATGTATTTAGTTGTCATTTCTTGACCTTTAAAACTGTACAAAGAGAATATGGAGGCTGCCATTGCTTATCTCTCCTTCAGAAGATGCTAGATACCTGGCTTTGATGCTGATCCAATGGTTTCAACACTTTTTGAAGAACTGTCCAGAAACATGTATGTAGATTAGAGACTTCACTCTGATCACATTTGAATGCTTGATTTGGGTCAGTGGCCCAGAGTATTGGAGCCAGATAGAGCCAATAACTTGTTTTTATTTAAAGTGGTTGTAAACCCTCTCCTATACCCAGTGAAGTGAATAGATGATACACAGAGATTAAACAAATCTCCCTACATAATGTTTACATGTATATCTGCCTTTCCTTTTCTACGCTCTTTGGAAAGTGCAGCTCATGTTAGAAATCTTTGTTCCTGTTCCAGCAGTGGGTGTAGAGTCTGGGCATAACTTGTGTGAGCATTTTGGAGGAAAGGCACCCCCCCCCCCCCCCCCTGCATAGGTAGAGGAATGAAGCAACATGCAGAGCTGTACTGTGAATAGACCAGCTCTCTGCTTATCTAAGCTCCCTCCCTGATACACATTTTCAGCTACTATCTGTTGTGTCGAAGAACTTGTCAGAAGAGACTGCTGATAACAGAGGAATGGAGCAGCAGAAAGAAACGGCACTCAGAGCTTTGGGGAGAGATGAGTAAATACTACAGATATATGTGCTTAGATTAAATTTCATGAATGAAGTTTACAACCACTTTAAGAAAGTAAGTAATGGAAAGACCCATATTTCTTCCTTTACAAGTTTAGATTGCAATTTTTTTTAATGCAGAGGCACTACATTGATAAATATACTAAGGCAGCATTGCATCTTAGTACTTGTATTGTGGAATTGCAGCACTGGAAGTTCATTTCCATATTAATGCATTATCTGTATGAAATTGGTTGCTTTTCTTGTTATCATTTGGTTCTTTGCGACTTGCTGAATTTTCAATGTTGTCAACTAAAACTTTGCTACTGGTATGTGTGTTGATATTTTGCTGATTATTTAAGTGTGCTGGGAAATGCAATTTCCTGCCTGCAAAGCCCTTTCACGTGCACCTTGCTTTAAAAGCTACAATGTTGTAGTTATAGATTGAGGTAGTTGCCCTTTTTGATTATGTGTATGTTTGCTAAACTGGTATGTCTGTTAAAATGACCCAAAATCTCCTGTCCAAAGGCATACCCTTTGCCCCCCTCTCTAACTAATTGCTATATTTGTTAGGCCTAAGCTAAAAGACTATTAATCCCAACTTTATTTGTGGTCATGTGATGTGCTGGGCCCACAGTCTTTTACTTCACTGCAAGGAAGGAGGCACTTTCTTCGGATGTCTACATTGCTGCCTGGGAGACATGGACACTTTATATTGGCTGCCCAGTGGCAGGGTCCTCTCAGGTTTTTAGAAGACTGGTGTCATAACAAGGGACTAGTTAACATGGGCACATCATTGGAACACTGATCTTTCCACCTGAAAGGGGCATGGGTGAGGGGCATGGAAATATCATGAAGAGTGAAAAACAGCTTTAGAACTATGTTTTTATGAGGTAGTGAATGGATGAGAAAGGGTAAGAGGGGGTGGGGTGGAGGGGAGGGGAGGGAAGGTGGGGGCTGTGTAGTCATCTGCTTACAAGGCAAATGGCAATGGTTCTACAAATTCCTGCAGAAAATGTTACTTAAAGTGGAACTACACTGCATCTTAGCACCACAAACCACAACTGTTATTTAATTTGTTTTTAATATTCAAAGCAAAGTCATCCATCCATCCATTGCTTTATTTTGCTGAGAAATCACTCTGAAAAACAGCCCCCAGCATTTCTGGCCATGGCCATCTTCAGTAAGGGCAGATGATTCATGTAGAATTTACTTTCTGAAATCCATCTACCCTCAGTTCAGGAATGCAGGCAGGATGGTGTGCTTAGCTGAGAAAATCCTTCTTCCCTCCCTGAAGACTCCTGGGATTTATGACATAATTTGCCTAGGCCTGGAAACCAGGAAGAAAAAATGAAAACAAGAAAATATAATACACCTTTCTATCGATTTACTAATGCTAACAGCAAAAAAATTAAAAAGAATCAATGTTGATAGTGAGAGTGAAGTTCTGCTTTAAGATGTAAATATTTTCTGCATATATTCATGTAACAAAATGTTGTACAAAGTGTTGTAGATGCAGTCATTCCTCGAATTCAAAGTATAACTAAAATTTTATACATTGCATTTCACACCCTTCAAATTTGTATGCAGCCAGACTTCTTTAAATAATAACTGTCAACTTTTAACTTTTTTATTTAAGGTTCTTTTGGGATTGTACTCCACTGACTAAACAACATCACTCGTGCTTCAATGCAGATGTGCATGACCCATTACAGACAAATGATGCCCTTATCACTTTTTCAACTGCTTTACTCAATGATAAGTGCGACCAGTTTCAATTTAGTTTAAGTGTATCCAGTGGGGATCGTAAATCTTCAAATGCTGAAATGTTTTTAACCATCAGTTCAGGCACAAATTTTAGGTTTGTATCAGATGTATCAAAACTGCAGAGCCTCGGTTATAAATCTGAACAGGGCCTTGCCTATGTCTCATAAAACTAACAATTATATTCAGAAAGCATTTAAATAGGTGACATTTTAGAGAATTGGTTATATTTTTTTCCATTCAGTTGATATAAGCTTAAAGTGAAATTCTGTACAAAACCTAACTACTCTTAAAACTACCCCCTCCTAACGCCTATTCTGACTAACTTCTGTATACTTACCTATTTTCAACCCACTCTGGTCTGGCCGTGTGATCTTCCCTGTGTCAGCCAGCAACAGCTGCAGGGGAATGGAGAGAGCGCTCGACAACAGCTGGCAATGCCTGAGAGCAGTGACATCACCTACAGGTCCATCCATTGTCGAGCTCCTTCCTTTCCCTTGCAGCCAGCGCTGGCTGACAGAGGAGAACCAATCACGTGACTGGACCAGAGCAGCCTTTAAATAGGTAAGTGTACACATCTTTCTAAGGCAGGCCATAGACTGTACAATTTTATGTTCAACTTTCCTTTAGATTTACCAAAACCATATAATATGAGGTCAAACCTAAACCCTTTCAATTTGGATGCAATCAGACAGGCCCTTGCACTACATAGTTGACGGTAAATATAAAAGAAATTGAATACGAAAATGGTATAGTGTATGGCCAGCCTTACACTGGTTAGTCAGAATAGGTGTTAGCAGGGTGGAGGGAACAGTTTTAAGTTTAGTTAGGTTTTGACCAGAATTTCACATTAAACACAGCAGAAAAAAAAAATGTGAAAGAAAGATAAATGCTGCTTTATTTTATATACAATGTAATATGGTGCATGGTGGGTCAATAAGGTATCTACAGTAGTTGGTATGTTTAGACCTTCTGCTGATTTCATGGACCCAGATACAGTTGCACCGTCTGTGTTCCTTGTAATTAGGTTTGTATAACCGTTAAAGGAAACCTGTACTAAAAAATGCAGGCTGCCATAGCTACTCTCTTCTTCTGAAAATGCTGAATGCTTGGCTGTCAAGCTGATTTACTGACCTCAGTATTTTCTGAATAATGACCCAAGAACAAGGCAAGCAGACCAGGATTTCAAATTTCACTCTGATTTCAATGACTAGAACTGTGTTCCAGGTCTGTGACTTAATAAGTATTGCAACCAAAGATATCCAGCAATTAGCATTACTAGATGGAGGTTTGTAACAATATAAGAAACTCCTAAAGAATAATAGGAGCATTACATGTATTCATGCACTCCATTGTAATACTGTATAATTTTTTTTAAGGGATAGATATATATATATACACACATACAGTATATCAAAGACTAGCTAATATTTATAAAAGGTGTTATAAGTATGATAGGAAGGAGTTTTTCTGTGATTTATCCAAAACATGCACATTTCATTAAGGTGGTGCATTGGGCACTCATCAAACTGCTATTTGACTACTATGGGTTACTTTATCACCACATTGCTCTGTGCCTGTAGTTTTATTTTTTTATTTTTTTATTTTTTTTTTCTTGAATATTCTTTTATAATTTATATTGACTGAACCAGCAAAACAGTCTTGTTAAAAAGTTTTCATTATCTATTTTTGTCATGTTGTCTACTATTATTTTTCTCATATTTTATAGCTAATTATTAGTTGTTCACTTATTGTTACAGGTTACTTGAAATTACTTGTGTTGAATGCACAGGGAGCTCAGTCAACTGGAACAAACCATTTTCTGTGCAGGCTGTTTGTACAGATTGTAGTGAAACAGATAACCTGACATTTCAATGGGAACTCTTTTGGATTAATGCAACTGAGGACAGCACTACTGATGGTGAGCTATTGTCTGTATGATATTTGTTTCAGATAAAGAGATCTATATTTACTTTTTAAAGCTCATCATAAATTTAATTCTAAAAAATTAGTGAACTGGGAATGTATTTCATAGATGCATATGTAGATGAAAAAAGTATAAGTGCCCCTGCTATGGTGTATGCTGACACTAAATTAAAAGAATTAAACAATGAGCTGCTGCTAACGTTTAAGGTAAAAAAAAACCCTGATAGTGATACAAATAATTATACTCAGCGCTGCTCCAAAATATACAAATAAATATATGCAGTAATAAATAAAGTGTTGTGCAAACAAAGTGCAATCAAAAATAATAATAAAGTCCTTCAGTGCAAATAAACGTGTTCACTTCTGCTTGTGAGGATACCTGTGCCACTTCGTGCTCCACTCCTGGGTCCCCACTCACCAACAGTAAGCTTTAAAATGGCAAGGTCTTTGTCCTACAGCAATGGTTAGGATGTCTCCTTCCAACAACACGCTTTAAAAGTTTCCAAGATCTTTAATCCACATCTATGGCCAGGTCGCCATTACAATGGTATGGGTGTATATAGTATGCCAATTAAAAGAGAGGTGAACATAGCGTAATATTGCTAAGATTTATTGATAAAATCACAAAGAAATGCACTTGCATCAAAGAAAGGCATACAGGTAAAAAATTGCTGCCTCGGCGTGCTGCCAAACCTCCTACCCCTCTCATTAACTACGTTGTATATAATTATACTTCCTGCTTCTGCCGGAAGTGTATTGGCCACCATATTAGTACTCCTTATTTATTTTAACAAATTTTCCTGTTTTTGCAGGAAGTTGTCAGCTGCCATATTGGTACTCCATATTTAATATATTATGTATTGCGGTCGCCATTTTGGTACTCCTGTGTTGTTTAACTTACTTCCTGGTGACACAGGAAGTTTAAACAGCTGTGATAACAGTATTTATGTATTGTATTGTATTGTGTAACAGTATAACTGTATTGGCTCTGCACCAGACAAATTACAATCTATGTGTTAATATCTACAGTATCTAACATATAATAGTTAACCACTTGCCGCCCGCCATATAGCAAAATTACGTCGGCAAAGTGGTTTAGTTATCCAGATCGGACGTCATATGACGTGATCAGGTTAACTAGCTGGCGTGCACCCACGGGGGCACGCAGCACGGCTATCTGTGGTGCGGTGTGCCAGTCTGACACACCGCAATGCCGATCTAGGTAAAGATTCTCTGATGGAGAGACTTTACTACGTGATCAGCTGTGCCCAATCACAGCTGATCACAGTGTAAACAGGAAAAGCCATGTATCGGCTTGTCCTCACTCACATCTGTCAGACGCGAGTAGAGGAGAGCCGATCAGCTGCTCCTCTGACGGGGGGGTCTGCGCCAATTGATTATCAGCGCAGCCCCCCTGAGGATGCCCACCCAGGACCACCAGGGACACCACCAGGACCACCAGGGATGACCACCACTTGTAACTACCAGGTATGCCACCAATGGCCACCAGGGATGCCAATCAGTGCACCCAGTTGATGCCAATCAGTGCCCATCACTAATGCTTGCCAATCAGTGATGCCCATCAGTGCCCTCTATCAGTGTACATCAGTGCCACACATCAGTGTTCATCAGTGTCACCTATCAGTGACCATCAGTGCCACCTATCAGTGCCCATCAGTGCTGTCTATCAGTGCCGCCTTTCAGTACCCAGCAATGTCACCTATCAGTGTCCATCAGTGCCACCTATGCATGCCTATCAGTGCCACCTATCAGTGCCGCATATTAGTTCCCATCACCAGTGCCCATCAGTGCCACCTCATTGGTGCCACCTCATCAGTGCCCATAATTTCCACCTTATCAGTGCCCGTCAGTGCAGCCTCATTAGTGCCTGTCAGTGAAGGAGAAAGCATACTTATTCACAACTTATTCACAAAGTTTTGTAACAGAAACAAAAAAAAGTGTTTTGTTTTCAAAATTTTTGGTCTTTTTTTATTTGTTTAGCAGAAAATAAAAATCCCAGAGGTGATCAAATACCACCAAAAGAAAGCTGTATTTGCTAGTGTAGCATGACCGTGCAATTGTCATTCAAAATGTGACAGCGCTGAAAGCTGAAAATTGGCTTGGGCAGGAAGGGGGGAAAGAGTTTGGGCAAGTATTGGGTCCCTCATTAGAATTGGCCAGTCTGTTCTAACAACTTTCTCTATTTGTTTAAATTGTCTGTTATATTCTGTACAAAAGGCTATGTCAAAATCTGCTTTCTTTCTCTGTTTGGGAGTGAGTAATTCTCCTCTATCCATTAAGCCAACCTCCTCCTGAATTTTTTGTAAATGAGAGCATTTGCATTCTTTTTTTAGGAAATCTGCCAATTAAAATGTTTGTATCTCATAATCTTTCTTCTGGTCACAAATGTATATGCTCACTCTGGTGCCCATCTGTATATATAAGGGAAGGTGAACAATCCTTAAAGGACCATTTTTAAGCAAATATTGTATTTTGCATTCTTTTATTTATTATAACACAAATTATAACACTGCAAGGTTGCGCAAGTTGTGCAGAGGTCATATGAGTAAAACATGACGGTTCTAACCACCCCTGGCAGTGTTAGGCCTGGACGTTGATCCCTGACCACAATAAAATGCTAATTGTCCTATTTAAAACTGAGAGCCAGACCGCTATAAACTACAAAGTTACTGAACACCATGGCCTACATTTGACAACCCATTCATAAAATTCATAAAATTCAGGCTGTGGTGTGTAGCCTGCAGGGTCTGAAGGAATTCTCAAAGAAAACTTTGTAGTTAAGGTTGGTTATATAACTTTGACAGGGCATGCATTCAACCTTTCATACAGGGTTTTTTTCTCATTCATTCATTGCTTCTTAGTCCCAAAGAACCACAGCACTTTAACCGCTATAGGATTTTAAAGGTAAAATACATCCTACAAACAAAGTTTTTAGAAGGCAACTCCTACATCTAGCACCTCCCCTTGCCACTGCTCTCCCCTTCATTATTACTGGTAATTGCTTTGTATTACACAGCAGGAGTGGCTGTCAAAATGCAGCAGCTCCTGTGTAAAATTACACTTGCAGATAGTCTGCAAGTATCAGTGAGTAAATACAATGAATAAATGTAGTGTTTGATTGCATTTTCTATTTAATCTATATGTAGAATTCAATAGAAAATGCACCGCTATAGTGCTTTAGGGTGTGCACTCCAAAGCTCAAACACAGATGTGACTTAATCTGCACATGATATCCCAGATGTGGCCTCTAATCTGCATATGGCATCCCTTTAAAAATCCTTACAAGTTAAAAAAAAATTGAAAACAAACTGTATTCCAATTTCGGGAAAAAAGGAAAATTGAAAATGACTGTAGTGGCATGGCCCTGTTTGTAATCTCTCTACATAAACAGCAGAATAAGAATTGCTGTTGGACATGGTAAATGATTTCACATGCTATCATCACCTAAATAAAGTGATAGTAGTTTACTTTAGAAGTTTAGCAGGAACACAGGCTATTCATAAAATGAGTAGAAATGTTAATCAATTTATCATTGTACTTTACAGTTCCATTTTGCAGAATAAAAGAAAGCATGGGAGCTCCAAGTTCATTGGTGGCAATTCATTCCGCCAATGAAACATCTTTTGACATCTCTAATATGCAAATTGCAGCAAATCAAATTCAGCCTACACCAATCTCTATGGAACATCAATACACTGAAGATCTATCTAAATTAATTGAGGTACCAGAAGTAATTCATAATAACAGTGAGAATACAGAATCAACAACTGATGTATACTTGTTTGAATCGCCTGAATTAAACTTGAATCTGATAGAGGAAGGAGTGGATGGATTAAGAGAAGAAGATTCTATGGGTAAGCACTCACCAGTTTACTGTATCTACAGGTATGTTATGTAATTTCCACACTACCTAGAGATGTGCCTTTTCTTTAGTGCAGTATAAGATGACATTTAATGGCTTACAAAAATTCACAAAGCCCTGAGGTATTTGGGGACAAGAGAACCCTTCTTCAGGGAAATTTACAGATGGATTGTAAACTCTATTCTCCACAATATGTGTACAATTTTGGAAAGAGCACACATTGTTTTTCAATGTACCTGTAGCTAAACAGAAAATTCTATTCCGAAAACAGTGTTATGCTAGATTAGAAAGTGACTAAATTTACTTGGATTTAACTATTATGTTCCTTTGACTCCTTGCCTGACAGTCAGAGATTGAATTATTTCTTCCTGAATCATCATGATGTGCATATTCCTGGGGTATGGACAATGATTATTTGAAGAAATTAATGACCATGCATGTACAGCTGGGTAGTTTCTCAATACACTTCTTGGGTGCCCTATTGATGTTGGCTAAACCAGTTGCTTATCTTAAATCTTCAAATGAAAGCATTGCTTTCCTATATATAATACAAACAATCAGGGCTGCTGTTAGAAATCATGGGGCCCCGTACAGCCTACCTGAAAGGGCCTTCACCTTTGGTGAAATATCAGAGGTCTTAACAGACCCCTGATGTCTCATATTTTAGACTGATAAAGGGAATGAGGACAGAAATTCCTCAGTCCCTTTCTCTGCAGCCTCAGCTATGCTGGAGATGAATGAATAGGAAGCACTCTGAGGCTTCCTGTTCTTTTACAAACTGGAGAATAGTAAACATAGTTTACTATGCTTCAGTGATGAATGGTCAGTCAGTTCACTCTGCTGAACTGACATTGCTGTAACATTTTTGGTAAATGTCTTCTATCCATCTGTACACTCTGCTGAACTGAAATTGCTGTAACATTTTTGGTAAATGTCTTCTGCTGCCATATCTTTAAACTTCTATATTTAATGCTAGCTCTATAACAACCACACTGCAATAGCAATATTACTGGAGATTGATTCTCAACCCCTTTTGGCTTGAGTGATCAAGAGAGGTAATTAGCTTTACGACCCTAGCCTGTGTCTGTAGCTGGTCTGGTATTGGCCATCCCCTCTCCCATATTCAGGTGTCTCAAATCAGACCCTATAATGACCAACTGAGAAATGCATGCCTGCTCAGTCTCTCTATAAATTTAAAGCAGCCTATGGGGTGGCGAAGACAGGGGCCAGGCGCAGACATCATGGCTCTTTCCTGAGTGGCTCTGTCATGAGTGATGCGCAGTTTCACTGCCACAGTTTAACGAAAGCAGGATAACTAAAGCTCGATGAAGATACAACAAGAACTCTGCTCCACTCTGCAAGATGACAAGCAAACCAGCATTTGACATTTATTTTATATCAAGTCAGATTCCCACTCTCTATCCACTAACATGCTCCTCATTCTCTTCCTTCTCACATCAGTGTCTATCCTAAAATTATCCTTACTCTACACCTCCTCTCTACCCTGCAGCATGCACATATCACCCTCAATCCTACCCTTTCCCTACTACTGCACCCACCATCTCCTGCATTTGCTGCACCCACATGCTGACATAAACACCAGGGCCATTAGACACGTATGCTCATGCACATCCCACTTCCATCTTGCCTTCCTCGCCCTCCTCCTTCTCCTAGTCTCAGGTGACATTTCTCCTAATCCTGGGCCACCATTTTCCAACTGCAAGCCACATGTCCAATACCCCTCCTCCTCTGGCAACCACCGCAATCCACTCAGTTTAATTTCTATCCCCCTGCTTCCTCAAAGCAGCCCACCAATCTCATGCGCCCTTTGGAATGCCCGCTCCATCTGTAACAATCTAACATCTGTACATGACCTCTTCATCTCTCATGGCGTTAACATACTCGCCATAACAGAAACCTGGCTTCAAAATTTTGACTCCGCTTCTCCTGCTGCCCTCTCCCATGGTGGTCTCCATTGGACTCACTCCCCCAGACCCAACAGACAGAAAGGAGGTGGAGTTGGATTCCTTCTATCCCCACAAAGCACCTTCCAAGTCCTTCCAAGTCCTTCCTGTCCCTCCCTCTCTATCCCTCTCTTCTTTTGGGATGCACTGTATTCGTCTGTTTTCTCCCATTTCTCTGAGGATTGCAGCAATTTATTGGCCTCCTGGACCGGTATTGCGCTATCTTGATGACTTTGCTGCCTGGCTACCCTACTTTCTCTCCTCTGAAATACCCACTATCATTCTTGGTGACTTCAACATTCCTGTCAATGTTAACAGCCCAACTACAGCTAAACTTCTCGACTTAACCTCATCTTTTGACCTAACCCAATAGACACATACTTCCACTCACTCCAATGGTAATACCCTTGACCTTGTATTCTCCCATCTCTGCAACCCTGGCAACCTCGCCAACACCCCCTTTCCTCTCTCTGATCACAACCTCATTAGTTTCACTGTATCCTTGCCTCCAACCGCCCATCCCTCCAAGCAGCAAACAATTACTTGTAGGAACCTTCTCCACTTTAACCCTTCTCTTCTCTATTCTGCTACTGACCACCTATATGACATAATCTCTCCCCTGTCCTGTCCTGACCTGGCCACCTCTGTCTACAACAGTTCGCTCTCATCATCACTAGATGCACTTGCTCCTCTAACCACATGCAGAATCAGGCCCCAACCGTTACAACCCTGGCAAACTGACAACACTAGAAATCTCAAGAGACATTGCTGTGCTCTTGAACGACTGTGACGTAAAACCAAATACCTGCAAGACTTCACCCTAGAAATAATCTGCACTCCTAAAATACAATTCCTGCCTCCATTCTGCCAAACAAGCCTACTTTGTCTCTCTTATTAATACCGTGTCCTTCAGTCCCCGTCGGCTCTTCTCAACCTTTAGCTCTCTGCTTCGTCCCCCACCCCCTCTACCTACTAATTCAGTCACTGCCCAAGAGATTGCCAATCACTTTTGATGCAATTTGTGAGGACACCTCCACTGTGCGTACATCTTCCCCACCCAACATACCTTGCCTAACAGCACATTCAACACTCTCCTCTTTTGAATTGGCTACTACTGAAGAGGTTACAAAACTTTTCTCAGATGCCCACCTAACCAATTGTCCCTTGGATCCTGTTCCCTCACAACTACTACGGTCACCCTCTTCTTCTATCCTATGCTCCCTCACTCACATCTTCAATCTCTTCCTCTCTAGTGGCACCTTCCCCTCCCCTCTAAAAAATGTGCAAATCACTCCCATACCTAAAAAGCCCTCACTGGACCCCACCAATCTGAACAAATTCAGACCCATCTCATTGCTCCCATTTACCTCTAAACTTCTAGAATGTTTAGTCTACAACCGTCTTAGCTCCTACCTCAGTGAAAATAACCTTCTTGACCCCTTACAGTCTGGCTTTCGCTCACAGCACTCCACAGAAACTGCCTTACTAAAACTCACTAACGATTTAGTTACTGCTAAAACCAACAGCCAGCACTCCATACTCCTACTACTTGACCTCTCTGCGGCCTTTGATACTCGCTCCTTCTCAATAAACTACATTCCCTTGGCCTCTGAGATTCTGCTCTATCCTGGTTCTCTGCCTATCTATCATAGCGCTCCTTCAGTGTCACCTACAACTCTGTCTCCTCCTCTCCATTGCCCCTTTCTGTGGCGGTCCCCCAAAGGCTCTGTTCTTGGACCCATTCTCTTCTCTATCTACACCTCCTCCCTTGGTCACTTGATAACCGCCCACGGCATCCAATACCACTTATACGCCGATGACACCCAAATCTATCTGTCTACTCCTCACCTCACTCCTTCAGTCTCCTCTCGCATTACTAACTGACATATCAGCATGGATGTCACACCACTTCCTTAAACTAAATCTTTATAAAACTGAGCTATTAATATTCCCCCCCGCACGTGCCCCCCTCCATGACTTTTCCATCAAAATCAACAATGCAACTATCAGTCCCTCCCCTCACGCCAGTGTACTAGGTGTAATCCTAGACTCTGACTTGTCATTATAGCCTCAAATCCAATCATTGTCAAAAGTTTGTAGAATTCACCTCCGTAACATCTCTAAAATTCGCCCCTTTTTAACAAATGAAACCACCAAGCTCCTCATTCACTCCCTCCTTATCTCTCGTCTTGACTATTGCAACTCCCTTCCTATTGGCCTGCCTCTCCATAGGCTATCCCCTCTTCAGTCTATCATGAATGCTGCTGCCAGACTTATCCACCTTACCAACTGCTCAGTGTCTGCCAACCCTCTCCTCAAATCCCTACATTGGCTCCCAATCACCCAGTGAATTAAATTCAAAATACTAACCACAACATACAAAGCCATTCACAACTCTGCCCCGAGCTACATCATTAATCTTGTCTCCAAATGTCACCCAAATCGTTCTCTCTGCTCTTCTCAAGACTTCCTGCTCTCAAGCTCTCTCATGCTCCTCTCCAGGATTTCTCCAGAGCCTCTCCCATCCTCTGGAACTCGCTACCTCCACCTGTCTGGCTATCCCCTTCTCTTGCTACCTTCAGGCGATCCCTGAAAACTCATCTCTTCAGGAAAGCCTATCATGTCTCTAACGAACCTTTTACCACTTCCATCAGCTCATTCCCCACAGTTACAACCTTTTGTACCATCTGCTCCACCCTATTAGAGTGTAAGTTCTTCTGAGCAGGGCCCTCTTAATCCTCTTGTATTTTATTGTATTATAACTGTATTGTCTCCCTTTTATATTGTAAAGTGCTGCGTAAACTGTTGGCGCTATATAAATCCTAATAATGGACATAGGAGCAATTGGTACCTATCGCTCATTATGTTCATTCAAGAAAGGAAGCCTGCTTTCATCCTGAAACAATTCCCCCATGTGCCTGCAGCAGCAGCCGCCAGGAGAGGAGGGAAGTCGGTAGTACTGCAGGAAAGGGGGCCCCAGACAGCAGGATCATATGGGGTGCGGATACTGATCCCCCCTGCAGCGCAGCCAGAGGGAGAAAAAAGAGAAGAAGCTGGCAACGCTGCAGGGGTAAGCACAACTATCTGCAATAAGGCAGTACAACCGACCCCTTTGCTCAATAGGTGCCCGGGCCCCTCTTTTGAACAGATGGGGCCCGGGCCCAGTACAGAAGGGCTGGCTGTACTGCCTTATCAGTGGCCCTGCAAACAATTGAAAATATATAAATATTATTTTATATACACATACTTTCAATAGTTTTGACTGTAAATTCCCTATCTTGAAGTACAGTAAAGGACACAGGACTTGTATTCATAGGCCATGAGTGATACACAGGCTACATTAAGGTGATTGGACACTGACAAAAAAACTTGCTTAGGCCACCCTTAAAGTGTACTCATATAACCCTGCCCACTCTGTGAGACTCCTTTTTTTTTTTTAGAAAATAATGTGTGATCATGACACAGAGGGGAGGGGGCTGTGTCCTGTGCTGTACTCCAAGATAAGGAATTTACAGGTAAGTCAAAATTACTCCCTAGGTTCCACGGTGAGTATAAAAAACGTGTTTCGGGGGGGCCGGAAGCCGAGCAAGATGGAAGCCTGATCTCCCTGCTCTCTAAGCCCGCAGCGAGAAAGGCAATCTTGGGGGCAACCATCCGCAGCTTTATGGGCAAATCACGGACCACCCGCTCCTCTAAACACAGGGGATCATCACAACCCCCTCCGGGTGCATCCACAGACCTCCGCTCCTTCTTTACTCAGCCGGACGCATCCCGGAGCGAGGAGACCAATATGGCGCCGGTCACTTCCGCGCCTCAGCACCGGAGCTCCACTCAGGCCTCACAACCTGCTCCAGATCGTCCCCAGCACTCAGAGGACCATCCACTGGCAGAAGTAATCCGCCAGGAGCGCACCACCTATACCGGACCGGTGAGTTCTCCCCCGCAAGCTGCTGTTCAGAGGGAACAGCCATGCGGGCCGCCATTAGCCATGCTGCCTACCTCCGCCCCACTATACACCCAATGCTCAGCAGCATTCCCGAGACTACTGAGAACGGCTTCTGACCCTCAGATTCAGAGCCAGGACCACACATCCCCGGTGTCCCAGCTCTCCTCAGATCTCTCCCAGGACTACCCACCTTTACCTAGCCCCGCAGGCCCTTCAGCCAGAGTACATCAGCTCCCTGAGGGAACACAAGATGGAGCCTGGGCCGTCACGGTCACATCCCCTCCACCTAAGGCACAGAGGCTCTCTCGCTCTAGAGACTCCAGTACCTCCAGATTCCATCCGCCCCCCACACCTTCATACGCGCAGAAGGCAGGAGCTCTGATCCCACTCCCATCAGGGGCTAGCTCTACAAGTCCCCCTCAACAGCGACAAGCTGAAACCTGGTCAGACCGATGGGACTCCCCAGCAACTGGTACACAACTACATCAGGAGAGGGGAACCACACACTCCAATGCCACACCACCTGGCAGGTCATCACCTAACCAGCATTATGGCACCACAAAGGACCCACCCTTACATCTTCAGTGGCAAGCATATTTACAAGCTATACCTACAAAGGAAGATTTCAGACAGCTTATTGAGGATGTGAAATCTACCTGCCGGACAGAAATCCAAGTACTCCAGACAGGACTCAAACACCTGGCGGACAGGATGGAAATGGCTGAGGAAGAGATACAAGAAACCAAACTAGCAGTCCATAGAACACAACTGCAGGGAGCAAACCACAGAGAAATGCTGAGAGATATGCAAAGACACGTGGAGGACTTGGACAATCGGGGGCGCCGCAACAATATTCGAGTGAGAGGCATCCCGGAGGCGGAGGGTCCCGAGGACCTGCAAACAATCTTACAATCCGTTTTCAATAATTTAATTGGGGAGCCGCCCAATAAGCACATAGACATGGACAGAGCCCACAGAGCGCTTCGCCCTAAAGGCGCCACCGCCAAACCGAGAGATATTATATGTAGAGTCAGCTCCTACCCCATCAAGGAAGAAATCATGAAGCGGGCACGTTTGGCGCGTAAAGTGACTTTTGAGGATGTCCAGATACAACTGTATCCAGACCTCTCCTGGATCACCCTGCAAAAACACAGACTCCTCCAGCCTGTACTACAGTTATTGCAGAAGGAGAACATCACCTATCGTTGGGGTTTTCCCTTTAGCCTCACTGCAAAGCATCAGGGAAAATCTGCTGTACTGAGATATCCAGAAGACCTGCGCACTTTTTGCAACATTCTTGAAATTCCAGCACCAAAGTTACCGGACTGGGACATTGTCGCAACCCCACCACCACCGCCTACAATCTGGCAGAGAGTGTCTTCCTCCAATCGACCCCGGGACTCTGACCCGCAACGCAAGCCCACCAAACAAAAGAATCGCTGAGATCCTAACACTGTGACTCTAGATAACTAAAGGACCTGAGCACTTAGGCTCAATATATATGCCAAGTTAGACTGCAGTTTATTTCAGTTTGTCTAATGCAACTCCAGTTTAGGACCCCCGAGATTGCCCCCCCAAGCTGAATATTACTTTGTCACCTAGGGCTTAATCCAGATGAGCTCTGGAGAGATAGGTATAGCTTCCGTTCCCTATCACCCCCCTTGATAGTTAGATAGATATCAGCGCAGGGTCGCAGACTATGTGCTGTAGAATTGTTGTTTTTGGCTGGCTACGGGCTCCTGGGTGCCCCTCTCCACTCCTCTTTCTTGGGGTGGGGGGGCCCAGGGGACTCCGTCCAGACCTAGGCCTGTTGGCCCATACAGGTTTATTAGGAATGTACATTTTCCATGTTTTTTGCACTCTAACAGTGTTCTTCTCTCTCTCTGACCCTTCTCTTCCCCTTCCTATTCAGCCATCACCAAACCTACCCAGCCATCATCGAGCAAATTCGTGGTCTCCTCCCGGAGAGGGTCTGCCCCGAGCCCCAGTCTTGAATGCAGGTACATCAACATCAGGTGAGCGCCACATCATCTACCACACACACTGCCATGGCTAAGATTCTCTCATTAAATGTACACGGATTAAACTCCAATAAAAAACGACATCTGGCGCTGAGGGAATTCAGACAGTCAGGGGCCGATATCATTATGATCCAGGAGACTCATTATGATGGGGGGGGCTCCTTTGCGTTCGCCTCCAGATACTACTCCCAGATCTATATGGCTTCGGGTACCCATAAAAGGGCAGGAGTTGCCATACTTGTTAAGAGGGGAGTTCCCTTCGCTTGCGTGACCCAGCACTGTGATCCTCATGGCCACTTCATAATCCTACAGGGACTATGGCAATCACAGGAAATTACCCTATGTACTTTGTGTGCACCGAACGCCAAACAACACAGCTTCCTATCCAAGGTGTATGCCCGCCTCTTTAAAATCACACCAAAGGTTCTGGTAATAGGGGGCGACTTCAACCTTACCCATTCATCCTATGCTGATCGCCAGGCGGTGGGCCCCCAGGCAGCATCACCCAGAGTCCTTAGAGACTCGAGACTATTCAGACAAATCTCCAGACGATATGCGCTCTTTGATGCGTGGAGGGCTCTCCGCCCAGGCGATCGGCAGTATACATTCTACTCGGCCCCACACCGCACCCACTCCAGGATAGACTACTTTTTTGTCAACAACCACACCTTACAGCTCACCCGCAAGGCTCAAATACTCCCGATTTCATGGTCTGACCATGCCCCTATCTTACTCACCATAGACCTAGACACCGCCTTCCGTAAACCTTATAATTGGAAGCTTAACACTTTCCTCCTCCAACACCAGCCCTCTCAGGCAGAATTAACTTCCACTCTTCAGCTCTATTTTAAAGAGAATAATAATCAGGAAGTCTCACCCACCACACTTTGGGAAGCCCATAAGGCGGTCCTCCGAGGTAAATGCATAGCAATCTCCACAGCACTAAAAAAAGATGCCCAAGCCGCAAAAGTGAAAGCGGAAAGAGAACTTAAAGCACTGGAACACAAGCTCCAAACTAACCCCACAGTACCTTTGCTTAAAAAAGTAACTAACCTTCGTATGACTCTTCGGGACCTGGCCCTAGGTCAGGTAGAGAAGGCCTTGACCAGACTGAAACAAATGTTTTATGATAAAGGCAATAAGGCCCATTCTCTTCTGGCCAACAAGCTCCGTGAACGCACCCACATGCTATCCCCGAACCAGATTAAAAACAAATCAGGTCAGCTACTGTCTCACCCAGTGGAAATTGCCCACACCTTTGCAGATTTCTATAAAAATCTGTACAACAGCCCTGACATACCCAGTAACCCTCCCTCCCCAGATCTATCTCAAAAGATGCGACAATTTTTAGAACAAAGTGGTATCCCAAAATTCCAACTATCCGACCTGCAATCGCTTAATGCACAGATCTCGGAGGAAGAATTAGAACTGACTATCAAAACCCTACCATCCCATAAAGCTCCTGGCCCGGACGGTTTTCCCTATGAATATTATAAGGCATTTCTCCCTCAGTTGCTCCCCCACATGTGTAGGCTGTTTAATACCTTCCTCCGTGACACCCCCATCCCCCTAGATATGCAGCGATCCTATATCACCCTAATTCCCAAACCAGACAAAGATCCATCCCTATGCACCAATTATAGACCCATTGCTCTCCTGAACTCCGACCTAAAAATTTTCACTAAGCTCTTATCCAACCGCCTAAATACGATCCTTCCGTCGCTGGTCCACAAGGATCAGGTGGGGTTTGTCCCATTGCGGCAAGCAGGTGACAACACCAGGAAGGTGATTGATCTGGTGGACGTGGCGAGCAGGGGGGGACTCACCTCCATGCTGCTGAGCCTTGACGCCGAAAAGGCTTTTGACCGTTTGGGGTGGCCTTTCCTGTTCGCCACGCTGACCCACATGGGCTTTCGTGGACCTTTTATGCGAGCGATCAGACACCTTTACTCCAACCCCTCCTCACAGGTCAGAACCCCCTTTGCACTCTCCACACCTTTTTCGGTGGAAAATGGCACTAGACAGGGGTGCCCATTGTCACCCCTGCTATTTGCGCTATGTGGGGAACCCTTGGCCGCCACGATCCGGAATAACCAGGATATACGGGGGATAATGGTTGGAGATAGGGAATTTAAGATCTCCCTATTTGCCGATGACATCATCCTTACACTGACCCAACCCCATACCACCCTCCCGGTCCTACATAGGGAATTAGATAACTTTAGAGCTCTCTCAGGTTATAAAATCAATGCATCAAAATCAGAAGCTTTACCTATACATATCCCTGATGCCGAACTCGCACTATTAAAAGCCAACTTCCATTTTAGCTGGAAAACTACTGCTCTGAAATATCTGGGGACCTATATTACTCCAAAATACGACACCTTATACCAAGAAAACTTCCCACCCCTTTTTCGCTCCATCAGAGCATTACTGGCACAGTGGAAAAAACACCATATCTCCCTTTTAGGCCGCATAGCCTCTATTAAGATGACCATTCTCCCGAAGCTTCTATATCTCTTCCAAACCCTCCCTATCCCTATACCACTCAAATACTTGAAAAAGCTTCAGGCGGACTTACTCCAATTTGTTTGGAACTATAAAAGGCATAGGATACCGAGGACAGTAATGCTGGCGTCACGTAACGAGGGAGGACTAGCTTTCCCTGATATCATTAAATATTACCAGGCTGCGCAATTAAAAGCGATAGCCTCATGGTTTACTCATAAATCATATAATAAATGGACTGAAATCGAAAAGCTCTGGCTAGCTCCAATACACCCGAACAACCTGCTATGGAGTGCGAATGCGGAGGTACCCCCCGATCGGTTGCTAGGCCCCATGTCTCTGCTACGACGGACTTGGCGCACACTGGCCCGATCTCATAAACTAAACTATCTTCAGAGAAATCACCAATGACCTCTTTTATCTGCAATCCCAAAGTGCCAGATAGTCTAACACATCAGATGTCCCACCCTTGGTCCTCTAGGAACCTATTCCATTTCGGGAGTATAGTGGAAGCCAGAACCCGTAAATTATTATCTTTCTCTGAATTACAAGCAAAACATGATTTGCCGAAACAGGCATTTTACGGATACTTACAAATCCGACACTACGCACTGACTATAACCTCGAACCTGCAGTTCTCTCCCCCAACCTCCTTTGAAACTATAATATCGGAGGGGAATGCACAGAAGGGTATCATATCGGGAATTTACAAGCTTTTAAATACCATCTCCCTAGAGGAGCAAGGAAAGCACTCCTGCATGCTTAAATGGGAGAAAATACTTGATGAGGAACTCCCTATAGCACAGTGGCAGGCGATCTGGAACCAAACAGCAAAGAGTTCATTATGCACTCTCTATAAGGAAAATGCATACAAAATTTTATTTTTCTGGTATATGACCCCAGATGTGCTCCATGCAATTTTCCCCACTAGCTCAGATCGATGCTGGCGATGTCAGGGAGGAAGAGGCACCCTCATACATATCTATTGGGAGTGCCCGTTGATTACCCCCTTTTGGGACAAGGTCCAATTTCTACTGTCCCATCTTTTGGAAATGCAGGTTCGAGCCTCCCCAAAGTTCTTCTTACTGGGACTATCACCACTCAAACTACGCATGCCATATAAGAAACTAGTAAGGAACATACTCACAGCAGCCAGATGCCTAGTAGACCTAAACTGGAAACGCCATTCCCCACCCTCTCCTGAAGATCTTTACACGAGAATTAAAGATATTGAACTGATGGAGAAAATGACGGCTAGAATGCAGGACAGACTGGAGGCTCACAACGGGGTCTGGGAACTGTGGCATCTCCGGGAGGACCCACCATGACCAGGTACCAACCTTACTCAGATGGCCTACTGTATATTTCCTCTCTCTTCCTCTTTCTCTCTCTTTCTTTTTCCCTATTCATCCTTCTATATTACAGATTTTAAAATATCTGAGTTCTCATAGACGTTATTCTACAACAATGTAACTGAATTAACATCCTCTATCTATAAAAGGAATTGCTATAAGTTAAACGATGAGATATCTTTGAAACTTAACACGAATTTAACACCCTTACTTCACAAATATATGTTTAATAGTGGATAAGATATGCTGGATAATATTTACAACTTTCCATGCTTCTTTACCCTGTATTGCAACTGAGAATGATAACAATAATAAAAACTGTTATTTGGAAAAAAAAAAAAAACGTGTTTCACTGCATATACAAACTGATTTTACTGTTGTGGGTTTAGTAACACTTTAATGTCATGACTGTTTTGCACAGGGAAAAGGTAGTTTTGAAACCAAAACCTTTGTTCCGCCTAATGAGAACATTTTTCCTCTTTCCCTTCGTCCTGTCCCAAAACATGACAAGGAAATGTCCCCTACATTGCCTGGATATGGTCGGAGCTGTCAGGGTCTACCTGGCAGCCACAGCCTCTGCTCACAGTCCCCCTTTCCCCTGCCAATGGGCCCACATAGAGGGCATCCTGCTTTATGTGCCACTATTTCTAGGGGGATCCGACAACTCATCTCTAGGGTATAAGCTCTTAGGGACAGAGCTCCTTCTTTTTCTAAGAGAGCCTTTTTCACAAGGGCTGTTGGTGTCTCTTCACAGATTTGCAAGGCCTCCACCTGCTCCTCTGTCCACACATTCTCAAAGTTCTACCAGGTGAACTAATGTGAGCTTTAGCTGTAAGGTGCTTCAAGCTGTTATTTGAGTGTTTTTTTTTTTTCCATAAAAGATTTTTATTCAGGCAAATGTACATACAACTTTTACAATCTGTGTTATATATGTATAAAGTACAAGAGAAGAGGTTTCCATGTTTCACACAAGTAAATAAAACAAGCATAATTTTGCATCTTAAGTCATGGAAAATCGAATAATATGTTTTAAATTTTTGTCCCTTAGAGGGTCTTGCATTTATATTCGGTATAGTTGGATTTTGAGATAGAGATGCTCCTTTAAATATCATTTAGAGCATTTGACTTAGTTTAGCTTTGCTCAAGATAGCGTGTCTCTAAGGGCTTATTTGGTATCGAATGGTTAGTTATGGTGTTTGTATGAATTTCCCTTTTAGTCTGCTTATGACATTTTGATCAAAGAAAACTTTCCGTGTGTGGTGTTTAAAGAGGGGGTTTAAATAGTAAGAAACGGAAGAATATGATTAAGTGTACTTTTAGAAAAGGGGATAGTGGGGAAGGTGGGGAGGAAGGGTGGGGGGGGGGGGGTGAGGGCTGCTCTTCTGTTATATGCTTTATCTTCCCTCCTGCACAATGGTAGGTGGGAGTACTGTGTAATCCAGTAATAGGGGGAGATCTGAATTATTGCACTTTATGTTGGGAATAAAAATTTATAATAATCCTTCGTTTTGAAGTGGTTCCAGCAGGCCCAAGTGGTTGTGAATTTTTGTATGCGCTCTTGAGCTATAGAAATCAGTTCTTCCATTTCTGCTATCTTGGATATTTTCTGTAACTATTCCCTGATTGTGGGTATGTCTGTTGTTCTCCAGTGGGTTGGAATGCAAAGTCTTGCAGCATTGACCATATGCATGGCCAGGGATTTAAAGTATTCGTGTTTGGGAAGTGTAGTATGATGCAATAGATATTGGGCAGGGGTGAAGTTTAAGGTGTATGTAGAGACTTGTTCTATGATGGAGTGGACCTCCCTCCAGAAAATCTGGATGGAGTCGCACTCCCACCAAATGTGTATCATGGAACCTACTGCTTTTTTACATCTCCAACACACATCAGGTATAGATGGAGAGAATTTGTGCAATCGCGATGGGGTCCTATACCACTTAGTTATGATTTTGTAGCCATTTTCTTGTATCGCTACATTCATTGACCCTTTGTGTGCGTAAGAGTATATGGTTTCCCAGTCTTCTTCTGTCAGTGTGAGTTGTAGGTTTGTGTCCCATGAGTATCGTGGGATTTCAGAAGGTTTTGTTGTGTCGTTGTCATGGAGCATTGAGTAGATTTGAGAGATGATATGTCTCTGAGGGGAGTCGCTTGAGCAGAGGTGTTCAAATGTTGTTAATTTTCTAGTCCATATTGCGGTTGCGCTTTTAGATGTTAAATAATGTCTTATTTGTCTGTAGGACCAGAAAGGGAACGTATTTGGATGAAATTCAAATTTCATGTCTTGATATGAACGTATAGTGCCCTTGTCAAAAAATCTGTGGGCCCTTATCTCTTTATGTGGCCATTCAGTTTGTAGGAATTTCAGGGTTTCCCCAGGTGGAAATTCTGGGTTTCCTCGTAAGGAAGTAAGAGGACCTATATGTGTGGATAATTTATGCGTTGTTATGGCCTTATTAAAGGCCATTAGAGTGGGGTATATAAAGGGGTGTGTCTTAAGAGTCTGAGGCCATAGTCTTGGGTGAAGCCAGGGGAGAATATGAGTGGAGGTGTGAGTATAAAGGTGTTCTATTGTCACCCATGCTTTTTCTATATTGTGTATCTTCCAGTCCACAATCCTGACTAGATGGCATGCCATGTGGTATTTGTATAAGTCAGGAAGACCAATTCCCCCTCTAAGTTTCGGGAGGGTTAATCGGGTATATTTTATGCGTGGAGATTTTTTGTTCCAAAGAAAGTCTGTGCACATACTTTTGTATTTGGCAAAAAAGGAGGGGGGTAAGTGTATAGGGATTGCTTGCATGAGGTATAAGAGGCGGGGAAGAGCGATCATTTTTATTAAGGCTGCGCGGCCGAACCAGGAAATGTTTAAGTTGGTCCATTCTTTAAAGTTTGTTTGAAGTTTAATTAGTGCTTTTGCGTGATTGTGATTATACAGGTCTGATGTTCGTTCAGTAATCCGTATTCCTAGATATGTAATGGCTTCTTTTTCCCAATGAAATGGGAAGTGTAGTTGGGCATGGGTTACTTCTTGCGGGGTGAGAGATACATTCAAGGCATTTGATTTGGTGTAGTTAATTTTTAGGTTAGATAATTCTCCGAAATGTTTTAAATCTCTCAGTAAGTTGGGTAGGGAGATTCGAGGTTCTTGGAGGGTAAGTAAAATGTCATCCGCGAAAGCGGCTACTTTAAACTCTTTATGTGCGATGGGTTGTTGCGTATTTTATTCAGTAGGGGTTCTAATGTCAGGACATAGATCAGTGAGGAGAGTGGGCATCCCTGGCGGGTACCGTTGCTTATCGAGAAGGCGCTTGACAGGAGGCCATCGACTCTTACCCTGGCTGAGGGGTTAGTATATAGTGCGTTGATATGTGTATACATGCGGGGCTTGAGGCCTATGCCCTTGAGGACCTCCTGCATGTAGTCCCAGGCCACCCTGTCAAATGCCTTCTCAGCATCCAGGGATAGGAGAAAGCCCTTGGTTCCAGAAGTGGCTAGCCAATGTTGTATATTTAAGGTACGTATAGTGTTATCCCTGGCCTCTCTTCCCGGGATAAACCCAACTTGATCAGGGGATATGAGACCAGGGATAAATGGTAGTAGCCTATTTGCCAGCATTTTGGCGTATAGTTTGATATCTACATTCAGTAGAGAAATCGGTCTATAGTTCGGGGCTTGTGTGTGATCCTTGCCTTCCTTTGGTATGAGGGTTATGTGCGCTTCTAGTAGTCTGCTCGTTGATGTGTGTGAGTCTGCGAGGGAGTTAAAGGATTTAAGCATTTCTGGAATCAAAATATCTTGGAAGCTTTTGTAATATATTAATGGAAAACCATCTGGGCCTGGGCTCTTGCCTACGCTCATCTGTTTGATTGCTAGTTGGAGTTCCTCTGAGGCCAGGGGCCTTTCCATGGATTCTGCTTGTTGGGAGGTGATAGGTTTGGGGCAGAACTGTGTTAAAAATTCTTTTAGTTGGGATTTTCGGTCGTCCTGTTTTGGTTTAGGGTCGATATGTTGGTTTATGTTATACAGTTTAGAGTAATATTCTTCGAAGTGTTTGGATATATCTGCATTTTTGGAGAGTAGAGTGTTATGTTTATCTCGAATCATGTGGATTCTAGAGGGTGTTTTGATTGCTTGGACTGCCCGAGCGAGCAGTCTCCCGCTCTTGTTGCTGTGTTCATAGAACACTTTCTGTTGAAGGATATATCTCCTCCTGGTACATCTTCCTAATATGTCTAGTAATGCAGAGCGAGTTTGTAGTAGTTCCTGTAATGTGTTTAGTGATGTTGTTTGCTTGTGTGTAGCCTCCAGTCGGTTTATGGTCTGGATTAGAGATCTAATTTGTTCCTGACGTCTCCTTTTGATAGTGGATGTGAGTGTAATGATTTCCCCCCTTAGTACACACTTATGTGCTTCCCATATAGTGATTGGTGCGATGTCTGGGGTGTTGTTTTCTCTGAAGTAGTTTTGTATGCGGGAGTGTAGCTGGGTCAAATTGTCAGGGTCCTGAAGTAGTGTGGAGTTCAGTCGCCATGTGTTGGTAATTTCTCTTTTTTCGGGGAAGGTGAGTGTTACTGAGATAGGGTGGTGGTCTGATAGAAACATTGGTTCAATAGTCGCCTGTGTGAGTAAGGGTAAATCATTTTGCGATAGGAATAGATAGTCTATCCTAGAATATTTTTGGTGTGGGGCTGAATAGAATGTATAGTCCTTATCAGATGGGTACATAGTGTGCCAGGTATCATGAAGGGTAAGGTTTTGTAATTGAAGTTTCATTTGGCGTAGGGCCCGGTATGTAAGTGTGGATGTACCTGTGGACGTGTCTAGGCTGGGATTTAATGGTACATTAAAGTCGCCTCCTAATAGCAATAAACCGGTTTGGAAATTTTGTAGAAGGTCACATATTTTTTTGACAAAGGACACCTGGTGTTCGTTTGGGCAGTAAATGTTAGCTATGGTGATGGGTTTGGCTGCGAATGTTCCTTTTATGAATATAAATCTGCCCTCCGGATCAACTAATGTGTCTGTCACTTGGAAGTCGGCTTGTTTGGAGATGAGAATTGAGACTCCTTTTGTTTTGGATTCCTGGTTGGTGGAGTGAAAGACTTGTTTATAGAAGTGATTTTGGTATGGCGTTAGTTCTGAAATGTGTCTCCTGGAGTAGGATAAAGTGTGCTTTATGTTTTGTTAGAGCTGCCAGGACTTGTGACTTCTTTTCTGGTAGGTTTAGGCCTTTAACGTTAAGGGATAAGCATTTTAGTGAGATTTGCATCTTACTGGTTCTCGGCTTTGAGAGCATTTTAAGAGTCTAGAGGGAGAGGGGAGGTGTATATGTGTGGTTTGGAAGAGCAGCCCTCACGAGGAACTCGGGTAATAAGGGTAGTAGGTGGAGTTATAGAAGAGGTAGATGACCAGAGGGGTAGGGGGAAAAGGGGTTGCAGATCGTACGTTTATCTGTTATTTCCCCACGGATTGTAGCCTGGGGTGTGAGAAAGTATCGGCTTGCACAGTCGTGAATAATCCACGCTCTGTGTATGATTTTTACCGGAGGTTGTTAACGGAAAACCTAACCACCTAGTTACAGGGGGTTCCGGAGTGTCAGTTAGTGTCCAATAGGACTACTGTGGTGGGACAATAAACCTGAAAGGTGATCAGAGGTGTCGGCACACATAAGGACTAGTAAGGTACACTACTGTGTCTTCAAGTGTGTTGCATTGAGGTGATACAGAGATGAGGTTGAGATAAAGTTCTCTATTTGGTGTACGCCGTGGTTGTTGTAGGGGGGATATTTGTCATTGGTAAGCCCATTGATTATGATTAAGATTAATCTATACAGATCATATGTTACTTAGGTGAATTTTAAGATTCTGAGTCTATGATCAAGACTTCTTTAAGTGTATGTATTTCTACTCATTCAAATCTTACTAAAACAAATAAAACAAATAAACCAAGCCAACAGTGCTAACTATAACCCTAGGGTATACCCCATGTTAGATGGGAGTTTTTCTTGTCTAATTACTTCCCGTCTCAGCTCTCGGGCCCCGCCCCCCACATTAGGGGAGAAAGTCCCTCGAAGCAAAGAAGGGCTGTCCTTTCATAGTGGTGAGGGATCAGCCCCAATCAAGGGATCGTCTCCTCCACCACCATTTTGCATCTTAGTATTGATCGTTTTCTGTTATATTGCATCGAGAGTATTAAGTAAACAAACGGAGAGAAAGAAAAGAAACACATACAAGAAAAAACATGTCTATTCAAGGAGTGGATTTAAATGTTTGCTATGAGTTAATCATATAACTATTTCCGCTTTAAGGAATAGGTTGTTCGTTAAAATTTTTTTCAAAAACTAAACCTTTTACCTATCCCCATTAATTTGTGGTGGTACAATTTTTGAGTAATTGCTCAGGATGCAGTCTCTTCATTACTATGAAGGTTCGGTCTGAGTAAGTTGCATAGGGGTGTCTGTGAGTAATTTGTATTGACTATTAGTATAAGAAGACTCCCCATGTCTATTGAAAATTCCCTGTGTCTGTTTACCTCTCGATACGGTTCCCGGGTTCCGCCTCCCCAAAGTAGGGAAGCGGGTCCCACGGATCCACGAGCGGTTAGCATAGCATAGTGGGGGAGGGTCAGTCTGCAACATATGGACCGGTCCCCCCTCCTCCATTGTGCAGCCTAGGGCTGTTTATTATCTGTTACAGCGAGACACATGAGAGAAAGAATTTCTGAAAAACACAAAAAGGAAAATTGTGAAAAGATAAAAACGGCAAAAAAAAGAGATTATATAGGACCACTTCCATCGAGGCAGTTAATAAAAATCCTCTTCCTTGCTATACTTGGGGTATGTATTTCTTACCACTGTAGGGGTTCGGTTAGCTGTTGAGTCAATCAAAAATTAGAACTTTTACCTTTCCCGTTAACTTGTGGCAAAGGGGTTTTAGGCAAGTTATGTGGTAATTAGCCTCTGTATGTCTTTAGGGATTCAGTCCAGTGGAGTTGAAGAGATGTGTTTGTATTCGTTATACAATTGGGTACTTTTCTGGATAGAACACAGTATCTCAGTTGGTAGTTTAATTCTGAAGAGATTCCGTCATCTTACATATAGGGAGAGTCAGGCATACACAGTATATAACACTGGAGTATGGTGAGCACTCGGATAGTCATCTCTGTAATTCCTGCGTGGGGTGTCAGCGCGGTTCATGGCATGCGGTGGTGCATCTCGACGTGAAAAGCGTTCTCCCGGGGATGTGGGGTCCAGTCTTCGGCGTCTGGATCTGTGACGCTGTGCTTTTGGTGAAGTATTGTAGGATACTGCCTACCAAGGTTCCGATGGGAAATAGAAGGAGTACCATTCCGGTAGTTCAATTGCTGGGATGTCGAGCTGTTCACAGAACATGGGGAGGTCTTCTGGTGTTCTGAGGAGTGCGGTGCGCCCTCTGGTGGTGGCTGCGAGGCAAAATGGGAACTTCCACCTGTATTGTATGTTACGTGCCCGTAGCGTTTCCAGCAGGGGGCGCAGTGTGCGTCTGTTTTGTAATGTTATCTGAGATAGGTCTTGGAACAGTTTAATGTCTGCGCCATTGTATAGAATGCGGCCTCTATCTCTCGCCTTTCTTAGGATCTCCTCTTTAAGCGGAAAGTTTACTAGACAGCATACTATGTCCCGAGGGGGTTCTGTGTCCCGGGGGGGTGGTCTTAGTGCACGATGGATTCTCTCCATATCAATGGGGGTATCAGCAGGCCGTTCAAGGAGTTCATTGAATATAGTGCATACTGTCTGCGTCAGTGCAGATGGATCTATGCCCTCAGGGACCCCCCTTACTCTGATATTATGTCTGCGTCCTCTGTTGTCGAGGTCTTCCACTTGTCTGTGGAGTTCAAAGATATGTGGGAGATGCATATCATGTGCTTTTTGTACTTGCCTGATTGCAGCTGCCTGTATTTGAGATGATTCCTCCACTTCAGATAGGCGATTATGCATTGCCTGGATGTCCGTTTTCAGATCTGATATGGCAGTTGTTAGGGTATGTTTTATGTCCAGAGCGACCCTCTGCAGATCTCTTTGCAGATCCAGTAGGGATGGGATTGCTGATGTTGCGCTGTGCATGTCCACCGACGCGATCGTGGAGCAACTAAGCGAGGCCGGGGATGAGGCCTTGGATGTCTGTGAGGCCTGTGTCTCCTCGTGGAGGGTTGCGGCCTTTGTGCGGAATATGTCCGGGATGTTGTTACTTAGCTGTGTCCCGGATTGTTTCTCTGCCCCCTTGGTGGAGCGGGGTGCCGAGGTGCTTCTATTCGGCTTACCCATGGCTAAATCTGGCTGGTGGTGATGGTAGAAGAGGCTAAAATCGTCCTCAGTGTGCCGGAGCTCTCCTCTCAAGCGGCCATCTCCGATCCCGTCCAAGCCACGCCCCTCGTCATTTGAGTGTTTTTATTCTATTTTTAACCCTTGTTTTCTTGCAGGGTTTGTGTCAGTTCTGTTTGCTATGTTGTTTTAAACTCCTCAGTTTATTGCTTGGATACGTTCCATTGTCTATAAATAAAGGTTCTGGTGTAAAAAGGCTGTTTGATCCTGCCTTCTCTGATCCTCCCCTTCTTCCACAGACCCCAAACCATCTCCTGGTTGAACAGAGCCTTGGGGGCAAGCTGCATATGCTTAGTTTGGTGTGTATTGCTAGAGAGGGTTTTTTTTCTTGGGAGAGTACATGTTATCAGCACTGTCCTGACAGAGGGTCAGTGATCCTGCAGCCCCAAAGGACAATCAGGGGAGAATGAAAACTCCTCCTACAAGCTTTACCAGTGCTATGCTAGACACTGATAGAAGTTACAAGACTGCTGTAACTGCTGACGAGAAAAGGTAATGAGCAGTTTATAGAGACCAGATACAGGGAATGCAGGGTCCTGGGTTTAGTAACACTTTAAAGCCAGCAATGGAGAAGTGGTTTGGAATAGGGAAAATTGGGCCAGTAAGTCTGGTTGTCCTGGGAGAGGAAAATAAACAAAAATGGCAAGCACCCCAATTTATAACTAGCTTTGGTTTACTGTCCTTCGGCTTCAGGGGGGCCAAACTGTGACCAGTGGGAGTAAAAAATGTCCAGGTATCAGTGCCACATCATTATTTTTAATAAGAGGAATGGTGCCTCATTGTTGATAACAATGAGAAGAATAATGCCCCATTGATGGTTGTCAGTAGGGGGAATGGTGCTCCATCATTGGTGTCAGTTGGTGGAATAGTGCCCCAGGGGCCAGATAAAGGCAACAAACTGCCACACTCGGCCCCCGGGCCTGCAGTTTGGAGACCACTGATCTAGTCTAACAATATATGTTAAAAACAGAGGTTTTACTAAAAGTGCAGGGGCACACCAGAAGCCCAGCAAAGCAAAATGGCAGCTTAAGATATCTAAAAGGGCCCCACACCAATTCCAACAAGCTAAACAAAAATGGCAACCACATCAATTTATAATTGGCTTTTAAAGTAAGGCTGGCCATACATGAGTCAGCTTTTTTCATTCAACCAGTGAGTTGAAACAAAAAACTGACCCGATCCTACCCACTGTGTCGTAGTCTGACAACGGGGAGACTTCCCTGCCATCAGAATACACAGATTAGTGCTGCAGTCTATTGCCTGCAGTGCTGAACAAGGACATTTTTTCCAACAGGGTGGTTGAATAGAAGTCAATCGGTAGATTGACTTCTGTTAACCACAGTGACTATACATGGATTCAAATTTGGCCAGCCCTGCTAAACCGGCCAAATTTTGATCCATGTATGGCCACCTTAAAGTGGTAGTAAACCCACTTTTTCATCTTTTACCTACAGGTAAGCCTGTAATAAGGCTTACCTGTAGGTACTGTGAATATCTCCCAAACTTGCACTGTTTAGGAGATATTCAGAGTGCATGCAGCCAGTGATGTCACCGGCGCATGCGCTCTGAAGGTCCAGCATACAATGCCGGACCTTCAGAGCCCGTGCCGTAAACAGTGGCTCCCACACATATGTGCGGGAGGGACATAATCGCACCGCCGGCCAGTCATGTTGCCGGAGGCCGTGAAGCCGGAAGGAGAACCGGGTGAGGATGAAAGCCCTCTCAGTGGTGACAGCGATACGCTGGAGGTCTTCGTTTTAAGGTAAATCTCTCATAATGTGCTAGTATGCGATGCATACTAGCACATTATGACATTGCCTTTTGGGGATTTTTTTTTCTTTAACTGTGGTTTACTACCGCTTTATGGTGCATATAGAAGGGCCTTGCACAGCACAAACAAAAAAGTTTTCCCAGCACACTTACCAGCCAGCCAGCAAACAGAATTACACTATTACAAAATAATATAGCAATAGATAAATTAGGAGCAGGCATGCCTGGAGGCAGCCCATTCTTCCCTAAGCCCTCACTCACACTGGTGTAATCTGTCATGCTTTTTTACTGTTCCCAATTGCAAGACAAAAAGAAAAAAGAACAAAATATTACAGCACACACATGCAAAAAATGACATTTAACTCATGCAAGGCTATTTAAAACACATGAACATTTTCGAAAAAATATGGGGATTTGGTCACACCATATGGCTATAGGTGCTTAAGCCCACTCACTGCGACAAAGTACCCCATTATTAGTGGGTCCTAAGCTATCCATAGAATTGAAGATCCTGCTTCTCCGAACCATGGAAGAAATACACTCCTCTATATGGGAGACCTAAAGGACTCCTCCTATAACACAGGTGGACACTAATGAGAGGCAATGATGGAGTGGGGTGCTCCAGCCCAAAAGGATTTAGTCAGAATCCATAAAATAGGCAAACAAAGATTTTGGGGGCACATAGGAGGAGTCCTTTAGTTCTCTCATATAGAGGAGTGTATTTGTGCAGCACAATCACACAAAACATCTCAAACACATATACGTTTAGTATAAATAATATACCATATTCACAAGTCATATACTGTAAATGATCATAAATATAAACAAAACAGTCCCACAATTCTTAATTCATAAAGTGAATAAAAAAAAATATATGCATGCATAAACACCACAAATGTGTAATTTCAGTGAGTGATATCTAAATGTATACATTAATTATTGATAATAAACATTAAAACATCATATAAAAGTCCACCAATATTGTGTATTATCCACAATGACAACAGTGCATAAAATATGCATTCTTCAATCTAAATGTGCAGAAGAATGTGCTCCGAAGCTGTTTTCCGCCTCCTGTTAATGATGCCCCTTACCTCACAAAAAGACCCATACAATGGAAAGGTCAGACACAGCCTTCCTAAATCCCTGGGTTATAACACTGCAGCAATTCTCCAGGGGAACATGGAAGATGTCTCACTCCACTTCACAGTAATATAGCCTTCCCACTCAGCAGGACATATAAGAAATAAAAACGTTCATAGTGTAGTATGCCAACCACTCTAATCTTTTATTAACCAAGACAAATTATTACTCACAAAGAAGGTGCACTCTATAATCCAGTGCACTAGATAGAAATCGCTTGTTTAAAATCCAATGTATTTTCCCCCTTAAGCCTGGACATCCATCAGACAGATATGTTAATATGGCCGCTTGCCGACTTCCGGACGCAATGATGTCACATGGCCACACCCCCTGAAGATGTTGTTATTGAACCTGGAGGCCAGGATGTCCACATCTGTTTTTCCCCACCATTGATAGGAATCTTGAAAGATCTCTGAGTGCAGAGCCTGATCCCTGGGTCTAGATGTTGATGAGTTAGGAATTTCGTTTTTGTGCAGTATTGATGGGGGAATCGAGTGATTTTCTTTCCTTTAACTCATGGATGAAGGAAAGAAAATTGGTTAATGTATGGCCTGCCTAAGGCTGGCATCCATCTTCACCCCCATCCAAGGCATAGAAAGCAGCAACTTTCCCAATTCCAGGACATGATTGGAGATCCACCATGTCAGGAAGAGTTTTGTCTGGATTAACAGAAACATTAGACAATTGGATTTGCCTAGACTGGGGCTGAGGAGTCCTTCAGGAGGAGGTTATCCAGGCTATCTATGGCCCAAATGCCTTGAGATTGTAGTAGAACCAGATCCAGGGCAAGTTGCTCTCCCACAGCAAAATGCATAAATGGTTGATGTAAGGGGAAAATTAGGTGTGTAGATAGGCATCTGGTATGTCTACTGATTCTAGAAATTCCCCTTGTCTGAGAGGGGAATCACAGATCTCGTTTGTGCCATCTGGAATTTTGGTACAGTCCAGTATCGGAGAGATGCCCCCATTTGGTTTTAAGAATAGGTTTGAATAGAAACCATGAAAATGGGATTTGTACAACTACTCCATGTTGCTGATGCAAGAAGAACCTTTTCACTGAGCAGAGGTACTGTAGTTGCTGTAAATCATTTAGGCTTTTTCTTGTTGTGTATGAGTACCTTATACTAAATGATTTCAAAGATAAATTTATCAAGAGAGTTACTGAGTAGGCATTCACCATCAAAGAGCATGGCATAGAACACACTTTTTATGAGCAGGGTCACCAGACTAGGCTTTTAATCACAAAATCTCATGCATATGCACAGAGACAATAGACATTCTAGAGACTTGGCAAATTACATTCTCTGGAGCATCAACACAAAAGAATAATGCTAAGGGCATCAGCTATGATTGTTCTAAAAGAGTGGAGTCCTCAAAGACATGTTCCTGGTCTCTGTTCATGTGTTTTGTCCAGTTAGTAATAGTCTGACATAGTGGCGACTGGTGCTCAAAATTTTTTGGGGGGGCACAAACAAACTGAAAATCCAGAAAAAAAAATCAATTGCAGCCACTGTGCCCCATCAAACGCAGCCACTGTGCCCCATCAAACGCAGCCACTGTGCCCATCAAACGCAGCCACTGTGCCCATCAAACACAGCCACTGTGTCCATCAAATGAAGCCACTGTGTCCATCAAACGCAGCCATTGTGTCCATCAAACACAGCAACTGTGCCCATCTAATGCAGCCATTGTGCCATCAGTTCCCACCACTGTGATCATCACATCCCGCCACTGTGCCCATCAATTGCAGCAACTGTGCCCATCAAATGCTGCCACTGTGCCATCAGATGCTGCCACTGTGCCATCAAATGCTGCCACTGTGCCATCAAATGCTGCCACTGTGCCCATCAAATGCTGCCACTGTGCCCATCAAATGCTTCCACTGTGCACCATCAAATGCTGCCACTGTGAATCATCAAATGCCGCCACTGTGCCCATCAAACGTAGCCACTGTGCCATCAAACGTAGCCACTGTGCCATCAAATGCAGCCACTGTGCCCATCAAACGCAGCCACAGTGCTCATCAAATGCAGCCACAGTGCTCATCAATTGCAGCCACTGTGCCCATCTAATGCAGCCATTGTGCCATCAATTGCCGCCACTGTGCCCATCAAATGCCTCCACTGTGCCCATCAAATGCCTCCACTGTGCCCATCAAATGCCTCCACTGTGCCCTTCAAATGCAGCCACTGTGCCCATCAAATGCTGCCACTGTGCCCCATCAAATGCTGCCAATATGCCCATCAAATGCCCCCACTGTGCCCATCAAATACTGCCAATGTGCCCATCAAATACCGCCACTGTGCCTGTCAAGTTCCTACGTACCTGAATGATGAGCCCGAGAGTGCAGAGGAAGGCCTCCTTTGTGTATCTGACTCGAAGCCCCTGGTAGAGCAGACAGGTGGCACGGGTGTGCAGAATGGTATGCGTGCCTGGCGGGTCAGCTGTTAGAAGGGCTGCTCTGAGGTTCCTGATGCTGCAGAGATGAGGACCAGCTGGGAGGAGGATCAGAACAGCAGACAGACTGGAGGCTGGAACACCCAATATCCGGACACACACACCCAGATGCTGGGTCTGGCAGATAAAATAGTCCAGAGGGGTGTGGATACAGGCAAGAGCAGGCAGGCTGGGTTCAGCACAGACAGGGGATGCTGGAGCAGGTGCTAGAGGCAAACAGGTCGGGTCACAGGCCAGGTCAGTAACTGGCGGGCAGCATGGTATCCAGCGTGCATATCCTGTTTAAATAGGCTGTTTGGCTCCGAGGATCGCGCGCACACGCGCACCCAGACATGCACCAGCTCAGCCAGCAATGTTTCTTCCACTGAGCACTTCCTGACAGTGCCCATCAAATGCCGCCACTGTGCCCATCAAATGCCGCAACTGTGCCCATCAAAAGTTGCCACTGTGACCCCCCCGTCTGCTCACCGTCTGCCCAGCACTTACCCTATCTCGGTGGGGCAGCGGGTGATGGTGGTGAGCTGTGTCCTCTATGCGTCTCCTCCCCTCCTCTTCTCCTGAAAGGCGTCCGTCCAATCACAGCGCCTGTTGTTTCAGTCAATCAGGTGACGGGTAACACACACGCGCTTCGTGATTGGCGGAGAGGCAGCTCAGTGTTGGAAAAGTGAACATTCATTCGCTTTTCTGACACACCTGGGTGAACTGCGAACGCAATGCTTTGCTTCACCTTTTTGAAGCCTATTAAAGCCTATGGCTCTAATCAGGTGCTTTAAAAATACCCCCTCCGCCGCTGGAATTCAGGTGCCCAGGTCCAAAGAGGGCCGGCGGTGGTGGCCATGGATAGATTCATGCAATGCATGAATCTATCCATTATTCATATAGGGGGCGGCTGGAGAGAGGGGGTGGAGCCCATGCACCCTTAATGGACGCACCACCACTGGTCTGACAAATAGATATGGTAGCAGTAGCTAGCTGCAGGGCAGGACCTGCGAGGGCAAAGAAGGCTTATAAGAGGACACCCACCAACAGAATCTTTAAAAGAAGTAACATCCTCAATAGCAACTGTAGAGTGTTTATTGAAAACTGAAATGGCAGGACCCACTACCTTTTCCTTGTCAAAATATTTTATTGTGTATTCAGTTGTTATACAAGGTAGACAAAATAACAATTATACAATTAAAGTGATAAAGTTCACTCACATATAACCAAGAGCAATACTATTACGATCTAAGTTCAATTAAGAGACAAATGTTGAGTTATTAATACGTCTTTGTATAGTGATACATAAGTATCTTGAAGAATATGATAACTAAAGGTTTTACGTTACTAGATGCGATCTTAATAACTCAATATAGAAAAAAACAAATTGTACATTTCAATATTTGAATGTGAGTATAGGTAGAGAATAAAGAAGAAAAAGATAAAAGAAAAAAGAAAAGGAAGAGGGTAGAGAGTAAAGAGGAGAAAAGGGAATCTGCGGAATCGAGCCAGAAGTCGTCACTATTACTGAAACTGATGCCGTGTACACACGAGCGGACTTTTCGACCGGACTGGTCCGACGGACAATTCGACCGTGTGTGGGCTTCATCGGACCTGCAGCTGACTTTTTCGGTCCAAAATCTGACGGACTTTAGATTTGGAACATGTTTCAAATCTTTACGTCGGAACTCCGCCGGACCCAGTTCCTATCGAAAAGTCTGCTCGTCTATATGCTAGTCCGACGGACAAAAACCGACGCTAGGGCAGCTATTGGCTACTGGCTATCAACTTCCTTATTTTAGTCCGGTCGTACGTCATCACGTACGAATCCGTCGGACTTTGGTGTGATTGTGTGTAGGCAAGTCCGTTCATTCGGAAAGTTTGTTGGAAGTCCGTCGAAAGTCCGTCAGATAGTCCGTCGGACCAGTCCAGGCGAAAAGTCCGCTTGTGTGTACACAGCATAAGGCATTCAGGATGATATCTTCCTAATCAACTACCATGGCAATAGTACTTGTTTATCAAACGTTGGGTGTAAAAAATTATCTATTCATGGTTGCCAAATTTTTTCAAATCTAGAAATCATGTTTGTTTCAAGAGCTATTAATTTAGCATGAGACATAGAATTATTCATTCTGTTCACTATTTCGTCAGTCACCAAATCTGGAGTTCTCCAAGCCTTCGCCAGTGTTTGTTTGGCTGCTGTAAAAAGTTGAATCAATAATTTGAATTGAGTATGTGTTAAAATTTCGGGTTTCGGATTAAGAAGAACCGTTACAGGATCTAAAGGGATTTCTTTTTTAAATAATTTTGATGTCATATTAAATATTTTCTTCCAAAAGATTTGTGCTTTAGGGCATACCCACCAGGTGTGAAAGTATGTGCCCAAATCCGAACAACCGAAGAAACATTGTGCAGAAAGATTCTGTGTGTATTTGGCTACTCTAACAGGTACAAGGTACCATCTGGTTAAAACTTTATCATTTGTCTCTACCGCCAAGACATTGGGGGAGGTTGCCTTCGTTACCGACCAGATTTGATTCCAATCTGCACTTTCTAATGTACGTTCCAGGTCTGTCTCCTATTTCTCTACATAGGAAGGTTTTTCTGAATTGGGCTGAATTAGTATCTGAGAATATAATAGAGATATTATACCTCTGGAATGTGGGGCATTGTTACAAATAGATTCGAAACTAGACAATCGGTTAAGTGGAGTATCTGAATTTAGAAAGGGCATGAAAAAATGTTTTATTTGGAGATACCTAAAAAGCTCTGATTGGGGCAGACCGTAAGATTCACAAAGGTTCGGAAAAGGGATAAAGGTAGAAGAATTTACGAATTTATGCAATGTCAAGCGATTAAGTGAAACCCACTCTTTGAAAGATTTAGGTGAAACCCACGCAGGGTAAAAAGCTGGATTTTTATAAATTGAGAGGAGAGGATTATGAAATGATTGTAGGTGGCTAGTAGTTTTTATTTTATACCAAAGAGAGAGATAATGCTTAGTAATAGGATTACGTAATTCTTTACGATCTTTTGTAGAGATCCAAAGTATGTTAGATATTGAAATTGGGTCACAATCCGCTGCTTCGATGAGCACCCATAAAGGAATTTCGTAGTTTGCTTGATCTTTAGTAAGACTCACTAAGTGTGCTGCCTTATAGAAATCCCAAACCTCCATTTATTTTGGGTAGAAATAATGTGTATTGTTCATGGTTTGGAAGTACCCCATCCCACTACCTTTTCCATACAATTTACTGTATTTTAACAAATAGCTTAGAAGGAGTGCCTGCCTTTTTAGGATTGGGCCCACTGTTTCTATAAAAGATGGCAGGAGTGCAGCAGTATACCGCCTGCCTCTTCAGCAGAAAAGGCTAGTGGAATTGCATCACACAGGAGGCATGACACAATTACCTCATCGGCCTAAGACTAAATTGAGATAGGAGAGAAACCACCAATTTTAAATGCTTGCACCAAGGAAAGAGACAAAATGGCAGGATTACCACAACAATGTGAATAACAAACATATCCTTTGCTTACAATACCACAAAGCATGCTGTATTAGACATGTTCGGTTCGGTGCGTTTCGTTCCGAATTAATATTCGGACAAATTTTTCGCCTGAATACCCGAATTACAATATAAACAAATTTTACCGAAGGCTCCGAATAACATAATGAAATTAAATAAATTAACTCATTAACACATTGAACTCCAGTCGAATTCTAACTACACATATCGCTGAAATCAAAGACTGTGTGTGTTATCAGAGTACCATTTTGAAAAATAATGCTGTTTTTGTTAAGCCAAAGGTGATTTAACCTTTTCCCGTCCGCGCTATAGCAGAATGACAGCTACAGCGTGGACTTACTTTGCTGGGAGGGTGTCAACAGATGTCCACCCGTGCTCGAGCGGCCTGTGCGCCCCCTGCAAGGTGCACGCGGTGCGCTCTGTGATCAGCGAGTCTATGAGACTCGGCTGATCACAGATCAGAGTAAGGGGTGGATCCTGACCACTTACCATGTGATCAGCTGTCAGCCAATGACAGCTGATCATGTGATGTAAACAGAGCCAGCAATCGACTCTGCTGATCACTGGCGGCTGTGAGAGGGACATCAGTCCTGATTGTGGAGAGGCTCTGCAGAGTCATCTGTGCCCACCTGTGCCACCTGCCAGTGCCACCTACCACTGAACAACAGTGCCGCCTACCAGTGCCCACCAGCACCACCTATCAGTGCCACCTATAAATGTCACCAATCTGCCTCATCACCAGTGCTGCCTATCAATGCCACGTACCAGTGCCCATCAGTGCCACCTATCAGTGCCCATCAGTGCCACCTATCAGTGCCATCTATATGTGACATCTATCATTTACGCTTCAGTGCCCATCAGTGCCACCCATCAGTGCCACGCATTAGTGACATCCATCAGTGACACTCATCCGTGCCACCTATCAGCGTCCATCAGTGCTGTCTTATCAGTGTCACCTTATCTGTGCCTACCAGTGCAGCCCATCAGGGCCCATCAGTGCAGCCTCATCAGCGAATATTAATGAAAGAGAAAAATTACCTGTTTTCAAAATTTTATTACAAACTATGAAACATGTTTTTGTGTTTTCAAAAATTTTTCTTTTTTTTGTTTGTTTAGCAAAAAATAAAAACCCAAGAGGTGATTAAATACCACCAAAAGAAAGCTCTTTTTGTGTGAAAAAAATGATAAAAATGTAATTTGAGTACAGTGTTGCATGACCATGCAATTGTCATTCAAAGTGTGACAGCGCTGAAAGCTAAAAATTGTTCTGGGCAGGAGAGGGGTTTTTGCCCAGTAAGTGAGTGGTTAAAGAGTCATTGTAATCATTTGATGAAGATTTTTTGTTTGTTCACTTTGCTGCATTTGAATTTAAAACAATATAACATTTTCGTTTGGACCGATTTAAAAATGTATTGATTTGATCGTTTTGAATCTAAAAAATCTGAAAATTCGAAGAAAATTTGAAAATTCCGAATACTATTTCCAAATACGAATTGAACGAATCAACCGAATTTAGCTTAACTAAATAACTAGATTAACGAATCAAACGAAACAAAACAATTGTTTTTGTCATGCACATGTCTATATTGTATTAATAAAAGCTGTTGACATACAGGGAAGGAGGAGAACAGGTCCAGCAGTTCAGGAGGACACTAGCAAAAAGTTGTTAGGGTAGGGTTATATGAGTATGTAGGGTTACATGAGTATGTAGGGTTATATGAGTATGCTCTAGGGACAGTCCTAGCAAGTTTGTTTCCAGCACAAGGGGCATACGTTACAGCCAGTGTCACCCCCTCTGCCGCTGTAATCTTTTGTGCAGCGGGGGGTTATTACAACTAAGGGGTTGTCACAGGCATGATTATGCCCATCATTTCTGTCCACATCTGTCATTCATAGAAGCCATACAACAGCTTTTGTGAATGGGAAGTGATCTATGAATGGATGACAGGAAGATGATAGAATTGCCCTCCTAATTCATAGATACTGTTTTACTATTTAAGATAATGTGTGTATATATATGTGTATATATATATATTTATACACATTATCTCATACACCCCTCACATTTTTGTAAATATTTTATTCTATCTTTTCATGTGACAACACTGAAGAAATGACACTTTGCTACAATGTAAAGTAGTGAGTGTACAGCTTGCATAACAGTGTAAATTTTCTGTCCCCTCAAAATAACTCAACACACAGCCATTAATGTCTAAACTGCTGGTAACAAAAGTGAGTACACCCCTAAGTGAAAATGTCCAAATTGGGCCCAATTAGCCATTTTCCCTTCCCGGTGTCATGTGACTCGTTAGTGTTTTAAGGTCTCAGGTATGAATGGGAATCAGGTGTGTTCAATATGGTGTTATCGCTCTCACTCTCTCATACTGGTCAATGGAAGTTCAACCTGGCACCTCATGGCTGCAGCATGGTGGCCAAGACCATAAAGCGGTTTAACAGGACATGTTCCACTCAGAACAGGCCACGCCATGGTCGACCAAAGCAGTTGAGTGCAAGTGCTCAGCGTTATATCTAGAAGTTGTCTTTGGGAAATAGACGTATGAGTGCTGCCAGCATTGCTGCAGAGGTTGAAGGGGGGGGGGAGGGGTCAGCTTGTTACTGCTCAGACCATACGCTGCACACTGAATCAAGTTGGTCTGCATGGCTGTCGTCCCAGAAGGAAGCCTCTTCTAAAGATGATGCACAAGAAAGGCCGTAAACAGTTTACAGAAGACAAGCAGACTAAGGACATGGATTACTGTAACCATGTCATGTGGTTTGATGAGACCAAGATAAACTTATTTGGTTCAGATTTTGTCAAGCATGTGTGGCGGCAACCAGGTGAAGGAGTACAAAGTGTATCTTGCCTACAGTCAAGCATGGTGATGGGGCTGCTGGCACTGGGAAGCTACAGTTCATTGAGGGAATTATGAATGCTAACATGTACTGTGACATACTGAAGCAGAGTATGATCCCCTCCCTTCTAGGACTGGGCCACAGGGCAGTATTCCAGCATGATCACAGACACACCTCCAAGATGACCACTGCCTTGCTAAAGAAGCTAAGGGGAAAGGTGATGGACTGGCCAAGCATGTCTGCAGACCTAAACCCCATTGAGCATCTGTGGGGCATCCTCAAACGGAACGTGGAGGAGCGCAAGGTCTCTAACATCCACCAGCTCCGTGATGTCGTCATGGAGGAGTGGAAGAGGACTCCAGTGGCAACCTGTGAAGCTCTGGTGAACTCCATGCCCAAGAGGGTTAAGGCAGAGCTGGAAAATAATGGTGACCACACAAAATATTGACACTTTGGGCCCAATTTGGACATTTTCACTTAGGGGTGTACTCACTCTTGTTGCCAGCGGTTTAGACATTAATGGCTGTGTGTTGAGTTATTTTGAGGGGACAGCAAATTGACACTGTTATACAAGCTGTACACTCATGACTTTACATTGTAGCAAAGTGTCATTTCTTCAGTGTTGTCACGTGAAAAGATATAATAAAATATTTACAAAAATGTGAGGAGTGTACTCACTTTTGTGAGATACTGTGTGTGTGTGTGTGTGTGTGTGTGTGTGTATATATATATAAATATTTATATTCACTTACAAATTCTGTTGTACCAGTTCCATTCATTTTTACAACAAAAAAAAAAACATATTTTGGTAGGGAATAAAAAAGGGGTATCCAAGTCATTAATTGTTAAAATAGTTAAAGCACTGATTATCATCCCATCATACAAGAAACACCTCACATTTCAATAAATAGCTATTTATAACTTTTTTTTACAAATATCCACTTGACCTTCAAAATATTTTATCCTTTCAAGATCAGCATTTATAACTGGCAATTGCATGGTCATGCAACACTGTATGCAAATGTAGTTGGTATCATTTTTTTCACACAAATAGAGCTTTCTCTTGGTGGTATTTCACCATCGCAGTTTTTTTTTTTTTTTTTTTTTTGCGATATAAATGAAAAAAGACGGAACGTGTGCGTGTGTGTGTGTGTGTGTGTGTGTGTGTGTATGTGTGTGTATGTATATGTATATATATATATATATATATATATTATTTTTTATTTTTTTCCTTTTCTGCTATAAAACATTTCCAATAAACAATTTAAAAAAATTTCATTTTTATTCGTTTAGGCCAAAAAGTATTATGCTACAAATCCCAATATGTATAGATTATTTGGTTTGCGGGAAAGTTATAGCGTCTGGTATAGATACTGGAATTAAAAAAAAAAAATTATACTAGTGATGGTGGTGATCAGTGACTTATAATGGGACTGTGATGGTATGGTGGGAAATCTGACACTAGCTGAGACTGGCTGGGGGGTACACTGACTGACTAACTGACACTGACATCAATAATGACACTAATACAGTGATCAGTGTTAATACTCCGCTAATACTCTGTACTAATGACACTGGCTGGGAAGGGGTTAACATCTAGGGGCGATCAAAGGGTTAAATGTGTGTCTAACAATGTTTACTGTGTGTGTGTTAAACCTTTAGGGCATGGGTGCTCAACCTGTGATCCTCCAGCTGTTGTGGATCTACAAGTCCCATGAGGCATTGCAAGTGGCTGGCCGTTACAAGCATGATTCCCAAAGGCAGAGGCATAATGGGACTTGTAGTTCCGCAACAGTTGGAGGGCCACAGGTTGAGCACCCATGCTTTTAGGGGAAACCTGTTAGTCAGGAACTGACATATTTAGTTTGAGACTTGGACTTGCAGATGTTTTGTTGGATTTATGCTATGGACTTGTTGTACAAAGCCCTTCTTCATTGAACCGTGTTTGTTTATTGCCTTGTTGAATAAAAATGCAAGACATAACTGCTTGGACTGTTGCTGGGCATTCCTGTCTTGTTCATGGTTACCGCTATCACTATACAAAAAAAAGGGAAAAAAAAGTGCCAAAAACTGGATCCAATAAACATTATTATAAAGCAGCAACTCTCCAATTAGATATAAACACAATCCAGAAATCATAAACCTTATCAGAGTTGCGCTAATGCGACTTAACTGCATACACCAAATCAAAGAGTGATCCGACACAGTCCACAGGTATAATATAGCCAATGGCTTCCAAAAACATAGTGTTTCGAATCACTTTAGAATATTTCATAATCTAGATCCCACACTATTGAATTTTTATGGTATTGATGAGGTCAAAATCACTGGAGAGGGACAAATATAAGAAAATTGGTATCACAAAATGAGACGAAATGGCTTTATAATTTAGACACTTTACAGCCAGCAGATCTCAACATAGGTGTTGACTTAAATTGTTTTTTGACCAATGATTGATTATATGCTGGAATCTCTTATATGGTCACCATTGGCACCATTATCATTGCCAATGTGTATATTAAACACAATTTTTGGGTTTAGTTATATATAATATACCATTATTCCTTAAACTTTAAAATAATATTTATCTCATCTTCATTATCTAACTAATTTTTTTGTATTTTTAAGATCCAATACATGTTCACTATGTTCAACATATTGTGTTGTATTGGTCATAAATTATGGTAATTATGTATTTGCCCACAAGATGGCACTATTAAAAGAATGCCTTTCATTTAATTGCCATACTGTTATGTCCACATATTTTTCAATACTTAGCGTTGATATCGTCAGATTGTATCAATATGGTTCATAATAGATCACATTCTTTCTATTTCTCTCTTTTTAATTGAATATTTTACTCAGGGGGAGTGTGGAGAGCAAGCCTTGCACTTGTTTGATATGTTAAAAATAAAAATATATTCCATTAGATGGCACTAGTTCACTGATGGTAGTTCAGGATTTGTCCACTGGATGGCATTAGTCTTCCAATTAGTATTCAGCCAATCCATCAACACCAGGGGAAATATAAACACACAATATTCAGTGACTGGTACGCGTCCTGACGATGTTACACGACGAAACGTACGTCGAGGTATATCTGGTCACTCATACCTTCCGGCCACTTCCGATTTCGACTGACTAGGCCGTTGAATTCATGCCACTTGCAACAAGCGGAAGCAAGCAATACAGCTGTCCACGCTCCACCTGACATTGCAGAGCCTGTCACCTCCAGTGCCGAGGAAAGGCACTTACAAAGTAAGCAACCACTTGGCCCATTGTTTTTTAATAATTTTTTAATAAAACAGAATTACGCAATGGTATTGTTCTTTTCATTTTTTCCTGATATCCACTCTGGCGGAGCCATTCCTTGATCACCCACCTCTAACTAGGTAAGACCCAAGATTGTGCTCCTAACAAATTCCCACCTGACTTTTCTTTTTAATTAAAGAGGTCATGGTGGTCTGGTAAGTAGGAGACTTACCTATATCCATCGGGTGTTGCACTTACCAAAATCAACTATCGTTATTGGTGATGGTGTGAAAAAAATACAAATACTTTACTCAATATATGGACACATATTTCTATATATTTCTATATGCATTTGTTTGCTTGTTCATTATGCACATAGCACTTTTTAAATTGTTTGTGATTTTGTGTTCTAATGCACATGATGTTCTAGCAGTCCAGAGCATTCCACACCTGTGGTGACCTGGTTTGATTGGTTTCCAATCAGGTGTATGATTAGAGCACTATTTATTTGCTGGCTGTTTTACTGATGCACACTTGGTTCTCACAGTATTCATTTGATATGTTAATTAGGATGATATGTTTATAGTATTATTCACTTATACTATGGGGCATAGAGCACATGCACTTTATGGTTACACTTATATCTCTAGCGCCCCCTTATCATTATACACCCCCCATTAGTCCACAGGTAATATAGTGATAAGTGTTCTTAGTCCATATCACCACCATCCACCATCTTGAAGTGTGTAATTAACGTCATAAAACGTCAACGTATGACAAAATGCGCAGGGAGGAGCGACGTGCTGACTCCACCGCAATTATCAAGTCCCGGACAGATGGGTGTTGCTACATTTGCCAGCCGGCATAATTGTTCTTAACGCAATTATTGGACTTTCTTGCAAGTGCATTTTTATGGTTTGTTAAATCAAGCCTTTTAAGGATTTTATGCTATGTGAAGCCTTCTATATTTTGGGTACTACTTATGATCATATCGACTGGATGACCAGTTTGCATGCTGCAAGAAGACTTTCAGATGACACTTAAAGACCCTGGCTGGGTATATAGCCACAAGCGATATTGACCTTCTGTGATAGTAGGTCTGTGCGAGCTGGTAAGCAGACACTTTACCTATTGTGGTGGTGGTTCTTTTAAATGATTACACACTTCAAGATGGTGGATGGTGGTGATATGGACTAAGAACACATCGCTATATTACCTGTGGACTGTATTGGATCACTCTTTGATTTGGTGTATGCAGTTAAATCCCATTACCGCAACTGTGATTACGTTTATGATTACTATTACCACTACCAATTTAGTCTGTCACCCTTACAATATTTATATAACTTAGCTGATTCCTAATATTATCTATGTTGCAACAACAGTAGTCATTAAATGATTGTCTTTCAAATATAGCTAGACTGAGCTTTATGTACTGGATAGTCTTCATATATTGACTTTATACAATATGATATGAAAAGTAAATTATAACCTTTCAATTTTTGGCAGATTTTGACACACATTTATTTAATGATATTAAAGAAGGTATTGGAGGCTCTGGAACAAGGACTGAAGGTAAGTTGAAAATATACATGTATTTAAAACAATGCAATTATATGAAGTAATCATACATTTTTTATCTTTTTAAAGGTGAAATAGATCTTGAAGTGGGTTTTCCCACAGACGATTCTGGGTATAACCTTGTTGACCTGCCAAATACAGCACCTCCGATTTTACCCATGATACAGTGGTTAAAACTTCCCATTAGTATTGATGTATTCAACGGTTATTGTACTTCAGGTATGTCTAAAACAAAACTAAACATATATATATAATAATAATAATATTATATAACAAATTGGCTTAAAGTATATCTACTTTAAATCTTGGCTAACATCCATCATAGTGCGTGCTGCAGACTGAAGCGTGTAACGTAGCACTGTGGAATGATCTTAATTTTTTTAATTAGAATTCTATATTATGTTTCCATGTTTTTTGTGATTTATAATAAAAAATATGTCTCCTATGGCTTGTTGTATCATGAAGAGAGCACAATTCATCAAAGAATGAAGCAAATGTGTTTTCAATTCTCACTTAAGATGTCTGCCTGGTCTTTGCTCATAAGCACATTATGCAGTTAATTTTCTAAAACCGGAAAGTGCAAAATGTGGTGCAGCTCTGCATGGAAACCAATCAGCTTCCAGGTTTTTTGTCAAGAATTTTATTAGGTGTGTAATCGGGCAAACAGAAGCTGAACTTAATTTAGCAACTTGTAAGAACAATGGGTCAATTATGCCCACCTAAAGTAACTATTTGGCAAACAGTTTTTCCAACAACCTTCCCCTGCATTTGGACAAAATTCCTAGCAAGTAGTCACCACATGAAACACAGGCAGTCTCCACTATTCTGTCCTTTAGGTCGTCCCCACACCACTTGTCCACAGTATAAGTGGTTATAACCATTTGTATTAGGAAAAACATGAAAAGATTTTAGGCCTAATCAAGGATAGAAATTAGGGGTGAGCATGTGTAGCATATATGTCATGGTTCAGGTTGCAGGGCGTGCATTGAACCTATTGTGAAGTCCAAGGAGGAGTCAGCAAGGTGCTGGGAGCGAGGTACCAAGTCAGGAGGCAGAATCATGGTCAGAAGTCCAAGCCAGGGTCGATAACACAAATGAACAGCAGACAAAGCAGGCAAGGGTAATCCAAAAAAGAATAGCATATCTATTCATAGCAGGCATAGCTGGAACAGTAACAAGGTTAACAGGTTTTCAACAACTCAGAAGACAGGGAAGTAGACAGACAATCCAGCAATGAGGCTAGGTAGACATCCGGTTTAAATAAGCTGCTGTGCACCATAAACTGTGCTCATTCTTGTTCTTTTATGTCTTGTTAAGCTTCTATGCTTACAACCCTGCACATACACATTAAAATGAGCACCTGGGAATTAGTACAAGATCGATAAAAGCAGTTTGGTTTGGACAGTATGTAGGCAGCTTGATTGGGCTACAATATTAGAGGTAGAGTGTATTGTTTCAGAAAGTCAATAGCCACAAAGTGCTGGGGCACTGGCAAAGGCTGCATACCTGGAGACATGGAGCATGATTTATCCTGCAGCAAACTTTAGAAACATTGCAGCTGAGGTGCTGCTGCAGAAACATTATGGTTGGTGCCTTTTCAGTGCCGGAATAAGGAGAAGGCTACAAACTTCAAGACACAATGCAGGATTTACCCTGCAGGAAACATTAGAAATTATGCTGTTGAGGCTCAGCTGTGGAAACATAATGTGTGGCTTTTTTTGGCATGAGATGGGATCTCTGTTTCTAAATGATATGTAGCCCTCTTTTTTTTTTTTTTTTGAGGGGAGGGGGGGTTATGAGAAATGACCCTCCCCAAATAGTTGTCAGTGCCTCCATGTGGGACAAGGCAGGGGATTCCCTTCCTAGAAAATTATTTAGTAATCTAATCAAAGTAACTGAGCAGCAGAGGAACTACTCTCTCTCCTTCTCTCTCCTTCTCTCTCCTTCTCTCTCTCTCCCTCTCCCTCTCCCTCTCTCTCATTCTCTCTTTCTCCCTCTCTCTCAGATCACTACATATATGTAATAGATACTAAATCTATACTGTATGTAGCACCGTCTAGTGTGTGCTACTAGTAGTGGCAGTGTAGAGAAAATATAGCTGGCTCAGGGTTAGACCTGAGTCATTGAATTGGGTCAGGGTTACTAGAGGCCAGGGCTGGATGACTCATCCTGCCAGCTCTCTGATACCTCCCCCCTGTTTCCAGAGCATTGGAGAATGTACTGGAATTAGTGGATGGGAGTGAGGAGGAGCTGTCTTTAATATTTATGGGTCCTTAGCCAATCCCCAGGAGTGGGCCTGGTAGGGAATTAAGGAAACCCATAAATAGGGCCATGCCAGCAGGGGAAGATGGAAAAGCCATGCTGAGGGAGGCTGTTGGTGGTCCTTGAGGAACCCATTACCGGGTGGGGGGGTTGCCTCAAGCTGGAGCTTGGGTAGCTGGTCTGGAAGGATCCCACCACAGGAGGCAGTTGGAGGGATTCATGCTGGAGAGGCAGCGGGAGAGAGCAAGCAGAGACAGTGAGTAGATCAGCATGGTGCTGGGACATGACAAGGAGAAAGACTTTAAGTTGTAACAGTGCTCTCTTAAAGACTACGATGTGCCAAGTCTTCATCTAACCTTGCCCTGGGAAATCTCCATGTGTGTAAGTCAGTTGGGAGGACTTGGAGGAAGAGCAACCAGGTGGGCTAGCATTCTGCAATCAAGTGGAACTGGGATAAGTGGCCTCAGGGAAGCAGAAAAGACTGTGTTATGCTGTTCACTCCATTTGTGCTACTTTGCCAAAGGGGCAGAGAGCTTCTGCCTTTAATGGGCCTTTGCTGAACTAGTGATGTACTTCTAGTTCCACACGGAGTGAGCAGCAGGTGCTCTACAAAGAAACCGTGCTTGTGCAGGAGGAAGGAAGAAGAAAATCAGTGTAAATAGGGAGAAAGTTGTCCCTTTTTTTGAGTTTGGACATTTTTCAAGTTGGGCATCCCATGGTTCCCCATCCCATCTAAGTTATCATCCCCTAATAAAACAACAAAAACAAGCCAAGGACTGATTTCTGTGTCTGAGTGAAGGACGGAAATGCTAAGTGACTGGCTGTGCAGCAGTGGGGAACCCTAACTCAGCAGCTCTCATGAGGGGTGTACTACATATATACACTGTATGTACAGTATCTCACAAAAGGGAATATATCCCTCACATTTTTGTAAATATTTTAATATATCTTTTCATGCGACAACACTGAAGAAATGACACTTTGCTACAATGTAAAGTAGTGAGTCTACAGCTTGTATAACTGTGTAAATTTGCTGTCCCCTCAAAATAACGCAACAGCCCAGCCATTAATGTCTAAACCGCTGGCAGCAAATATGAGTACACCCCTAAGTGACGACATCACAGAGCTGACACTCCTCCACCTTCCGTTTGAGGATGCCCCACAGATGCTCAATAGGGTTTAGGACTGGAGACATGCTTGGCCAGTCCATTACCCTCACCCTCAGCTTCTTTAGCAAGGCAGTGGTCGTCTTGGAGGTGTGTTTGGGGTATCATGTTGGAATACTGCCCAGCAGTGAAGGGAGGGGATCATGCTCTGCTTCAGTGTGTTACAGTACATGTTGGCATTCATGGTACCCTCAATAAATTGTAGCTCCCCAGTGCCGGCAGCACTCATGCAGCCCCAGACCATGATACTTCCACCACCCTGCTTGACTGTAGGCAAGACACACTTGTATTTGTACTCCTCACCTGGTTGCCGCCACACATGCTTGACACCATCTGAACCAAATAAGTTGATCTTGGGTCTCATCAGACCACAGGACATGGTTCCAGTAATCCATGTCCTTAGTCTGCTTGTCTTCAGCACTGACAGGCTGACCCCCCCCCCCCACCACCACCTCTTTAACCTCTGCAGCAATGCTGGCAGCACTCATACATCTATAGACAACCCCTGGATATGATACTGAGCACGTGCACTCAACTTCTTTGGTCGACCATGGCGAGGCCTTTTCTGAGTGTAACCTGTCCTGTTAAACTGCTGTATGGTTTTGGCCACCATGCTGCAGCTCAGTTTCAGGGTCTTGGCAATCTTCTTATAGCCTGGGCCATCTTTATGTAGAGCAACAATTCTTTTTTTCAGATCCTCAGAGAGTTCTTTGCCATGAGGTGCCATCTTGAACTTCCAGTGACCAGTATGAGAGAGTGAGAGCGATAACACCAAATTTAACACACCTGCTCCCCATTCTCACCTGAGACCTTGTAACACTAACGAATCACATGACACCGGGAGGGAAAATGGCAAATTGGATCCAGTTTGGACATTTTCACGTAGGGGTGTACTCACTTTTGTTGCCAGCGGTTTAGACATTAATGGCTGTGTGTTGAGTTATTTTGAGGGGATGGCAAATTTACACTGTTATACAAGCTGTACATTCACTACTTTACATTGTAGCAAAGTGTCATTTCTTCAGTGTTGTCACATGAAAAGTTATAATAAAATATTTACACACACACATATTTAAGCATAAAGCACTCACAGGTCTTGTGGGGTAAAGAAGGAACAGCAGTATTAGATTATTGCAACCTGATTGGTTAAAATTTACATTTACGTTGTGCGTTAACCTGCATTTGCTGTTCCTTTTTCACCTAAAAAGACGTCTCACTCAGTTCTACTTTTCTGTTTTTCACTACATGCTGTACTTCTTCTGTGTTCCAGTATTCAATCTAAAACAAATGTATGATAATTTATGTTTCTTTCATTTTAAATTATTTATCAGGTATTTCTTCTAACCCTGTTTCATTCAAGCCATTCGTTTTGAAACCTAGCAAGATGTACATGCTTGATGTCACTTTAGGTAAGTCCTATTAAAATCTGTAAAGTGATACTCCTGTTACATATTCTACTTTTAATTCTTCTAATTTTTGAAAAATTAAAGGAGAAGTTTGGCCAAAGCTCTTTTGGCGATACTTTTGTGGGTCACATAAGTGCACGTAGTTCTGCACTACTGTGACTTAGATTTAACCGACAGCAGGCTAAAGTCCACTGTCTGCTGATATCACAGAGCCAGTTCAGGCTCCACCCAGATACCTGAACAGCAGCTGGCTCAGCCTCTCATCATGCTGCTGAGTGACTTAACCAGCTACTTCCACCCCCTCCACAGCCCTGTGCTCCAGTGAGCCCTGGAGGGGAAGAACACCGAGTGGTGACTGACAGTCACTGTTCTGTGCTTAGAGCAGACCCAAGAACTGAGCAATCAATGGTCTTTGATTGCTCAGTTCTCTGGTGTAAAGCCGTCAGGGGGCAATTGCAACTCAAATTCATTCTCCAGCCATCTATGTTATGTCTTGAAGAGTAATAAAAGTACTTCGGATGGTTGCAGGTCCTTATTATCACTCCATAGAAAGGCACAAAATACTGTTTGGTTTGTCAGGTATTATTGATGGCCATTTTAAAGAGGAGGTCCAGCATGGGTGAAAAAAATTAAAAGTCAACAGCTACGAATACTGTAGCTGCTGACTTTTAATATTAGGGCACTTACCTGTCCAGGGAGCCCACAATGTCGGCACCCCAGCCAAACTTGGAATCGACTCCTGGGTGCTGCCGCCGCCATTCCTGGTAAGGGAACCAGGCAGTGAAGCCGAAAGGCTGGTTCCCTACTGCGCATGCATGCAGCACGCTGCGCTTTCTAATTGGCCCTTCCTGCCGCCCTCCTTCTTCCCCCGCCGACATCGCGGGTTCACCGGACAGGTAAGTGCCCTAATATTAAAAGTCAGTGGGAAAGGGGACTTGTCAAAAACGGGTCCCCCCTCCCCCCTGAAAGGTGCCAAATGTGACACCGGAGGGGGGAGGAAGCATATAAGGGGAAGTTCCACATTTTGGTGGAACTCCGCTTTAAGTCAGGTTGTAATTCTTCCAGGGCTATATTTGAACATTACTGTTATCAAACCTGCAAACAAATGTGCCCTTTAAACTCATTACAAAGTGAATTAAATAATTACTATTTTAGACTGAATATTTGTAATGCTGTTACTGGCGGTCATTGCAACAATTACAGTGTTTATTTGCTTTAATTATTGTGCTGCAAACTGGAAAAAAATTGTTTTAGGCTGAGACCTTTCTTTTTATGCTGGAATGATTTTCTAGTTCTTTTCTCTCATTCTAGAATCTAATGGAAAAAAAGTTGGGCGATCACAACTGTACCTTAGTGTCCATGAAATGTCTCAGAAAATTACATGTCAAGTTCAACCCAGATATGGCACTGAAGTTTTTACAATTTTCAGCATTTTCTGCACATCAGGTAAAGAGGTAAGAACAGAAACAGTAGTTTTAGAAGCACAGAACTCTTTGTAACCTAACCATTATACATGTTATAAACACAACAACTGAGATAAAAAGCCTGAACACAATAACTGAGATAAAAAGCCTGATTTTGCTCAACCACCTCTGGTAACAATCAAAAATACATAAAACTCGCTGGATCAACTAGAACCATATTTATTGTATCAAAATTATGAAAAGAAAAAGGACATCATGTTAAAATGGTACCACGCAAAATAAACTACACGTATGCTAAAAAAGCTGTATATCCACCTCACATATCACAAAACCATTGAGTCTGACCCAACAAAATATGATGTATATAGGAAAATATTCCCTCTGTCTCCTAAGAGTCCAAGTGTGGAGGGGGAAAGGGGAACATGTAACCAGTGGACCTTAGAGTTTAAATTCAAGGGACGCTCTTGTGAATGACCAGGGTAATTGTAGATGATGCAAACTTGCAATATGAACTCTGTATAAGGGCAAAATTCCAGATATCCACATATGTGCTATAACTCGGGATCTAGAAATTCCAACTGTGTATTCCAGGATATATAAGGCATATATGATGACTCAAGTAGAAGAAGGATACAGTGGTCCAGAGGAGGTAGATTGCAGGCTTATAAGTTGTACCTCTGTACATGGAGACCCACTAGGGGTTATATGTAAATGTCATTTATGATAACAGATTCCCGGGAAAACCTCCCTCACACTGTAAAAGTTATCCAGTTAGTAGCAGGAAACAATGATAGTTGGCCTGTCCATATGTTCCATATCAGTCATCAAGTTGTTAGAATATATACACAGTTCTTTGTAGACAAGTTCATAAGCAAAAGACAAAGGTCCATAAGAATGGTATACTTATCAACTCTTGCTGTCTGTGACTTGGATCTTAACCCATGTGCAGGTCATCCAACATAGAGCTCTCCCATCTCTGCATAGGTCCCTGGTGGGTGATGGACTGGAGGTGGATGAATGGGAACCATGAATCACCTTTTTCCCAGGTCTCTGTCGGCTACTTCAGAGGTTTTCCGGGTATCTGTTATCATATCTATCTATAGATATATATATATATATATATATATATCTATAGATAGATAGATCTATCTATCTATCTATCTATCTATCTATCTATCTATCTATCTATCTATCTATCTATCTATATATAGATTTTTTTTTTTTATACAGTATCTCACAAAAGTGAGTACTCACATTTTTGTAAATATGTTGTTATATCTTTTCATGTGACAACACTGAAGAAATTACTTTGCTACAATGTAAAGTAGTGAGTGTACAGCTTTTATAACAGTGTAAATTTGCTGCCCCCTCAAAATAATTAAACACACAGCCATTAATGTCTAAACCTTTGGTAACAAAAGTGAGTACACCCCTAAGTGAAAATGTCCAAATTGGGCCCAAAGTGTCAATATTTTGTGTGGCCACCATTATTTTCCAGCACTGCCTTAACCCTCTTGGGCATGAAGTTCACCAGAGCTTCACAGGTTGCCACTGGAGTGCTCTTCCACTCCTCCATGATGACATGACGAGGTGGTGGATGTTAGTTAGTTCTCCACCTTCCGTTTGAGGATGCCCCACAGATGCTCAGTAGGGTTTAGGTTTGGAGACATGCTTGGCCAGTCCATCACCTTTACCCTCAGCTTCTTTAGCAAAGCAGTAAATGTCTTGGAGGTGTGTTTGGGGTCATTATCATGTTGGAATACTGCCCTGCGGCCCAGTCTCCGAAGGGAGGGGATCATACTTTTCCTTTTCACATCAGTGTCCTCTATCCTCAAATTATCTTTACTCTACCCCTCCTCTCTTCCCTGCAGCATGCACATATCACCCTCACTCCTACCCTCTCACTACTATGGCATCCATCATCTCCTGCATTTGCTGCACCCACATGCTGACATAAACACCAGGGCCACTAGACACGTGCACTCATGCACATCCCACTCCCATCTTGTCTTTCTTGCCCTCCTCCTTCTCCTAGTCTCAGGTGACATTTCTTCTAATCCTGGCCCACCATTTTCCAACTGCAAGCCACATATCCGATACCCCTCCCCCTCTGGCAACCACTGCAATCCACTCAGTTTAATTTCTATCCCCCTGCTTCCTCAAAGCAGCCCACCAATCTCATGCGCTCTTTGGAACAAGCTAACAAGCTAACATCTATACATGACCTCTTCATCTCTCATGGCGTTAACATACTCGCCATAACAGAAACTTGGCTTCAAAATTTTGACTCAGCTTCTCCTGCTGCCCTCTCCGATGGTGGTCTCCATTGGACTCACTCCCCCAGACCCAACAGACAGGAAGGAGGTGGAGTTGGCTTCCTTCTATCCCCACAAAGCACCTTCCAAGTGCTTCCTGTCCCTCCCTCTCTATCCCTCTCTTCTTTTGAGATGCACTGTATTCGTCTGTTTTCTCCCATTTCACTGGGGATTGCAGCAATTTATCAGCCTCCTGGACTGGTATCGCACTTTCTTGATGACTTTGCTGCCTGGCTACCCTACTTTCTCTCCTCTAAAATACCCACTATCATTCTTGGTGACTTCAACATTTTTGTCAATGTTAACAGCCCAACTACAGCTAAACTTCTCGACTTAAACTCATCTTTTGACCTAACCCAATGGACACATACTTTCACTCACTCCAATGGTAATACCCTTGACCTTGTATTCTCCCATCTCTGCAACCCTGGCAACCTCACTAACACTCCCTTTCCTCTCTCTGATCACAACCTCATTACTTTCACTGTATCCTGGCCTCCAACCACCCATCCCTCCAAGCAGCAAACAATTACTTGTAGAAACCTTCGCCACTTTAACCCTTCTCTTCTCTATTCTGCTACTGACCACCTATATGACGTAATCTCTCCCCGTCCTGTCCTGACCTGGCCACCTCTATCTACAACAGTTCACTCTCATCATCACTAGATGCACTTGCTCCTCTAACCAAACGCAGAATCGGGCCCCAACTGTTACAACCCTGGCAAACTGACAACACTAGAAATCTCAAGAGACATTGCCGTGCTCTTTATCGACTGTGGCGTAAAACTAAATGCCTACAAGACTTCACCCTATATAAATCTGCCCTTCTAAAATACAATTCATGCCTCCATGCTGCCAAACAAGCCTACTTTGTCTCTCTTATTAACTCCTTGTCATCCAGTCCCCATCAGCTCTTCTCAACCTTTAACTCTCTGCTTCGTCCCCCACCCCCGCTACCCACTAACTCACTCGCTGCCCAAGAGATTGCCAATCACTTCAAAGACAAGATTGATGCAATTTGTGAGGACACCTCCGCTGTGCGTATATCTTCTCCACCCAACATACCTTGCCTAACAGCACATTCAACACTCCTCTTTTGAATTGGCTACTACTGAAGAGGTTACAAAACTTTTCTCAGATGCCCACCTAACCAATTGTCCCCTGGATCCTGTTCCCTCACAACTACTACGGTCACCCTCTTCTTCTATCCTATGCTCCCTCACTCACATCTTCAATCTCTCCCTCTCTAGTGGCACCTTTCCCTCCCCTCTAAAACATGCGCAGATCACTCCCATACTTAAAAAGCCCTCACTGGATCCTACCAACCCCAACAACTTAAGACCCATCTCATTGCTCCAATTCACCTCCAAACTTCTAGAACGCTTAGTCTACAACCGTCTTAGCTCCTACCTCAGTGAAAATAACCTTCTTGACCCTTTACAGTCTGGCATTCGCTCACAGCACTCCACAGAGACTGCCTTACTAAAACTCACTAATGGTTTACTAACTGCTAAAACCAACAGCCAGTACTCCATACTCCTACTACTTGACCTCTCTGTGGCCTTTGATACTGTTGACCAAACGCTCCTTCTCAATAAACTACATTCCCTTGGCCTCCTAGATTCTGCTCTATCCTGGTTCTCTTCCTATTTATCACAGCGCTCCTTCAGTGTCACCTACAACTCTGTCTCCTCCTCTCCATTGCCCCTTTCTGTGGGGGTCCCCCAAGGCTCTGTTCTTGGACCCCTTCTCTTCTCTATCTGCACCTTCTGCCTTGGTCACTTGATAACCGCCCACGGCTTCCAATACCACTTATACGTTGATGACACCCAGATCTATCTGTCTCCTCTCGCATTACTAACTTACTAACTCACATATCAGCATGGATGTCGCACCACTTCCCTAAACTAAATCTCTCTAAAACTGAGCTATTAATACCCCCCCGCCCGTGCACCCCTCCATGACTTTTCCATCAAAATCAACAATGCAACCATCAGTCCCTCCCCTCACGCCAGGGTACTAGGTGTAATCCTAGACTCTGACTTGTCGTTTCAGCCTCAAATCCAATCGTTGACAAAAGTTTGTAGAATTCACCTCCATAACATCTCTAAAATTCGCCTCTTTTTAACAAATGAAACCACCAAGCTCCTCATTCACTCCCTTGTTATCTCTTGCCTTGACTATTACAACTCCTTTCTCATTGGCCTGCCTCTCCATAGGCTATCCTCTCTTCAATCTATCATGAATGCTGCTGCCAGACTTATCCACCTTACCAACTGCTCAGTGTCTGCCAACCCTCTCCTCCAATCCCTACACTGGCTCCCATCACCCAGCAAATTAAATTCAAAATACTAACCACAACATACAAAGCCATTCACAACTCTGCCCCGAGCTACATCACCAATCTTGTCTCCAAATATCACCCAAATTGTCCTCTCTGCTCTTCTCAAGACCTCCTACTCTCAAGCTCTCTCGTCTCCTCCTCTCATGCTCGTCTCCAGGATTTCTCCAGAGCCTCTTCCATCCTCTGGAACTCGCTACCTCCACCTGTCCGGCTATCCCCTACTCTTGCTACCTTCAGGCGATCCCTGAAAACTCATCTCTTCAGGAAAGCCTATCACGTCTCTAAATAATCTTTTACCACTTCAATCAGCTCATTCCCCACAGGTACAACCTTTTGTACCACCTGCCCCACCCAATTAGATTGTAAGCTCTTCTGAGCAGGGCCCTCTTAATCCTCCTGTATTTTATTGTATTATAACTGTATTGTCTCCCTTTCATATTGTAAAGCGCTGCGTAAACTGTTGGCGCTATATAAATCCTGTATAATTATAATAATAATGCTCTGCTTCAGTATGTCACAGTACATGTTGACATTCATGGTTCCCTCAATGAACTGTAGCTCCCCAGTACTAATGCCCTTAGTTTGCTTGTCTTCAGCAAACTGCAGGCTTTTTTGTGCATCATCTTTAGAAGAGGCTTCCTTTTGGGACGTCAGCTATGCAGACCAATTTGATGCAGTGTGTGACGTACAGTAGTCTGAGCACTGACAGGCTGATCCCCCACCTCTTCAACCTCTGTAGCAATGCTGTCAGCACTAATGCGTCTATTTCCCAAAGGCAACCTCTGGATATGACGCCCAGCACATGCACTCAAATCTTTGGTCGACCATGGTGAAGCCTGTTCTGAGAGGAACCTGTCCTGTTAAACCGCTGTATGGTCTTGGCCACTATGCTGCAGCTCAGTTTCATGGTCTTGGTAATCTTCTTATAGCCTAGGCCATCTTTATGTAGCGCAACAATTCTTTTTTTTTTTCAGATCCTCAGAGAGTTCTTTGGAATGGAGTGCCATGTTGAACTTCCAGTGACCAGTATGAGGGAATGAGAGCAATAACACCAAATTTAACACACCTGCTCCCCATTCACACCTGAGACCTGAGTCACATGACACTGGGGAGGGAAAATGGCTAATTGGGCCCAGTTTGGACATATTAATTTAGGGGTGTACTCACTTTTGTTTCAAATCACTCTAGGGGTTTTAATCTTAAAGAATACATGTATAACAGACACCAAGAGATGCCTACATTAAAGTGGATGTAATCCCTTACATATACCCACTGAAGTAACTGGTCTCAGGTTATAAAAAAGAGATGAAACAAATCCTCCTATATAAGTTGTATCTGCAGCCTTCAGTTCTCTGCATCTGTCTGAGTCCAGAATACGTAAAGCTTGTCTGAGCTGTCAGAAAAAAAAGGGGCGGAGAGCTGAAGCTACACTCTGCAGAGCTCAGTGAGTTGAGCTCTGAAAGCTGATTGGAGGGAAGGGACACATCCCATGCACATAGCACACAGGAACAGAACTGAGGCTTTCAATCAGGTGGAGGTCCCTCCCCTGATATCTTTTTTTTTTCTCTTGGTGTGAGGAAAATGAAGCGATTCATGTTGATAGCAGATGAACGATGCAGCAGACAGAAATTAAACGTTTAATTAATGCTCTTAATTGGTACAAGAACACACTATAGAGATATATGCTTTGTTCATATTTTATGTCTGAGGTTTACATCCACTTTAAAGGTCAGTTGGGCTGTCCCCCCTCCCCCACTTATCTGCTGGTCCATAACAATGATGAGTAACCCTTACTGAGCAATCATGGGACGTAGAAGATGGGGATATGCATGAATTCTGACCATCAGCTCTGGCCAAAATAAAAAGTAAAAATGCAGCGCTACCTATAATTGCTATGAAGACACCATACAAAGGTAATGGTGGCACCCTTCCTTATGGGATAATAGTATCAACCTGTGTGACTACACTGCAAATAAATACATTAACCAAAACATCAACAAAATAAATTGTGCCTCAAACTAGTGATAGCATAATAGTGACACCCTTGTATAATTAAAACACAAAAGAAGCTTATGTGCATATGAACCATAAAATGACAGTCAATATATAAACTTCTCACACATTAAATATACACTCCTATCAGTTTTTATGTTATAGAAACAGTCAATATTTTGTATGTTACATTTTCTTTCAAACACAGTTCTCCTTGGGAAAAGCTTTCTTGATCTATGCGATAGTGAATACAGTATATGACTGATAATCCACCACCTTCTGTATTAGCAGCTCACCTCCATGTCTAGACCTATGTGTTTATAAGTCACAACCGCATTTCCCCTTTAAATTGGGACCGCCATTACTTTTAAGCAGCTTTCCTCCTGGCATACACCTTTAAGTGTTTGTTAAGTATTTTTGAATAACGTCTGATGGTTGTGTCCAGCTTACAGAAATGGAGGGGAACATTCCACTATCCACACTATGAGGTTAGACATTGCTGACCTGGGGCTTCTGCTTTCTTTTTGACAGTATATTGCGGAAAAAGCAAAAAAAGTGAAGCTCTGCGAAAGACTAAATTTAATCTATATTGAGAGTGGTGGATCAAGGAAGAGAGTTGCCCATTATATACCTACAGAGGCGGTTCTAGGCTTTGTGAGGCCTTAGGCAATATTTAGACATGAGGCCCCATTCACAACCTTTGCAGGGGTTAAGGAAGAACCCCGAGGTGGAGCATGTTATTACTGCTGCTGCTTGTGTGGGTGGGATGTGTACTGCGCCAATCACCTGGGATGAATAGGAGAGGAGGGTCAGCAAGGATTGGTGCAGTACACATCCTACCCACACAAGCAGTAGTAAGATGCTCTGCCTCAGGGTCCTTCCTTCCTTCGTCCCTGAAAAAATGGGGGTGGGGGATGGGACTTGGAACAATGGGGTAGGGGAGAAGGAGGAGGGGTAAAAAGGGGGGAGTGGGTAGGAGTTGAGGGATGGGTAGAGGAGAACTGAAGTGGGATGCTGGTCTTATCATGAAATTAGTGGGCCGGTGTGTGAGAGCTGCTTAAAGCGAATGTGGTTAAATAGGGTCTGAGATGACTTACATGGTGCAGAATGTGGTAATGGTAAATAGGGAATGTACAGTGTGGAGTGAATGGGGGTGGGTAGTATGTGCAGGAGAGGGGCATGAAGTGTATGGCGGTGTGTAGAATGTGCAGGAGAGGGACACGGAGTGTATGGCATGTGCAGGAGGGGGACACAGGGTTATGGTAGTGGGTGGTATGTGCAGGAGGGGGGCACAGAGTGAATATGGGTGGTTGGTATGTGCAGGAGGGGGGCATGGAGTGTATGGCATGTGCAGGAGCGGGGCACGGAGTGTATGGCGGTGGGTGGTATCTGCAGGTGGGGGGCATGGAGTGTATGGCGGTGGGTGGTATAGGGGTGAATAGGGGGAGTGCGCAGGAGGTGGGTGGTATGCGCAGGAGTGAATAGGGGTGGGTGGTATGTGCAGGGGGGGCAGGGAGTGTATGGCGGTTGGTAGTATGTGCAGGAGGGGGGCACGGAGTGTATGGCGGTGGGTGGTGTGTGCAGGAGGGGGCCACGGAGTGTATGGTGGTGGGTAGTATGTGCAGGAGGGGGGCATGGAGTGAATAGGGGTGGATGGTATGTGCAGGAGAAGGGCACGGAGTGTATGGCAGTGGTTGATATGCACAGGAGGGGGGCACGGAGTGTATGATGGTGGGTGGTATGTGCAGGAGGGGGGCACGGAGTGTATGACGGTGGGTGGTATGCACAGGAGGGGGGCACAGAGTGGATAGGGGTGGGTGGCATGTGGAGGAGGGGGGCACGGAGTGTATGGCAGTGGGTGGTATGTGCAGGAGGGGGGCACAAAGTGTATGGGGGGTGGGTGGTATGTGCAGGAGGGGGGCATGGTGTGAATAGGAGTGGGTGGTATGCACAGGAGAGGGCACTGAGTGTATGGCGGTGGATGGTATGTTCAGGAGGGGGGCACGGAATGAATGGGGGTGGGTGGCATATGCAGGAGGGGGGTGGCATGCGCAGGTGGGGGGGCACGGAGTAAATAGGGGTGGGTGGCATCTGCAGGAGGGGGGGCACAGAGTGAATGGGGGAGGGTGGCATCTGCAGGAGGGGGGCACGGAGTGAATGGGGGTGGGTGGCATGTGCAGCAGGGGGGGCAGATGGGTTGAAAGTACAGTATCTCACAAAAGTGAGTACACCCCTCACATTTTTGTAAATATTTTATTATATCTTTTCATGTGACAACACTGAAGAAATGACACTTTGATACAATGTAAAGTAGTGAGTGTACAGCTTGTATAACAGTTTCAGTTTGCTGTCTCCTAAAAATAACTCAACACACAGCCATTAATGTCTAAACCACTGGCAACAAAAGTGAGTACACCCGTAAGTAAAAATGTCCAAATTGGGCCCAAAGTGTCAATATTTTGTGTGGCCACCATTATTTTCCAGCACTGCCTTAACCCTCTTGGGCATGGAGTTCACCAGAGCTTCACAGGTAGCCACTGGAGTTCTCTTCCACTCCTCCATGACAACATCACTGAGCTGGTGGAAGTTAGAGACCTTGTTCTCCAACACCTTCTGTTTGAGGATGCCCCACAGATGCTCAATAGAGGTCTGGATACATGTTTGGCCAGTCCATCACCTTTACCCTCAGCTTCTTTAGCAAGGCAGTGGTCGTCTTGGAGGTATGTTTGGGGTCGTTATCATGTTGGAATACTGCCCTACGGCCCATTTTTCGAAGGGAGGGGATCATGCTCTGCTTCAGTATGTCACAGTACATGTTGGCATTCAGGGTTCCCTCAATGAACTTTAGCTCCCCAGTGCATGCAGCACTCATGCAACCCCAGACTATGACACTCCCACCACCATGTTTGACTGTAGGCAAGACACACTTGTCTTTGTACTCCTCACCCGGTTGCCTCCACCCACGCTTGAAATCATCTGAACTAAATAAGTTTATCTTGGTCTCATCAGACCACAGGACATGGTTCCAGTAATCCATGTCCTTAGTCTGCTTGTCTTTGCCAAACTATTTGCATGCTTTATTGTACATCATCTTTAGAAGAGGCTTCCTTCTGGGACAACATCCATGCAAACCAATTTGATGCAGTGTGCGGAGTATGGTCTGAGCACTAACAGACTGACCCCCCACCCCTTCAACCTCTGCAGCTATGCTGGCAGCACTCATACCATCTATTTCCCAAAGACAACCTCTGGATATGATGCTGAGCACGTGCAATCAACTTCTTTGGACGACCATGGCGAGGCCTGTTCTGAGTGAAACCTGACCTGTTAAACCGCTGTATGGTCTTGGCCACCGTGCTGCAGCTCAGTTTCAGGGTCTTGACAATCTTCCTATAGCCTAGGCCATCTTTATGTAGAGAAACAATTCTTTTTTTCAGATCCTCAGAGAGTTCTTTTCCATGAGGTGCCATGTTGAACTTCCAGTGACCAGTATGAGAGAGTAATGCCCTGTACACACGGCCGGACTTTCCGATGGAATATGTGCGATCGGAGCTTCTTGTCAGAAATTCCGACCGTGTGTGGGCTACATCGGACTTTTTCCATCGGCACACAAAGTTTGAGAGCAGCTATAAAATTTTCCGACAATAAAATCCGTTTGCGTAAATTCCGACCGTGTGTGGACAATTCCAACACACAAAGTGCCACGCATGCTCAGAATAAATTAAGAGACGAAAGCTATTGGCTACTGCCCCGTTTATAGTCCCAACATATGTGTTTTAAGTCACCGCGTTCAGAATGATCGGATTTTCCGACACCTTTGTGCAACCGTTAGTATGCAAAACAAGTTTGAGCCAACATCCGTCTGAAAAAATCCATGGATTTTGTCGGAATGTCCGATCAATGTCCGATCGTGTGTACAGGGCATAAGAGCAATAATACCAAATTTAACACACCTGCTCATCATTCACACTTCACACTAACAAATCACATGACACTGAGGAGGGAAAATGGCTAATTGGGCCCAATTTGGACATTTTCACTTAGGGGTGTACTCACTTTTGTTGCCAGTGGTTTAGACATTAATGGCTGTGTGTTGAATTATTTTGAGGGGACAGCAAATTTACAAGCTGTACACTCCCTACTTTACTTTGTAGAAAAGTGTCATTTCTTCAGTGTTGTCACATGAAAAGATAGAATAAAATATTTACAAAAATGTGAGGGGTGTACTCACTTTTGTGAGATACTGTATATGGTGTGAACAAGCCCTAATGGATTGCTCTAGCACTACAGAGACCACTAGTATGCACCAGAAAGCTGCGCCGCAAAATCATAAATAAAACAGTGAATAGATACCCGTGAAACACTCTAGGTATCGTTGCAGGTGAATGATGAAAATAAATAAACAATTCCCAATAAAGGTTAAAATATGAACAGTCCAGTGAAGAAATCCAGTGAATTCTAGTGAAAATGAATAGAACTCCTAGGTGCACAGACACTACCCTCTGATGTGATCCACCACCACATAAATTGCAGGCTTACCGGAGGGCAAGCTTTAGCAAGCCTGTATAGTGAATCAATATCCAGACACCATTCCAGCAGCAGCAACTCTCTATGGTCAACACCAACAGCAAGCCAGGATACCTCAGGTCAGCAGATATACGAGGCAGGCATCGATCAAGGGACTCACAGAAATGGAGAGAAGCTCACCATAGTGTGAATCAGTATATAAGGATTTATTAAAATAAAAAGGTTACACTTACAAACAATTGCAGATAAAACCATCCAAGAAACAATTGCCGGCCGGTGTTCTGACATATACTGTCCTCCTAATCGGATAGTGTCCGCTCCGTACTGCGCAGGCGCAGCGCTTGCGCAGTACGGAGCAGAAGGAGATGCCGAAAGTGTCCGAAGTTGATCAGCTGACCATCAGCTGTACACGGCGCTTCAGCACTTGTTAGCGATGGCAGTGTAAGAGGGCCCCTCGCGGGCTCGCTTCGCTCGCCACGCTTCGGGCACGGCCTCGCTGCGCTCGGCAACTATTTATTCTCACTCTATGTCCACTTGGATAGTAGGGAATGAACCTGGACATAGGGTGAGAATAAAAGCACAGGCGCCGTGTACAGCTGACGATCAGATGTTGAACTTCGGAGACTTTCGGCGTCTCGTTTGTCCTCTATACTGCGCCTGCGCAGTACAGGGCGGACACTATATGATAGGGGACTGTATTTGACAAGACACCGGCTTGCAGACACCCGTCCTCATACGAGGTACACCGCGATGACGTCAGCACGTCAACCCTGGGAGCTGACGTCATCACGGTGTACCTCGTATGCGGACGGGTGTCTGCAAGCTGGCCGCCCGTCCTCATACGAGTTCTACGAGCACCTAAGAGTTCTATTCACTTTCACTAGAATTCACTGGATTTCTTCACTGGACTGTTCATATTTTAAACTTTTTTTTGAGAATTGTTTATTTCCATTATTCACCTGCAATGATACCTAGAGTATTTCACGGGTATCTATTCACTGTTTTATTCTATTTATGATTTTGTGCAGCTTTCTTTTCTTTGTTGTATTTACTGTTTTGTATATATCTCACATTTTCGAGCTCCAGCTACATTTTTTTTAGTTTCCATTAGGTTAGCGCGGTACTTTTTCTGATTCACTACTCAGCACCAGAACTGGCCTGGCACCTCCCTGCAGACATTGCTCTCACCCCCCCCCCCCCCGCATCTCAACACCCTTCTTCAAGTTGCTGCACAGCAATATCTCCTGGAAACTTGCAAAACCCCGCCAACTTACCACCCTGCACACACCCTGCAGAATGGACTCGCGCTGCTTGTATCCCCCTGTGGGATCTCCGATCTCGGCAATGAGCTCTCAGTAAATGAGCATTTACTCCCATCCCAGAACTTGTCAGCTGCAGCTCCACCTCCTCCCCTGTAAGATTTTTGCCAACAGCGCCGGAGAACAGGGGGAACACCAGAAAGAGCTGAGAGAGGGGGAGGATAATTCATACCCGCGTGCAGTCGTGTCTTTACAGACATGACAGGAGCCAGAGAGCGACAGGTGCAGCTTTGTCTAATCCATGGGTGCTCTGTGGGCCAGCCTCAAAGGCAAATTAGGCAGCTGCGAGGCCCCTATGAGCGCAAGGCCTTAGGCGACCGCCTAATTAGAGAGCCGCCTCTGCTTACCTAGTATTTAAACGTGCACAACAGGAGGAGAGGCAACCACTGCTATTACAGATCCCAATTTAAAGGGGAAAAAGCGCTCCTGACCTATCCATATATAGGTCTGTCTATGAAAGTGATCTGTCAGTATATATGGTGGAGGAGTTATACATTCACTATTGCATATGATTTTAGATATAAATGTGAGAGTATAAGGTTTTTGTATTATACTTATGTTTTTTATAACAATCTGCACGATGATGGTACATTCTTGTTTCTTTGAGTAAATCCCTTATTGGAAGTGGTGGATCAAGGAAGAGAATTAACCACTGGGTGTTATTCAAATACTTACCAAACACTTGGTAGGTGTATGCCAGGAGGAAAGCTGCTTAATATTAATGGTGGTCCCAATTTAAAGGGAAAATGCACTTTTAACCTATATACAGATAGGTCCACACATGGAGGTAAACTGCTAATACATGAGGTGGAGGATTAACATGGTGGATTATCAGTCATGTATTCCCTATTGCATAGATCAAGAGAACACATTTCACAAGGAGTACTGTTTTTGAAAGAAAATTAACTATATACAATAATGACTGTTACTATAACATAAAAACTGTCAGGACTGTATATTTTATGTGTGGGAAGATTATATATTAACAGTCATTTTATAGTTTATATGCACATAAGCTTCTTTTGTGTTTTAGTCATTATTTTTTTTTTTTTTAACATCCAAGTTTATTGAAGAAAATGAAAGTATAAGTATGGAGTCGCAGCTCCAATTTAGCAAACAACAAACCTACAGTAAAGTAATACACAAAATAACATGTACAGTGGGGACGGAAAGTATTCAGACCCCCCTTAAATTTTTCACTCTTTGTTATATTGCAGCTATTTCCTAAAATCATTTAAGTTCATTTTTTTTCCTCATTAATGTACACATAGCATCCCATATTGACAGAAAAACACAGAATTGTTGACAATTTTGCAGATTTATTAAAAAAGAAAAACTGAAATATCACATGGTCCTAAGTATTCAGACCCTTTGCTCAGTATTTAGTAGAAGGACCCTTTTGATCTAATACAGCCATGAGTCTTTTTGGGAAAGCCGCAACAAGTTTTTCACACCTGGATTTGGAGATCCTCAGCCATTCATACTTACAGATCCTCTCCAGTTCTGTCAGGTTGGATGATAAACATTGGTAGACAGCCATTTTTAGGTCTCTCTAGAGATGCTCAATTGGGTTTAAGTCAGGGCTCTGGCTGGGCCATTCAAGAACAGTCTCGGAGTTGTTGTGAAGCCACTCCGTCATTATTTTAGCTGTGTGCTTAGGGTCATTGTCTTGTTGGAAAGTGAACCTTCGGCCCAGTCTGAGGTCCTAAGCACTCTGGAGAAGGTTTTCGTCCAGGATATCCCTGTACTTGGCCGCATTAATCTTTTCCTCAATTGCAACCAGTCGTCCTGTCCCTGCAGCTGAAAAACACCCCCACAGCATGATGCTGCCACCATCATGCTTCACTGTTGGGACTGTATTGGACAAGTGATGAGCAGTGTCCGGTTTTCTCCACACATACTGTCTAGAATCAAGGCCAAAAAGTTCTATCTTGGTCTCATCAGACCAGAGAATCTTATTTCTCACCATTCTGGAGTCCTTCAGGTGTTTTTTTAGCAAACTCCATGCGGGCTTTACTGTGTCTTGCACTGAGGAGAGGCTTCCGTTGGGCCACTGCCATAAAGCCCCGACTGGTTGAGGGCTGCAGTGATGGTTGACTTTCTACAACTTTCTCCCATCTCCCGACTGCATCTCTGGAGCTCAGCCACAGTGATCTTTGGGTTCTTCTTTACCTCTCTCACCAAGGCTCTTCTCCCCCGATAGCTCAGTTTGGCTGGACGGCCAGCTCTAGGAAGCGTTCTGGTCATCCCAAACGTCTTCCATTTAAGGATTATGGAGGCCACTGTGCTCTTAGGAACCTTAAGTGCAGCAGAATTTTTTTTGTAACCTTGGCCAGATCTGTGCCTTGCCACAATACTGTCTCTGAGCTCTTCAGGCAGTTCCTTTGACCTCGTGATTCTCATTTGCTCTGACATGCACTGTGAGCTGTAAGGTCTTATATAGACAGGTGTGTGGCTCTCCTAATCAAGTCCAATCAGTATAATCAAACACAGCTGCACTCAAATGAAGGTGTAGATCCATCTCAAGGATGATCAGAAGAAATGGACAGCACCTGAGTTAAATACTGTATATAAGTGTCACAGCAAAGAGTCTGAATACTTAGGACCATGTGATATTTCAGTTTTTCTTTTGTAATAAATCTGCAAAAATGTCAACAATTCTCTGTTTTTCTGTCAATATGGGGTGCTGTGTGTACATTGATGAGGAAAAAAAACGAACGAAATGATTTTAGCAAATGGCTGTAATATAACAAAGAGTGAAAAATTTAAGGGGCTCTGAATACTTTCTGTCCCCACTGTACCTACTTAACCTATACGGTAAGTGGTGATTGGAAGTATTCTGGTAACCAGAGGTTAGAGCCAGTTTGTGTGTATTCCTTCTGTTGAGAAGTACTTAAGTTGCAAGATAGGGATTTAGAATAGAGAGTTCTTTGAGGTAATAATCAGTGAAAAGTGAGAAAGGAAAGGGAGGTAGAGGATATAGTGGGGGTAAGATGTGGGGAAGCTTATGTTCCAGTATAGATCCTACCATATAAGAGTATAACCTTGTTAACCGTGTGTCCGTTCAATGTATTATCTACGTCGAAATGCTCATAGCCACAAAGCCATGTTGAAATGACCGTAAACATCATTTATAGAATAGAAGGTTGGTTCTTGTCCAAAGCAGCCTAGGAAGACGTAGGCACTCCCTAATCCTAATGCGCTGCTTTCAGGTTCTCAAATGCCTCAGAATAGTTAAACAAGAACCAAGGGGACCAGGTTTTGTGAAATTGTTCAGTGTTATCAGTTGACTGAGCAATGGTCTCCTCCATATCACAGGTATCAGCTATCCTATGCAGGCAGTCCTGGATGGTTGTCACTCAGGAAGATTTCCAGAAAAGCAGTATGAGTGATTTAGCTGCGTTCAGTAGATTTTTGGATAGTGAGTTTTTATATCTCTGAGATGAGACACATGTGATATGGAGCAGACAACATGCTGCATCAAGTTTCAACCTCGTCTCCATGATCAGATATATCTTCTCCTTGACCTTGGCCAAAAATGGCGATATTAAAGGGCATTGCCACCAAATGTGCAATAGGGTGCCTTTGTCCTCTTGGCAACGCCAGCAGATGTCAGGGGTTTGTGGGAACCAAGAGTGGAGTTTCACTGGTGTGGCGTACCAATGGGTGAATAGCTTATAAGCTGTTTCCTGTGTTCTAGTACTGAGAGAACATTTGTGGGTCAATATACATGCCATTGCTTGTCTGAAATTGGCATATTTAGTGCCTTCAACCTGCTCTCTCTGAATCTATCATTGCATGGTCCACAGCGGTCTCAAATCAACATGTATAAGAGATAGAGGTAGCCTTTTGGAGAGGTTCACCCTCCAAGCACACTGACTCCAGCTCAGTTGGTTGTCTACTAAAGCTGCCTTAAGGGAGGGTTGGTTGAGATAGCTGCGAACCTGAAAATAGGTCCACAATGGCAAGTCAGGGGTATTGTTGTCTGCCTTAAGCTCTCTGAGCTCTTTGAACAGATTGTTGCAGAAGCAATTCATAGCTATGAGGATCTTGGTTGAGTTTAAGTGGTGTAGGAAATGGTTCCCAATCCCAGGCTGGAAATCAAGGTTATTCTGTAGGGGTGTAAGGGGACTCAGTGGGGTAGATATGTCTGTTTGACCAGTCGATGAAAGATTGCTAGCGTGGTGTCTACTAAAGGGTGCGTTTTCAGAAACGGGGGGTAACTTGACCAGGGGATCCGGGGTGAAAATTGTAGGGGGATAGGACTCAGTTTGTCTTCTAAGGAGATCCAGTCTTTGAGACTTCGATGGCAATGCCGATCGATAATTCTAGTAATGTGGGGGGCGAAATAGTAGTTCCGGAAGTCTGGTATGCCCATCCCTCCTCTTGCCTTGGATTTGGCTAGCAGACTAAATTTAATTCTGGGAGTTTTGTGAGCCCAGGTGAATTTCAGTTGGATCGAGGAGATTGCTTTAAAGAAGCTTTGGGGTATTTTTATCAGTAGATTCCTAAATAAGTAGAGAACCCCTTTTTAGATTGTAGTTATTCTGGGGAAGTAAAAGGAGATCTCGGAGTACTCAGTTCCAAGGGTGGGAGGAGGAATTCCTGGTACCAATCCGGGAGATCGATCCGAGTTGTAATGTGTGGCAGAACTCTGGAACATCTTCTGGTGAGCGAGGGATGTGTTGCCGTCCGTTATGGTTTACTATCCTGATATTGTTTCTTCTTCCCCTCTTGTCCAAGTCCTCCAGATGTCTGTTTATTTCAATGAAGTGCAGGGAGTGAGAGGTGGTCACCTTTTCTAATCTGTGTATCGCCTTTTCTCTATGCTTCCCTGCTGCCCCTGCAGCTGCCATCTTCTCTGTGAGAACTAACAAGTTGGACTTAAGATCCGTTATGGTCACTGAAAACGTGGATTTAATGTCCGCTGCAAAGCCAGACATGTCTACATATGTAAGGGAGAGGTCAGGGTGGGGGGGGTTCCTCTACCATTTTCCTCTGCAGCTGACTGGGAGTCCTTGCTGAAGTTCTCTTCCACATGCGACAGTGCCATCTTGCCTCCAGGCATGTTACTCCGGGAAGAAGCCTGGTTTCTGAAGATTTCAGATATGTTACTTCCTTTGTGAGCAGCCGATGAGAGGCGGGATCTGGTGTGTGGCTTTTTGTACATTCTTCTGTGAGCGGTGTGCAGAGAGACGTGTGGAAGGCTGCTGAACCGTCGCAGCTCCTTCTCTAAGCTGCCATCTCAGCCGCGCGCCAAGCCACGCCCTCGTATTTTACTCATTATTGCTATTATGCTATCACTAGTTTAAGGCACAATTTATTTTGTTGATGTTTTGGTTTATGTATTTATTTGTGGTGTAGTCACACAGGTTGATACTATTATCCCATAAGGGTGCCACCATTCTTTTGGATGGCCTTCACAGCAATTATAGGTAGTCCTGCATTTTTACTTTCTATTGTCATTGTAGGTATGGGAACACATGTCAATGTTGGCTGCTACCCATTAATTCTATAAGTTTCACGTTCACTAGTGTGATTGAATGGTATTTTTTCATTGATATATATTTCTCTGGTCAAAATGTTAATGATGGAGCTGCCCAGGTGTAAGCATTTTATGAGTTATGTGACATAAGTTCATCCTAGTTAAAATGTAAAGTTTAATTCCATGTAATTTTCTCTAAATTACCTAAATAATTAGGGCAAGTCAATAAATTTATTCTAAACTGTAAACAATTCCTTTCCCTATACATTATTACTTTGTACACTACCAAAATGGTTATATTGAAATATCAACTTTTTCCTTCTGATCAGCCTCCCAGTTTAAAGAGACTTTGTCACCAACCAAAATGCAGGTAAAGGCACAGAAAAAACAAGCATTTTGAATTGTTTACATCGTTTTTCCTTTCCAAAAATTATTTTTTAATTCACTTGTTTTTCCTTTCCATAAATTATTTTTTAATTCACTTGCAATGTGCTTTATTTTTTACAGTTAAATAATAGGTATAAAATACATTAAATGCACATACACTCTTATGGGAGAATTTTTATTGGTCTGGCTACAGGTTTTCTTTAAGGTTGTTGTGCAAGCCCTGTTTCTGTGCCATAAATCCTGCCATTGCTAAGTAAATAGCTGTTTTTGTATGAAAATTTAAATCTTTTTAATAAATGTGCACCTTAGTCATAGTTATGCCTCAGTCCTCAAAGCAAACAACTGTTAGAACCTCAGCTGATATGGTCAAAGGAAATGACAAAGTATAATTGATTCTCCATCAAACTAAACATAAAAAAATATATTTCATCCTATACAAAAAAAAATAAAATAAATGTGCCATTATACTGGTAAAATCAAGCTGGTATGTAAGCCAGGAATTAAAGTGTGATTTACCAGTACTTTAAATATTGTGCTGTCTATATTTAAAGCTGAACTCTAGGCAGATCTATAAGACACAAATGTAGTGTAAGTATCTAAATTTGACCTGGCATCAGTCACTTGCTTTCCCTGTATGGCAGGGCTGGAGTTTGATGGGAAGAAGCAGTACAAGGAGACAGTTCATGAAATAATTCATGCCGATAGGAAGAAAATACAGGCAGAGAGATTGGCTCATCACTGTACTGTTTCTCCTTTCAATGTCCAGTCACGGGTTATTTATTTATTTAAGGTACTTGTATAGCGCTGTCAGTTTACGCAGCGCTTTGCATATACATTGTACATTCACATCAGTCGCTACTCTCAAGGAGATTACAATCTAAGGTCCCTAACTGACATTCATATACTAGGGCCAATTTAGACAGAAGCCAATTAACCTACCAGCATGTCTTTGGACTGTGGGAGGAAACCGGAGTACCCAGAGGAAACCCACGCAGGCACAGGGAGAACATGCAAACTCCAGGCAGGTAGTGTTGCCTGTGCCGCCCAGGTTGGGGTGGTTTCAGGACAATCTGTGCTCACAGGAAGTGGAGTGAACAATACTGGCCTCAGGCTGAGGAGATCGGATCGCAGGAAAATTTACTGTGGGGGAAATCACTGGATTGAAGGTGGGTATTACAGCAAAAGCTGGTTTTGTGATTTTCTTTTTTGATGGGCTATTCATTTTTATTTTGTAATTTTTGGTTGGAAATCTGCTTTAATAAGTCAAAATGATGTTTTTTATACATATTGTACATGTACCTATAATTATGGTTTCAGGACCTTTCCTATGAATTCAGCTACCAAGTGGGGAATTTATCAAGGAAAATGTTGTATAAAGGAAGAGATATTCAATACTATTTTAATTTGCCATCAGGGGATCCAGATAGTGGATATCAAGGTAAGATGTTTTTTGATTAATGAATATGAAGTGATAAGATGCAAATAGATTTAGATGTACGTTGAATAAAGTGTAATTTAGCATACCTGAACACATTATTCAGTGCATCTAAACAGCTCTGGGGGGACAATGTTTATTAAGATTGGCACTTTTCATCTCTGATGAAGAAGAGAATGTCAAACAGCCGCAATGTGCAAAGAAGTGAGGCGAGTGTCTGTTATCTTGCAAGATCATAGTCTGATTCATCTACTTCTCAATAAAAAAAAAAAAAAAAAAAATTTATATATATATATATATATATATATATATATATATAGTCTCTTATAACACGTATTAATATGTATAGTGATCTGTGTGTGTATATATATATATATTCTCTCTCTCTCTCTCTCTCTCTCTCTATCTATATATCTATATATATATATATATATATATATATATATATAATTTTATACCTTCCAACTTTAGAACTTGGTAACACCTCCAGCAGCATACTGCACAGATCTGTGGATCATGGTTCTCTGTCACAGCTTTAGCATGGGAGTCCAATAGGTTTTCTTTTTGACCACTTGTTTCCTTTGTTCTGGGGATCATGATGTGTGTCCGGCTTTCCTGTGGGCCCCTTCCTCAGCTCCCGGGATGAACATTTCTAGCAGCCACCAGTTTTCATGTTCACATGGTCTAGACTTAATTGACATACATTGGTGCACTTGCCACTGATAATGTGGTAGGAAACCACGAAACGTGCCTCGGGCCAATTTTGATGCGCCATTTTCTTTTTAGATGGTTTTATTTCATTCACTCCCAAGTTACCCCACCATGTTGCTTTTCCAGCAAATTCTTTATTATGGACAATTGTCAGATACCTCAATATGCCATCTCCAAGTTGCTATGATTGTTTTTATGAATATCTGGTCAATACTATGTGATTGTTATGCTTATTTACTATGCATGTACTCATATTGCTATGTCATGTTTTTTAATGAATAAAACATGTCTTTTCACATTGGCTCATCTTTTAGCCATGCTAGACCTACCTAATTTAAAGTCCCAAACCCTCTTTCTCTTGCAACTTAAAGTGGTTCTAAAGGCTTAAGGCTTTTTTACCTTCATGCATTCTATGCATAAAGGTAAAAAATCTTCTGTGTGCAGCAGCCCCCCCTAATACTTACCTGAGCCCCATCACGATCCAGCTATGTGCACGAGAGCCTAGGCTCCCTGGGGACTCTCCCTCCTCATTGGCTGAGATAGCAGCGGGAGCCAATGAGAAGAGAGAGGGGGTGGGCCAAGTTGTGGCTCTGTGTGTAAATGGACACGCAGAGCAGGGGCTCGGTAGCAAGCCTGCTTGGGTGCCCCCACAGCAAGCTGTTTGCTCTGGGGGTACTTGGCAGGAGGTAGAGGCCAGGAGCTTCAGCGGGGGACCCAAGAAGAGGAGGTTTTGGGCTGCTCTGTGCAAAACCACTGCACAGAGCAGGTAAGTATAACATGTCTCGTCAAATCCGGGATGGTTGGGAGGTATGCTCCTCTCTGTACACACTGACACCTCCCTTCCTGCACACTTTACCCCCCTCCATGTACACACTACCCCTACTGGGCACATGACCCCATTCCCTGTAAACACTACACCTTCAGGGCACATGACCCCATTCCCTGTACACACTGCCCCCTCCTGCACACATTACTTCCCTGCATATACAGACTGCCCCCTCCTGTGCACGTGCCCCCATTTTGTGTACACACTGCCTCCTCCTGTGCATATTACCTCCTTCCCTATATGCATTGCCCACTGCTGTGCATATTACCCCCTCCCTGTACACACTACCCCTTCCTGTACACATTACTCCCCCTCCTGTGCATATCACTACCCTCTCTATACACACTGCCACCTCCTGTGCACATTACCCCCCTCTCTATACACATTGCCCTCTCCTGTGCATATTACCCCCTCCCTTTACACATTGCCCCCTCCTGTGCATATTACCCCCTCCCTTTACACATTGCCCCCTCCTGTGCATATTACCCCCACCATGTACACATTGATCCCCACCTCCCTCTTCATTGCCCTTCTTTCTCTTGCACACTGTCCCTGGAAATCTGAGACATCTGGTTGCTGAGGCACTGCATTAAATATTGCTCAGTCTGGCAAGGGTTAAAGCGGATGCTGGCAAAGTGCTGCCTCTGCTCAACTCTGCTCAGTTTGGCTCCCTACATTCCTAATAAAGCTGTAAAACAACCACTCTCCCCTCACATTCCTGAAATGGAGGGTTAACCCGCTGACCTGTCCAGTTGCAGTTCCCTGGAGTACAGGTCAAGAATGCCAGAGCAGTTGCAGTGCCACCTAGTCCCGCAAGAAGGACTGATTGACTGCAGTGAGATAGTCCTGATTAGAGGCTTCCCGGACAGTAGTCCTTTGTTTACCTGAGTGAGTTCACAGTCACAGATAGAGTGAATCCTACCTCTGTTCCACAAAATGGAAGCAAGCCCAGTACAGAGTCACTGTGCCAGATTAGCAGCTGCCGCCCATGTGACATATAGTAGGTGAGGTTGAAAAAAGACACAAGTCGATCAAGTCCAACCTATGTATGTTATTATACATCCTTGCTGCTCTTACAGTAAAGAACCCTCTACGCAGTTTAAGGTTAAACCTCTTTTCTTCTAATTTTAATGAGTGGCCACGTGTCTTATTAAACTCCCTTCCACCAAAAAGTTTTATCCCTATTGTGGGGTCACTAGTATGGTATTTGTAAGTAGAAATCGTATTCCCTCTCAAGCGTCTCTTTTCCAGAGAGAATAAGTTCAGTGCTCACAACCTTTCTTCATAACTAATATCTCCCAGACCCGTTATTAGTTTTGTTGCCTTCTTTGTACTCGCTCCATTTCCAGTACATACTTCCTGAGGACTGCTGCCCAGAACTGGACAGCATACTCCAGGTGAGGTCGGACCAAAGTCTTGTAGAGTGGGAGAATTATCGCTTTAACCCTGGAGTTAATCTCCTTTTTAATGCATGTCAATATTCTGTTTGCTTTCTTAGCAGCAGCTTGGCATTGCATACCATTGCTGAGCCTATCATCTACTAGGACCCCCAAGGTCCTATTCCATCCTATATTCCCCTAGAAGTCCACCCCCCTAGTGAGTAGATTGCATTCATATTTTTGCCACACACATTATTTTACATTTTTTTTACAATAAACCTCATTTGCCATGTAGTTGCCCACCCCATTAATTTGTTCAGATCTTCTTGCAAGATTTCCACATCCTGCGGAGAAGGTATTGCTCTGCTTAGCTCAGTGCCGGTCACAAATACAGAGATTGAACTGTTTACCCCAATCTCCAGGTCGTTTATGAATAAATTAAACAGGATTGGTCCCAGCACAGAACTTTGGGGAACCCCACTTCCCACCTCTGACCATTCTGAGTACTCCCCATTTATCACCACCCTCTGAACTCGCCCTTGTAGCCAGTTTTCAATCCATGTACTCACCCTATGGTCCATGCCAACGGACCTTACTTTGTACAGTAAATGTTTATGGGGAACTGTGCTTTTGCAAAATCCAGATACACACCATGTCTAGGGGCCTTCCTTTATCTAGATGTCAACTCAACTCCTCATAGAAGGTTAATAGATTGGTTTGGCAAGAACGATTCTTCATGAATCCATGCTGGTGATTACTGCTAATGATACCAAATCTTGTATATAGTCCCTTATCATCCCCTCCAAGAGCTTGCATACTATTGATGTTAGGCTAACTGGTATGTAATTCCCAGGGATGTATTCTGGCCAGTAGACTGTCAGTAAACATTAGGAACAATCGTCTGGCAATTACTTGACTGAGTTCCCTAAGTACCGTCGGATGCAAGCCATCTGGTCCCGGTGACTTATTAATGTTAAGTTTCCCAAGTCTATTTATAATTCTGTCCTCTGTTAGCCATGAGGGTGCTTCCTGTGATGTGTCATGAGGACAAACACTGCAGTTTTGGTTACTGAAGCTCCCCGATTCCCTCGTGAAGACTGAGGAGAAGAATAAATTCAATACCTTTGCAATCTCCCCATCCTTTGTAACCAGATGTCCTTCTTCATTCTTTATGGGGCCAATATGGTCTGTCCTCCCTTTTTTACTGTTTATATACTTAAAGAATTTCTGGGTGGTTTTTTTTGCTCTCCTTCGCTATGTGTCTTTCGTGTTCTATCTTAGCCGTCCTAATTGCACCCTTACATATCTTGTTGCATTCTTTGTAAAGAATGGTGCTGATGATGATCCCTCAGCCGTGTATTTTTTGAAGGCCTTCGCCTTTGCTTTTATATGCATTTTTACATTGGAGTTAAGCCATCCAGGACTTTTGTTCGCTCTTATAAATTTATTCCCTAATGGGATACAGTGGCTAATGCTCTTATTTAATATGCTCTTAAAGCAAACCCATCTCTCCTCCGTATTCTTTGTTTCTAAGATTTTATCCCAATTTATAACTTCTAGCAAGGTCCGTAGTTTAGGGAAGTTGGCTCTTTTGAAATTCAGTGTCTTTGTCATGTACCTTACTAGGGAGTCCGAAATGTGGAGGGTGGCCTCTTGCACGGTTCCGGTCCCAGCACCCCTGGTAGTGGGGACAGGGAGTGCTAGGGCAAAGAAAGGGTGCATGTGCCTGCAGGCAGAAGGCTGGAGCTTGGAAACACAGGAACCTCTCAGAGGAAGGCATTGAGACTGATCACCAGAACTGTTCAGCGGAAGCCAGGCAGGTAGGAGTAGTCAGGGAAGCCGGGTTTGTCAGGAGCAAGGTAACAGGTCAGAACAGCAATCAGGAACACAGTGACTAGCTGAAAACGATCCAGCACTGGTATGAGGCAGAGTCTCTGTTTATATATGGCGCCATGCGCCGGAATTGGTGGATGCGAACATGCATGCACGAGTGCGCGCGCTAATGCACACGTGCTTGTATGGGTGCGCCAGTGCGCACGTTTCTTCCAGGTCTCGCTCGTCTCTGTCAGGGACACTGCACATGCCCATTGGCATTAGCGGAACAGGAATTAGCCACTGCTGCATGGAGACGGGCATTGGCAATGTGAGTTCTCTGACAGTCTTTGTGTTCCCCTTGTGTTTCCCATTTGTGTGATTTTATACTGAAGCCTATTGACCTGTGATCGCTGTTTCCTAAATTTCCCCGTATTTCCACAACCGTGATCAGGTCTGTATTGTTGGTAATCAGTAGATCTAGTAACGCCTTGTTTCTAGTTGGTGCTTCTACCATCTGACCCATGAAATTGTCCTGCAAGACATTTAGGAACTGGCGAGCCTTAGACAAATGCGTGGTTCCCTCCGCCCAGTCTACTTCTGGATAATTAAAATCCCCCATTATGATAACACTTCCCATCCTTGCTGCTAATCCAAATTGTGATTGGAGGGCCATCTCCCCCTCCTCCCTCAGGTTAGGAGGCCTATAGCATATTCCCAGTATTATTTTCCCCTTAGCTTCATCCCTTTGGAGCTCTACCCATAACGATTCCACCTCCTCTCTAGCTCCCTTATTGATGTCATCTCAATGCAGAAGTGCAGGACAAAGGCCGGATCTGTGCGATTCTGGGATTATATTGCAATCTCAGGACTGTCCTGTCATATCCGGGACAGTTAAGAGGTACAGTATGATATTTGTTTTTACCAAACCTTAATAAACTGGCTATTGGTATTAACTTGTATGGCTGCTTTTCACTGTGTTGCCATAAGAAGCAGGGAACATCATCACTGCCCCTCATTACAGCTACATAAATTGCTGGACAGAGAAGATAAGCTGCAATAATGATTATTACAGCTTATGTCTTTTTTTGTTTGTTTGTTTTAAAACTCTCTTACCATTGTTTTCAGGTTTATTTTTTGTCCTGTGCTATTCTTAAATTTTGCACTTTACTGCTACTAGTGTAGAGTGAGCAGTGCTGTTATTTCTGGTCACATGCTCTATGTGTAAGACAAGTCCCATAGAGCTGAATATGTCTGCATTAGTCTATCTTGGGGGTGAGTAGATAGGTTGGCTACATTCACATACACAAGGGGGTATGGAGAACAATTGTAGCTACCCTAGAACAGAAAGTCTGGGAACAGCAGGAAAAAGCTTGCATTTGAGAAATGAAACAGAGGAAGAGAAAGATAGAAGGTACATTATAGTTAAATTTAGACATATTGCATTTATTTTAGAAATGTAGCACCCTCCTAGGTGGGTTCTAGGATTAGATAGATAGATTTAGTGCTGGCTCACTGTATTTTGTGGAGCTATATTGTGATAGGTAATTTTAGTTGCCTCACTGTACCCAGTGTGGCTGTGATGTGTTTGTTAGGTAAATTTAGTTTGCTCCCTGTAATCAGTGCAGCTGCATTCTACTAGTTAGGTCTGTTCAGTGTGCTCAGCTGTTGCCAGTCTTATGGCTTTCTCTGTCTCCAGAGAGCTTGAGAAGTTTCTGGATATAGGTATGGAGCTATGCAGATGGCAGCATGAATATTGATACAGCCCTGGCCAATCCCAGGGATGCAGACCCCTATTGCATGCTGAGAGAGTGTATATATTCTTTGAACACACTGAGCACTGGGTCTTTTTCTAGAGTGGATTGGTCAAGCCTGGAGGGGCTTTCTGCCCTCCAGGGCATTGCTGACACATGTTTGCTGTTCCAAAGCCTCATGTGGGTGACCTGAGGGCCTGAATGCTAGAGAGAAAGCTGACTAAGGGGGGCTGTCCGCTGAACATTTGGTCTGGTATCACTGGAGTAAGGTGTCGCTTGGTAGTTGGAAGGAGGCAACCAGCTGTCCTAGGGCTTTGTGTGAGTACAGACCATTCTAAGAGATCTTGGAATCTTTTGGGCTACTGTCACCCCTCTGGTGCTAGGGAGTCAGCTGTGTGTCTGTTTAAAGGGGACATCAGCTGGTGTTCTGAAGAGCTTAGTCCACATGGTTCTCTGTAAATGAGACTCTGCTCTAGTGACTCTAGTCTAGAGTTAGGAGTTTGAAGTTACTGCTACTACTACTTCAAGCAGAAGGCCTCCCAAGGATTTTGTTTACCTCTTCTCCATCCTTCTATATACCCACTTTCCAGTCTTCTTCTACTTTGTGGCTGTTTCTTGGGTCAGTTCTCTACATGTTTGCCTGCTCCTAATCCCCAGTCCTTGTCCCCCCCCTATTGTTCTAGCATTAGCATCTCATATCCTGCAACCTACTGCAGTATGCTCTCCTCAATTCTTGGACTTGGTTGCTTGTGATCTGGCTAATTTACTAATTCCTCTTGGGCTCTAATAGTTATGGATTGATAGTATTTAACCAAGAGTTATTTTCCTATTTTAAAGGGATTAATATTTTTGTATTATTTTAATGGATTAAGACGGACTCTAAAAATCATTGGTGCCTCCCAAAATGTGTTTTTCTCCTATGTATACTTCATCAGAACTGCTCCACTGACCACTTCTATTGCACCAGCACTCTTCACACTCTTCCCCAGCTCCCCATTCGTTCTTATAATTCCTTTGGTCTCCTGTTCTCTCTTAATGACCCTTCAAGTTCCCCACTCTCACCATTACTATACCAATCACCCACTCTTACACCCTGTAAACACGACCGGTTTTCCCGACGGAATAAACTCTGAAGGTTTTTCCGACGGAATTCCGCTCAAGCTGTCTTGAATACACACGGTCACACCAAATTCCAACCGTCAAAAACACAGTGACATACAACACGTACGACAGCACTATAAAAAGGAAGTTCAATAGCCACTGCGCCACCCTTTGGGCTCCTTCTGCTAATCTTGTGTTTATTTCATGTTAGTAGAAGTTTGGTGAGAGACGATTCGTGCTTTTCAGACTCGTGCTTTTCAGTCTCGTGCTTTTCAGATCGTATTATTGCTGTTCATGAGATCACGAGAAATAATAAAGAAATAAGTTTGTCAGAACTCTGTGTGAATATCAGCAGCAAAACAACTTCATTATTCTAGCATTATAAAGCACAAAAGAATGTGCTGCATTAAAAGATCACAGAATTTGCAGTGTGAGGAATGTGTTATCTCCATTACGAACGCTAGTTTTACCAGACCGAACGCTTCCGTCTCATACTTGCTTCAGAGCATGCGTCGTTTTTGGTGCATCAAAACAGCATACAGACGAGCGGTTTATCCGATAGTATTTCTTTCCGTCTGAAAAATATAGAACACGGTCTTTATCTAAGGCGTCTGAATTTTCGACGGAAAAAGTCCGATGGGGCATACGGTCGGAATATACGATGAAAAGCTCCCATCGGATTCTATCTGTCTGAAATTCCATGTGTACGCGGCATAACACACTGCACTGAACTCCCATTCTCATTATTGTTCCTCTTGTCCTAGACTTCTCTATTCCTCTGCTTTGGCATCCACTATTTCCACATTCATTTTCCAGATCCAGCTCTCCAGCATTTTGTCTCCAAACTTCTTTCACCATATGACTGTACTCTACAATCAACTGTATATTTTACACCTCACTCTGTACACTGTACTGTACATTCTGTAAGCTACATTGGTCTCCTCAAAACACTATGCAATATGCTTTACCTCTGTATTCCATACCCTATGTTATATATTCTATTTTCCAAAGAATTTTACTATTTACACTGTTCTGTGTGTTCTAAATGCCACAATGATGCACACACTGCGCCCTACATTTGTAGATCATACTGTACTGAAGTATACATTCTACTTAGGAATAAACACTCAGTAGCCATTTTATTAGATATACCTATCTAATACCAGGTAGCTACTTACCACTGTGAATTCAAAACACAGGAATTCATAGCATGATAGGTACAACAAGTTGCTCAAGGGGCCTAATGTGTGCCAAGAAAACATTGCACAGACCATTATACCACCAATGCTTTGATTTATAATAGTTGTAGACTTTAAAATGCTGCAACCACCCCACCTGGCACAAACAATCATTCCATGGTCAAACTTACTAAGTTTGTGCATATTCCTCATTCTAATATTTGGCTGACCAACAACGTTTACACTTGGAAGCTCTTAGTGCAAAGTGCATTGTATATTCAAGTGCATTGAATATGCAACACATCCCAGACAATAACATCAGCCACTTCAGTGGATGTCTGCTACAAACATTTGGTTCATGCAAGATTTTTCATTTCTGGGATATGTAATGTAAAACACTCGTGTATAAAACTGTGGGTATGCGACTGGGTGCTGCTGATGTGCAGTTTTCAAATTATTTAAGCACGTCCTAAAGGCTTATTTGGAAAAATATGTCTGAGATAATAGATACTAAAATAATACATGTTTTCTTTACAGTCACGGTTTTTACTCAAATAACAAATGCATTTGGATCCCAAACTCAGCCATGCCCACTGAATGTGAATGTACATCCAGTTATATCCAAGAATACATCTAATGCTTTACCGGAGATTGAACTGTAAGTCTTAACCTTTTACAATTTTATTTTAATGTTTTGCATCAAATGTAACTATTTTTAGTTCGATTAAATTACAGCATATTGCAGCAGTATTATTTGTATTCATTATTACTAGTAAAAGTAATAGGAAAAAGTATTACAAATGAAAGTATTTCAGTTTTCATTGAGTTTTTCTGTAGCAGGATAGTTAACCCAACTTGAAAAGACTCTCATAGATTGCTACAATACTTTAATGGCAGGGAATGTAGTTCCACTCATTGAGGATATTTTTCATATTCCATTCACTCACTCTGTGGAGCCAGTAATTTGCACATTAATAGAAGCACTGTAATGGGAGGAATAGGAATTGAAGGAGATAGTAAATGGTTGCCTGCAGAGAGACTTAGATGTGACACAGACTTACAAATCCAACTTTGCTTTAGAGCACGGTTTCTCAACCAGGGTTCCATGGAACCCTGGGGTTCCTCTAGAGGTTGCTAGGGGTTACTTGAGCAAGGAGCAATTTCTGCCTCTCAGATAAGTTCCCACTTATACCATTGATCTTTTTAGCTATCTGTAAGGTGGTAATTCTTCCCAGTGACCTCAAATGTGAGGAACATTCTTCCCACTGACCATCACAATAATGTATCATGAGTTGTAAATATAGTCATTTTTAGCAGAGGTTCCCTCAGACCAGAAAGATATTTCAAGGGTTCCTCTGTGTTAAAAAGGTTGAGAAAGGCTGCTTCAGAGGGACATTGCTCATAAAAGCAAAAAACAATTGGGGCATCCTTGGGTACACTAAAGAGAGAAAAGTTGCAGTTCACCATAAACATCCTCATTCACTTAGCACCACTGTGTTAGTTGTAGCGTGTGGTTATAAACAGTCTTGAGTCTACTCGTTGCATACACAGCACATTTATCCTGCAGTCTCTGTACTTAGATAATATGCCCTAATTATTGTGCCACCATCAAGAATTTCACAGCCACAAGAATCATATATTACAAAGTGAAAATCTTTTCACAGTGGAGGAACACTTAAAATGGTTGTAAAGGTTTTATTATTGGACACATTTTTTACCTTAATGCATTCTCTGCATGGTAAGGTACAAAACCTTCTGTGTGCAGCAGGGGCGTAACTAGAACCTTCAGGGCCCCGGTGCCATAAACCATGAAGGGCTCCCCTGACCCCCCCCTTCCATCTAACACCTGGGCTTAGAGTTCTGGGAGGGTGTCCATGGACATCCTCCAAGTATTCTGCCCCCCATGTGCCCCCTGGGGCACGCATCCAGCGTGCTCTGTGACTACTGTGTCTTTCGAACACAGCTGATCACAGATCATGGTTAATGGCCAATCACAGCGGCCCTTTACCATGTGATCAGCTAATCACATGTAAACAGACTTGCCAGTTATTGGCAGTTCTTTCCTCCCGCCTCCCACACTGTGTCTGTGTGAGGAAAGGAGAGCCGTTAACTGGCAGGACTGTCAGTACATTGTCTACATAATCAGGGCACAAAATCATTGCACAAAGCAGAGAAGTATGACATGTTTGTTATTTGTTTTAAAAAGTTCAGTTACATTTACGATCGCTTTACCAACCTAACCTTCATTCTTTGTAAGATATTTGAACATTTTCTTTTGTCTTTCACCTAGATTTCAAGAAGGCTTGAGAAATCTTTCTATGCTTGTGTTAATGGGAAATCACATTGAGATTCGAAACTACGTTGTCTTATTAACCACAATCCTCAATCGATTATATACGGAGGACGAAACAACTTTTGAACAACATGTACAAATCAGAAATAAACTGATTTCCATTGTTCAGGCCTTACCATTTAATAATCAGGTAACGACACCCTAATATCTTAAAGTTTATTTGTAGAAATAGAGAATGCTCTAAAAAAAAAGGTCCAGGACTTACAAGTACAAGGGTGGTCACAGGATTTGTTTAAATTCATTTTGGTCAGTTTTAATTTCCAAATTTTTGCATTATTTTTGGTGGTGACTATAAAGTTTTGTTTTTTTACATTTTTTACATTTTTATGCTGACTGGAAAGTAACAGGGGTATTTTGTTACTTTTTGTGGCAAGTATTGGTTTTGACCAGGTGAATTGTTGACCCCAGTGCTTATGAGCCAACTGGTTGGTATGGGCTGTTTCTTTTATTATATGCTTTTTGCCCCAGCTTCTTCTAATTCTTATAAGAATTCATTTTTCCCTTACACTTTGTAAACCCAGGACTTTTTCATTGTCAAAAATGTGTACCTGGTGACAAGTGGCATTTTAAAAGACATGCTGGTAGGTTAATTGGCTTCTGTCCAAAAGTTGGCCCTAGTATATGAATGTGAGTTTGGGGACCTTGGATTGTGGGCTCCTTGAGGGTAGGGATCGTGAGTGTGCGATGTATGTGTGGAGCGATGCTATATGGGTACCTTAAATAAATAGGGATAATTGTAGACACGCACACTCACTCAGGTTGAACTGGATGGACTGGTGTCTTTATTTAACCTTACTAACTATGTAACTATGTAATGTAAAAGCACAAGGCATCTGGACAGTGAGGCCTTCAGGTGTCAGCGGTGGAGGAGAGGAGGTCTTCTGGGTCTGTTGGGATATAAAATGAAACAACAGAGAAACAGTTAAAAATAGGGTGCAAAAAAAACCTGCTGTAGACAAATTTCCAGAAAGAATACCTAAAGCAGACTTTTCCTCCCTTTCACTAAAAAATCACAGCAAAATATAGCACAGCATGCTGATATCAAATCATTCTAAACTCATTACTCAAGCAAAACATTTTTTGCTTTGTTTTACAATTTTGTTTTTTCTGCTTCTTGGTTTCTTGAGGCACTGGTGATGTAACTCTGGCCTTACAGCTGCATCCTTGGAACGTCCTGTCACATGTTCCAGTAGGCAGACCCAGAGTTCTAGACAAATAAAGGGAGATTGAATCATCTGCCCTTAGTAAAAATGGCCACTGTGAGAAGAAGGGGAGGAAAAGAAGAAGGTGTGCAACGCTTAATTCTTGCACTGAATCTTTGTACATCTAGGTTGCTAGTTGAGGCTGCCCTATCTGCTTTTATTTAATAGGTCCTCGCTTTTCTACCAGTGTACTGCAAAAGCAAGCATCAGGCACTTGCAACCAACCCCTCTTGATTGATTACAGTTCTGCAGTGGCTAGGAGGGATGAACATATACATTTAATGTCATTAAGCAGTCAGTGTACCTGCATAATAAAAGTAGAGAGACTGATTTGTGAATAAATATAAACTACAGTATGTTGTGGATGCCAATGTGTAAGAAAGTTGTCCAAATAAGAAGTAATGTTGTCCATCTAATTTTTTTTTTTTTTACAAAAGATCAAAAAATGTTTTCACAATACAATATAATTTTAATCGGCAATAAGTATGTTAATTTTTTAATTTTTGCAACAGTAGAACTGTAGTATACACATTAAAGCGATAGTAAAGGCTCGACCCCGCCCCCTTCAACTCCTGATTGGCTCACTGGCTGTGAGCCAATCAGCTCCCACAGCTGCCAAAAGCCAATCAGGTGTACGAGTCCCCAGAGAGGCAAGGCTCTTGTGGACATTGCTGGATCGAGAGGGGGCTCTGTGCTAGACAGAATGCATGAAGGTAAAAAACCTTGTACCTTTACGACCACTTTAAGGCTGCTTTACTAAAGGAATTAAAGTGATACTAAAGTCTAAAGTCTTTTTCTTTAAAAATAGCAAACATTATACTTACCTGCTCTGTGCAGTGGTTTTGCACAGAGCAGCCTCGATCCTCCTCTTGCTATGGTGGCACCCGAGCAGAGCCGCAGCTCCGTGTATCCATTCAGACACGGAGCTGCTGTTGTCCTCTCTCTCCTGGTTGGCTAGATGACTTTGATTGACAACAGTGGGAGCCAATGGCGCCGCTGCTGTGTCTCAGCCAATAAGTAGGAAGAGGCTGCTGAGGCACTCATGCACATCACTGGATAGAAAGGGGGCTCAGGTAACTAATAGGGGGGCTGAGGGGGGCTACTGCACATTGAATGAATTAAGATAAAAAACTTCTGCCTTTACAACCATTTTAAGATTAATTTCAAATATACAAACATGCATATTTATTGGTTTATTGTTTGAACTAGAACTAGATGGACTTGTCTTTTTTTAACCTAACTCATTTTTAAGTGCAGATGAAATAAATAAACCTGGTTGAGTGAATATTCTCAGTCCTTTTAGCAAATTATGCTCAAACTATTTAGAACTCCATAGAATACTTTAGAATACTTTCTTAGAAGAGACTGTCAGTGCAGAAAAATGGATCTACCAATGCCAACTTGTTTTTAAGACCTCTTTCACACTGGAGGTGTTTTTCAGGCGCTTTAGCGCTAAAAATAGCACCTGTAAAGTGCCTGAATAAAGCCTCATATGCAATCCCAGAGTGCTTTCACACTGGGGAGTTGTGCTGGCAGGATGTCAAAAAAAGTCCTGCAAGCAGCTTCTTTGAGGAGCTTTAGGTATACACTGCTCTTAAAACGCCCCTGCCCATTGAAATAAATGAGCAGCAGCGCCGAAGCGCCTGCAAAGCTTCGCGGGTGCTTTTAACACTTTATTGGGCCACTAGCGGGGATTAAAAGCACAGCAAAAACGATGGTAAAGCGCCACTAAAACTATTTGGTGTGGCCACCCTTTGTCTTCAAAACAGCATCAATCCTTCAATTCAAGTACACTTGCACTCAGTTTTTGAAGGAGCTTGGCAAGTAGGTTGTTCCAGACATCTTGGAGAACTAACCAGAAATGCAGTCCCAAACTTGCAAGGAACCTCCACCATGCTTCACTGTTGCCTACAGACACTCATTATTAAACTTTCCAGCCCTTTATAAACAAACTGCCTTTTGCTGCAGTCTGATATTTCAAATTTTGACTCATCAGTCCAGAGCACCTGCTTCCATTTTTCTGCACCCCAGTTCCTATGTTTTCATGCATAGTTGAGTTGCTTAGCCTTGTTTCCATGTCCTATGCACTAAAACATAGAAACTGGAGTACAGAAAAATCGCAGCAGGTGCTCTGGACTGATGAGTCAAAATTCAAATATTTCACTGTAGCGAAAGGCAGTTTGTTAGTGAAGGAGAGCGGTAAAATAATGAGTGTCTGCAGGCAACAGTGAAGCATGATGGAGGTTCCTTGCAAGTTTGGGGCGCAATTTCTGCAAAAGTTGGAGATTTGGTCAGGATCAATGGTGTCCCCAATGCTGAGAAATGCAGGCAGATACTTATCCATCATTCCATATCATCAAGGAGGCATGTGATTGGCCCCAAATTTATTTTGTAGCAGGACAATGACCACAAACATACAGGCAATATCATTAAGGACTATCTTCAGCGTAAAGATAAACAAGGAGTCCGGGAAGTGATGGTTAGGCTACCACAGAGCCCTGATCTCAACATCATTATCTCTGTCTGGGATTTTATGAAAAATCAGAAGGATTTGAGTCAGCCTACATCCACACTAAGGCCCCTTTCACACTGGGGCGGTGGGGGCGTCGGCGGTACAACAGCGCTATTTTTAGCGCTGCTGTACCGTCGTTCTTGCAGCGGTATTCGGCCGCTAGCGGTGCGGTTTTACCCCCCGCTGGCGGCCGAAAAAGGGTTAAAATCCCTCGTACAGCGCGGCTATAGCCGCGGTATTGCCGCGGTATAGCCGCGCTGTCCCATTGATTTCAATGGGCAGGAGCGGGGAAGGAGCGGTGAATACATCGCTCCTTCCCCGCTCCAAAAAAGCGGTTTGCAGGACTTTTTTCACCGCCCTGCCTGCGCACCGCTTCAGTGTGAAAGCCCTCGGGCTTTTACACTGAACAAACAGCGGAGGCTGTTTAGGGGCGGTTTTCAGGCGGTATTTTTAGCGCAATACCGCCTGAAAACTGCTCCAGTGTGAAAGGGGTCTAAATCTGTGATTAGTCCTCCGAGATGATTGGAAGAACATACCTGCCAGGTTCCCTAAAAACGGTGTGCACAAGCACTGTGTGTACCTAGAATAATTGATGCTGGTTTTAGGCCAAAGGGTAGTCACACCAATTATTGATTTGATTTGGATTTCTCTTCTGGTAATTTGCTTTGTATTTTGTTAATTGATAAAAATAAACTATTAATACTTCTATTTCTGAAAGCATTCTTAATTTGCAGCATTTTTTCACAGCATGTGCTCAAGACTTTTGCACAGTACTGTACATTTAAATGTAATTTGCTTAACTGCTTGCTGCCCGCCCACAGTAGTAGTAGTTGCCAGCAAATGGCATAGCTGCGCTGGATCACGTACCGGTATGTCCGCAGAGACTTCCTGATTTGCAGGCACAATGACCATGCTGTGGTTAGACACAGAGCGGTTTTGTCAGCAGGTCCCAGCCAATGATTCATGGCTGAGGCCTGCTGATACACTGTGTCAAATCACAGCACAGAGCCCTGTGTGTACAAACACACAGGGCTCAGTAAACTGATCAGCATACTGGTTGTTTCCTTTCATGGAGAGGAAGAACATTACACACATTACACATTGTTATGCACATATTTAACCCCTCCCCAGCCAGTGTCATTAGTAGTGTCAGTGTACAATATTATCACTGATCACTGTATTAGTGTCACTAGCGATGTCAGTTAGTGCCAGATTGCTCACCACCCTATCAAAGTCACACTATAAATCGCTGATCACCACCATTACAGCATAGCATCTATAGATATAAATTCCAGTATGTATACCATAGTTTGTAGATGCTAGATGCTATATTTTTTGCACAAAAAAATGACTGCCACCACCATGCTTCACTGTTGGGACTGTATTGGACAGGTGATGAGCAGTGCCTGTTTTTCTCCACACATACTGCTTAGAATTAGGACCAAAAAAGTTCTATCTTGGTCTCATCAGACCAGAGAATCTTATTTCTCACCATCTTGGAGTCCTTCAGGTGTTATTTAGCAAACTCCATGCAGGCTTTCATGTGTCTTGCACTGAGGAGAGGCTTCCGTCGGGCCACTCTGCCATAAAGCCCCGACTGGTGGAGGGCTGCAGTGATGGATGACTTTCTACAACTTTCTCCCATCTCCCGACTGCATCTCTGGAGCTCAGCCACAGTGATCTTTGGGTTCTTCTTTACCTCTCTCACCAAGGCTCTTCTCCCCCAATAGCTCAGCCGGACGGCCAGCTCTAGGAAGGGTTCTGGTCATCCCAAACGTCTTCCATTTAAGGATTATGGAGGCCACTGTGCTCTTAGGAACCTTAAGTGCAGCAGAAATTTTTTTGTAACCTTGGCCAGATCTGTGCCTTGCCACAATTCTGTCTCTGAGCTCTTCAGGCAGTTCCTTTGACCTCATGATTCTCATTTGCTCTGACATGCACTGTGAGCTGTAAGGTCTTATCTAGACAGGTGTGTGGCTTTCCTAATCAAGTCCAATCACTATAATCAAACACAGCTGGACTCAAATGAAGGTGTAGAACCATCTCAAGGATGATCAGAAGAAATGGACAGCACCCGAGTTAAATATATGAGTGTCACAGCAAAGGGTGTGAATACTTAGGACCATGTGATATTTCGGTTTTTCTTTTTTAATAAATCTGCAAAAATGTCAACAATTCTGTGTTTTTCTGTCAATATGGGGTGCTGTGTGTACATTAATGAGGAAAAAAATGAACTTAAATGATTTTAGCAAATCTGCAATATAACAAAGAGTGAAAAATTTAAGGGGGTCTGAATACTTTCCGTCCCCACTGTATATATATTTTATAAAAAACCCAGTGGTGATCAAATACCACCAAAAGAAAGGTCTATTTGTCTGAAAAAAATTATAAAAATTGTATTTGTATACAGTGTTGCATGACCTCACAATTGCCAGTTTAAATAGAACAGTGCTGAATAACAAAACATGCTCCGATCACGAAGGTGGTAAAACCTTCCAAGGCCAAGTGTTAACCACTTCATGATCAGAGCATTCTCAGTAGGCAAAACTTTTTTTTTAAATTTTGAATAAAGGAACTTTTTTGCCATTGTAGAGATTTCCCTTCACTTTCTGACCCATAGCCAAAATAGAAAGAGAGAGGAAGTCCCACCAAAGTGAAGGAATTCCAGGGTGTCATCAGGTTGCCAGAATTATTGTTGCCATTGGAAGATTTTCCCTCTATTACTTTTATGGGGACAACCCAAAATTTGAGATTTTTTTACTTTCACTTTCAGTGATAATGGCAGGGCTTTTTTTCTCGGAGAATAGGTGCAGGAAATCCCCCAGTCTGAGTCACCCCTTGTCTCTGCCCCTACCCACCTCTGACCACCGTCCCTTGATTCCACCCCCTACCCACCTACCAGTACTGCCCCTTTTAGAGAATACAGAACCAAGTATCATTTTGTGGTGCTAAATCATTTGTATGGAACATGTTAATGATAAAAAGAAAAGCAGTAAAATAGATCCCCTGCAGCCAGCAACAATAGAATCCTAGCAATAGATCCCCACACAACAATAGACTCCCCCAGCAACAATGGACTCCACCCCGACAACAATAGATTCCCTGCAGCAACAGTGAACCACCCACAACAAAATATCACACCCAGTAACAAAATATCCACCCAAGCAACATTAGACCCCCCAGCAGCAACAACAGATCTCCCAGCAGCCAGCATCAATAGATCCTCCAGCAGCCAGTAAAAATAGACCTCTCCCTCAACAGTAGATCCCTTCCAGCAACGTAAGACCCCCAGCAACAATAGATTCCCCATCAGCAAAAGTAGACCCTCACACAAGATCAGATCTCCACCAGTGACAATAGATCCCCCAGCAGCCAACATCAATAGCCCCTCCAGCACACCCCACACCCCATGCTATTACATACATTCAGTGCTGGAGGTGCCAGAACTGCGTTCCCGCTGAAAAAAAGCCCTGGATAATGGTAAACATTACAAATAGATAGGATGAATTTCCATAATGGGGGCACAGACAGCAACAAATATGACAGGGGCTCTGATGCCTCTCCACTCTATCCAAAACTAAAAAAAATGCCTTTAGTTATACTTTAATAGTATAACAGCTAAATAATACCAAAAAAAGTACCAGACAGCTAAATACATACTGTATACATGCAAACTGTGTTTTCTCACCAACATATTTCTCTTCACACACATATACTGATGTAGAAGGTGAAATATCGGTAAATGACTTTGTCGGACACAGGCTCTTTAAGGGATACCAGGATTTATTCCACTCTGGCTATAGTGTGGCACTTGAGGACTCGCGTCCGAAAGTCAAGTGTGTCAATTACAGTTTACACAGTGTATATATGATTTTCAGTATATTGCGTCACAGGCGAATATTTCTGTTATACATTACATTAACCTTTTTAAACAGTCAACCTACTTTCTAGATGCAAAGCAATTTAGCAAAGCATACACTTTTTTTACCCTTGCAAAGTTTGCAGGTTCTGCTCTTGCGGTTTCCTTATCTATCTCACTAATCAGCTAACAGAGGCGAGCGTCGGTGTGGTGAGCACAGATGTCTGTGATGGGGGGGAATGGGTGAATTCAGTGTCTAACCGCAGTCTGTCACAAGTGCACTGAACATGAGATGTACAGAATGCTTTTTAGCTGAAATTTTAAATGAGCCTTTTTACACACATAACTATGGCCACATAAACTGACCCTCGTTGCCACTTTACTACTACACAGTATAGCCATTACTATTCATTATTGCAGTTCTGCTCATGGGACTGTGAATGAATATTCGCACATTTTTGAGGCCTTTCCTGTGCTCTTTCCTTCTGTAAACTACCTTCTCCTCCTCAAAGCTGTTTGATTGATAACACTGAACATACTGAAGTTCTGTACAGAATGACCTGAGTTTAAGGACATTCCAAGTAAACTCATAATTACCAGAAATTGATTACAGTATAAAAACAATAATTAAAGGAGGAAAGAAGGTTTTACATAGGTATTTCTTAATATATGGAAACAAAATCCTGTCAACGTGATAATATGAATGATGATGGAATATATAAAAAGCCAGAGAAAAGCATTCTTATTTAACCACTTCAGCCCCGAACGGATTTACCCCCTTAATGACCAGGCCATTTTTTTGCGATACGGCACTGCGTCGCTTTAACTGACAATTGTGCGCTCGTGCGACGCTGTACCCAAACAAAATTGACGTCCTTTTTTTCCAACTAATAGAGCTTTCTTTTGGTGGTATTTGATCACCTCTGCCGTTTTTATTTTTTGCGCTATAAACAAAAAAAGAGCAACGATTTTGAAAAAAAAGCAATATTTTTTACTTTTTGCTATAATATGTATCCCCCCCAAAAAAATACAGTAAAAAAACAAATTTCTTCCTCAGTTTAGGCCGATATATATTCTTCTACATATTTTTGGTAAAAAAAAAATGCAATAAGCGTATATTGATTGGTTTGCGCAAAATAGGAGCTATATTTATGGCATTTTTTTAAATAAATTTAGTTTTTTACTAGTAATGGCGGTGATCTGCGATTTTTAGTGGGACTGCGACAATGAGGCGGACAGATCAGACACTTTTGACACATTTTTGGGACCATTGACATTTATACAGCGATCAGTGCTATAAAAATGCACTGATTACTGTGTAAATGTCACTGGCAGGGAAGGGTTTAGTACTGGGGCAATCAAGGGGTTAAACGTGTTCCCTCAGTGTGTATTTCTAACTGTGGTGGGATGTAACTGACTAGAGGAGGAGCCAGATCGCTGTTCCTAACAAGTAGGGGAACAATATTTTTTACTTATTACGTTACTTTTTCCATATTCATTAAAAAAAAAGGTAAAAATCAAATGTCTTCAAAAATGTAGGCCAATATATTTCTGCTACATTTTTTTTTTTGGAAAAAAAAATTCCAATAAGCTTATATTGATTGGTTTGCGCAAAAGTTACCGCTTCTACAAGCGATGAAATAGATTTATGGATTTTTTTTTTACTAGTAATGGTGGTTATCAGCAATTTTTTGCGGGACTGCAAAATTATGGCGGACAAATCTCACACTAAGTGACACTCTTTGGGGACCAGTGACACCAATACATTGATCAGTGCTAAAAAAAATGCACTGTCACTGTACTAATGACACTGACAGGGAAGGGGTTAACATCAGGGGCAATCAAAGGGTTAACTGTGTTACCTGGGAGTGTTTTCTAACTGTGTGAGAGGTGTATTTACTGTGGGAAGACTGAGATCTGTGTTCCTGCTTAGCAGAAACACAGGATCTCTTTCTTCCTTTCTCAAAGAATGGTGATTTGCCTTGTTTACATAGGCAGACAGCCATTCTGCTGATCTCCGGAACAATCGGTGGGTCCTGGCGGACATCTAGTTCGCTGGACCCACCGATTGGCTCTCGCTGTGTACAATCACAATGGGAGCGGGTCGCCAGTGGCACGTGCAAGATCACTTACTGGGTACGTGAGTAGAAGAGAACAAGAAGACCTGGACTGCCGCACACTGGAATGGATAAATCTGTCTTTTTATTCAAAATACAGGATCATGGGGTAAACAAAACACGACTGTGGGGTGGTACAAAAATAGCTGACGCGTTTCGCACTTACACCAAGTGCTTACTCATATGTGAGTAAGGTAAGGTACGTGATCCGGCACAGAGCGGCCACCCTGCCACAGTATATCTGCGTGGGGTGGTCACTAAGCGGTTAAAGTGTTACTAAACCCACAACAGAAAAATCAGTCTATATATGCAGAAAGCATGCTTGTTATACTCACTGTGGAACCTAAGGGGTTAAGCCTTTGCATTGTGTAAAAAGGCAGTTTGATCCTGTCTTCTCTGATACCCCCCTTCTTCCACAGCCCCCAAACTATCTCCTGATAGAACAGAAGCTAGGGGACAAGCTGCACATGCTCAGGTTGGTGTGTATTGCTATGAGAGCTTTTTTTTTCTTGGGAGAGTGCATGTGGCACAGGGCCATCAGCACTGTTCAGACAGAGGGTCAGAGATCCTGCAGCCTCATAGGATAGTCAGAGGAGAATGAAAACTCCTCTTACAAGCTTTAATTATATTTACTAAAACAATTGCATTTCCATGTTATGTGTACTGTGGGAGACCAGATATAGTGAATGCAGGATCCTGGGTTTACTAACACTTTAACCTCCACATACGGAAAGTCTTTTACAGAGTAAGAGCTGTGAAAATGTGGAAAAGACGCCCTCAAAAACTAGTTCTGGCCAGCTAAGTAGATTGCTTCATAAAGGAGCAGGATGCATTCCTAAATGCACAAAATATGCCGTATTTATCGGCGTATAACACACACTTTTTTCCCCTTAAAATCAGGGGAAAATCGTGGGTGCGTGTTATACGCCGATCTCCGTTGATTGTGAGCGAAACGAGCGCCGCCGATATACACATAGCCGAGTGTACTCGGCTAGGCTCGGCTCCTCTCTATGGACATAACACAGGGACTGGGCGTGACTGTGAGCGGAGCTATGTGTATATCGGCGGCGCTCGGCTCCTCTCGGCTCCGCTCACAGTCACGCCCAGTATCGCCATTGGACCTGTGTTATGTCCATCATAGGGCAAGACTGGGCGGGACTGTGAGAGGAGCCGAGCGCCGCCGATATACACAGGACATCTGGCTCTGTATCTTGGCAGCGCCATATTTAAACTGGCGCCGCCGATGACAATGCAATGACACTGGGCAAGGCGGCAAATAACACTGACAAGGCTGCAATGACACTGGGGCAAGGCTGCAAATGACACTGACAAGGCTGCAATGACACTGGGGCAAGGCTGCAATGACACTGACAAGGCTGCAGATGACACTGACAAGGCTGCAATGACACTGGGGCAAGGCTGCAATGACACTGGACCAGGCTGCAGATGGACACTGATAAGGCTGCATTGATGGGCATTTAAATGTAAGTTTTTTTCCTTAAATTTCCATCCTAAAAGTTTTTTTCCCTAAAATTCCCTCCTAAACTTGGGGTGCGTGTTATACGCCTGCTCGTGTTATACGCCGATAAATACGGTAATTGGATACACAACACCCATAGGTAATAGCCCCAGAGACTGTTAATTCGGGGAATTGCCTCCTGGGGATCAGGAATGCATTTTTTCCCCCTTGAAACAAATTGGGCTATGCTTCAAAGGGACTTTTTTTGCTTTCCTCTGGATCAACTGTGAGTATATGGAAGTTTTCTGTAGATGTGGAAATCTGTTTTATGTCAGAGCCAGTCAGATAACCCCCCCCCCCCCAATGGGCGTAGAGCTAAAAGAAAAACATTTGAGATAGTGTCCCTTTTGGTGGGGAGATTTTCTTTCACTTCTTGTCCCATAGCCAAAACAGGAAGTGAGAGGAAATCCCTCCAAAGTCGTTGTCACCAGAACTAAAGATTTTCCCTCTGTTACCATTCTAGAGACATCCCAAAATTTGGGATTTTCTTTTTCTATTTGATGACAACTGTACACATGACAAATTGCGAAGGAGGCCACAGACAGCAAAAAAAAAAAATATATATATATGTATGTATATATATATATATATATATATATATATATATATATATATATATATGGATTAGTGTCAGGGCCGTCTTTAAGGCAGGGCAAAAGGGGCAGCTGCTCTGGGCCCTGTCATTGTTGTGGGGCCCAAAGCAGCTGCCTCATCCTTGCCACCTATCCTGGTTTAAATTCCCTTGTCCCTTGAAGTTTTAGTCCTGTGCTGTGTCCCAATATCTCAGTGTAAAGTGCTGCTACTAATGCTGCCTAGCTTTCCCCTATTGTGTACAGGCGACTCACCTGCAGACCGTGTTTACGTGTAAATAACCTGCATTGATATGTAAATAGCGGCGGCATTCAATTACATTACATACATGTAAATAGCCCTGGCCGGCAACATTGATATGCAATAAGGTGGCATTCATATGCATATCATGTCCCCTGAGGTCATATCCACCATCACCTATACTGAATTCTGCCCACTGAGGAGACAAAGGAGCATGCTTAAAAGTCCTGCCTGCAACTATGGTCGTTAAGCCTAACATCAGCCTGTTCTGCAAAGGTAAGCAAATTGGTGGGGGGAGGGTAGTGTGGGGTGTGCAGAGGTAGGCAGAGAAGGAATTACAGTTTGGGGTGTACAGGTGAGCAAGGAGGGGGATGTATAGAGGTATGAAAGGTGGGTGCAAAGATAAGCAGAGGAGGCAGGTAGAGTTAAAGGAGGGGAGGGTTTGAGAGGAGAGGATGGGGGAGGTTTGGGGTGCAAAGGTTAGCAGGGGTTTTAGGATGCAAAGGTGTACTGACAGGGTGGATAAAGATGTAGGTCACGTGTAGGGCGGCCTATTCATTTTAAAGGGCTGCTGTATGTGCTAGAAATGCGGAAGAAAGTCCCTAACCCTTTTTCAAAATCTCAATTAATGGCACTGTTGGGCAACAATTAATGGCACTGCTGTGTATCTGCTAAAGGATAGCACATTTCTTTGGTGTCAGGAAAGCGACTTTGCATGCATTCCCAACACACACAAATTTGAATGCAGGCTAAATGTCTCAGGTACACTGGTGGTCACTGTAAATCTTCTCATTATATTGGGGCTTGGTGTAGAATCCTTTCATTCACACTAGTGGCCAGTGTGAAGGCCCCCCTTACATTGGTGGTCAGTGTAAATCCCTCTTTACATTGGTGGTTACTGTTAATGCTTCTATTACATTAAGGGTCCGCTCACCTTCCCAGTCCATGGTGTGCAGGCAGTGAGGAGATGATGTGCTGTAATCTCTAGCAACCAATCAGTGAGCAGTAATGATGTGCAGTAACCTCTAGCAACCAATCAACAAGCAGAAATCATGTGCTGTAACCTCTAGCAACTAATCAGTCAGCCATAATGGGTGCTGTAACCTCTAGCAACTAGTCAGTAAGTGGTAATGATATACTGTAACCTCTAACAACGTGTCAGTAAGTGGTAATGACATGCTGTAACCTCTGGCAACCAATCGCAATCGCTGTCTGATCTGATTCCGTAAACTGATTTTGAGTCTAGCTGGTATATATTGTATGTCTCAGAGCAGGTGGAGAGCGAAATTGCATGGGGGCCCCAAGAAAATGTTTGCCCAGGGTCCAATCAATATTACAGACAGCCCTGATTGGTGTTCTATTCCCTCTCCACTTTGTCCAAAACAAAAAAAAAATGCCTTTAGTTATACATTATTGAGACATTCACAAGCTGCCTGCAGTCCCTTACACTAAAATATTTATAGCAACAAGGCTCTTTTGTTGCTTTTCATGCTTTTGAGCGAGGAGATCTCAGGACGACAGCTTTATCCCTGGAAAGAATGACTGTTGTGCACTCTGATTGCACATGATCCCATGTGGTGCCATGGGTGAACTGGTCTCTGGAGGGAGGGGAATATAAAGCTTGCCATCAATCACTGACAGCTAGAAAATTCATTCCTGGCTGTCTGCACATGCTTAGTACATTTTGTTAATGAGTTTTCACAAATTGTCCACATATGTCTGAATTGATGGGATCTCTGTTCAGTTAGGATCATTACCTTGCATATGCTATTTCCTTATAGATAAATATTAAGCATTTAAGACCCAATTAATGTGACACCCTATGAACACAACTCCACACTTCCTCCAGAATATCACTTCTCTTCTTTAAAGTAGGAAAGGACTTTGTATAGGATAACGAAGATAGGATTGGTTTAAACCCCCTGTACAGCCCAGTTTTACTAAGTAAGCCCCATCAACTGGACAGGTTATAAAGCCTATTCCAATCACTATTGCCACATTCTTCCCAGATAAGTGGTACCAGCAGAAAATGGAAATGGCCAGTCCTCCCCACTTCCCTTTGCATCTGAGCTGAGAGTTTCTGTTTATAGAAGAGCCTGGACACTAACTAGAACAAACTGACATAAAACCAAACTTTCAAAACATCCAAAATACCATGCCATTTGTTTAAAAAAGGCCCTGTAGTAGGAGTTGTCTGCTTTATTATTAAATAATGCATAATTAAAATGATTACTAAGTTTTAAAACGATCCATCAGTCAGCTGCATTTATGTTTTCATATTTCATTACAGGGGGAGCTCGCTGATATTGTGTTAATGGTAAAAGAACTGTTTAATGCCACTAACCAGGTATAGTATAATAAAACCTAACAATAATCAGAAAGTAATAATGTAGTAATTGCTTACTTTTATATGCTTAACAATTTACCTAAATTGGTTTTGTGGATCTCTCAGTGCACACAGTCATCCAGAATAATAGAAACAGGTTATGCACACCAATCATAATCTTTTTTTTTTTTTTTCAAATATAAAGTTTATTAAACTCCATACATGGGCGGGAAAAAGAAACCACCAATACAGACAGTCACATTTGAGAAAAACCGTGTTACAGTTGTAATACATGGAGAAAAGGTATACAGTGTAAAAGAGTACCGGTTTGTACCCGTAAAGTTCACAGACAAATGCATTAATTAACATCAAAGTATATTCTGTGGCAATCCTCATCTCGTATCGAAAATATCTATTCCCGGTGGTCCCCACCTGATTTTCCATTTTACTTAAAAGAAAAGAAAAAAAAAAAGGAAAAACCGTAGGTATCTATAAGGTGGTTGAGGGATGTAGGAGAAGGAGGGAAGAGGAAATGGGAGAGGAAACAGAAAGAAGAGAGATGAGTGGGAAAATGGTAGGGGGGGCAGAAAGTACGCAAGGAGAAGAAGGAAGAAGATAAAGAGGGATGGGTGGGGAAAGGAAGACACGGCGGCGGACGGATATCCTCACTATTACTGCTCAAATGGTCACAGCCATCTGAGTCAGGTCAAAAGGCGTTGACCCTCATCAGAAAATATAAACATATTCCAATTGTCCCAAGTCTGCTTAAACATCTCTTGCTTATGTTGCGTAGTCAGTATCAAATCCTCCATCCGCTTAATTTCCTCCACTCTTTGAAGCCAGAATTTTATAGGAGGAGGGACGGTCTGTTTCCAAAAAATGGGGATGCAACCCTTCGCCGCATTAAGAAGATGTCGAACCAGTGACTTTTTATATGTCTTAATGGGCACTGAGGAGAGGTGGAGAAGGAAAAACGCGGGATCCTCTGGTACCACGTAATCCGTGAATTTTTGTGTAATTCGCCTAACTTCGTCCCAGAAGGTCTGTATCTTATGGCATGTCCAGAAGGCATGGAAGAGAGTTCCCTCCTCCTCCTCGCACCGCCAGCACAACCTGGAGGAGTCCGGGTAACATTTTTTTAGTCTAGAGGGTGTCATGTACCACCTAGTGAGGAGTTTAAAATTAGATTCTTGTATTTTAGCGCAGAGCGAGGATTTGAGGGAGAGGGAAATGATCCGGGCCTTCTGTGAGGGAGAAAAGGTGCAGTGTAGGTCTTTTTCCCAACTGGCTAGACAAGCCAGATGAGGTTGCGTCGTTGGTGTATTCAGTAAGAGGTACATTTGTGATAAGATATGGGCCATCGGGGTGTCTTCGGAGCAGAGTGTTTCGAATGGTGTTAGTTCCCTAGTAAAATTATGTGGTTCTGGAAGTGAGTGAAGAAAGTGATGTAATTGTAATGCATTCCAGAAGGTTAGACGGTAAGGACCTGCTGGGTTACAAAGATCCTCCAGTGTTGGCTACTTTCCCCCACTGACAAACTTAATTGCACAGTCCTTTCCCATTTCTCTAAGGGACAGTAAATTCGGTGCTTCCATGCCTGGTTCAAATTTTGGGTTGCCCAGGATGGGGAATAGGGGAGATACCTTTGAGGTAAGATTTGTGTGGGAGGTGGTTTGGTGGCTATTCCTCAGGGTGGTGCCTATGAGAGGGTGATTTTTCAGGGGGCTTGGAAGATCGTTAACACACCACAACGCCCCCCCCAGCGGTACACCCGACTGCGATTGTTCCAGTTTTATCCACAGTTTGGAAGAGCTATTTCTTCTCCAATCGAGTATACGCCCTAGGTGTGAGGCCATATAGTATGAGCGAATATCGGGCATTGCCAGTCCCCCACAATGTTTGGGTAGGGTCAGCTGTGAGCGTCGTAATCGCGGCCTTTTATGTGCCAGATGAATCTGGTAAAGAGTGCTTGGGTCTGCCTAAAAAAGGAGGGTGGGATATGGATCGGTAGAGCTTGGATCAGGTAGATAAATTTCGGTAGAATACTCATTTTAAGCAGGTTGCATCTCCCGAACCAGGAATGAAAGCCCGAGTGCCATCTGTCTAACAATGCCCTGGTCTTCGTCAACAGTGGGGGGAAGTTTAGATCAAACGTCTGCGTTATATCTGGGGGGATAAACGTGCCTAAGTATTTAAGTGCTGATGAGGGCCATTTAAATTTAAAGTTTGATTGGAGATCAGTTAAAATATTAGGGGGGACCGAAACTCCCATTGCTTCAGACTTAGTGAAGTTTATTTTCAGATTCGAGATTTCTCTATAGATTTTGAACTCTCGCATTAGATTAGGGAGGGATATTTTGGGGTTTGTTAGGGAGAACAGAAGATCATCAGCATATGCTGAGATTTTGCAGTGTGTGTTACCTACTTGAAGGCCTGTTATGTCCGGATGCGATCTGATCTTACAAAGGAAGGGTTCTAGGGAAAGGGCAAAGAGCAGGGGGGACAGAGGGCACCCCTGTCTCGTACCATTCCTGATGGGAAAGGGACTTGAGAGTATACCATTGACCTTTACTTGTGCTGAAGGAGACGAGTAAATGCTACCAATCCATTTCAGCATCCTGTCACCTAGGCCGACATGGCGGAGTACCGAGAACATATAGTTCCAATGCACCCTATCGAAGGCCTTCTCCGCGTCTGTACTAACAAAAATGCTGGGGATTTTCTTAGTCTTTGCTACATGGACGAGGTTAAGGACTTTAATGGTATTGTCCCTGGCTTCTCTAGAGGGGATGAACCCCACTTGATCTAGGTGGATCAGGGAATCGAGGTGTGTCACTAATCTAGTTGCTATAATTTTAGAGAATATTTTAAGATCGACATTTAAAAGAGATATGGGACGATAGCTCCCGCATGAGGATGGGTCTTTCCCCTCCTTATGGATTAAGGAGATATGAGCTTTGAGAGTTTCATTGGGGAAGCTGGAAACTGTTCCTAGTGTGTTAAAAAAAGTCACGAGTCTTGGGCCTAAAATCGGTAGGAAAGTCCTATAATACTGGACTGTATAGCCATCTGGGCCTGGTGCTTTGCCAATTTTCATGGATTTTACTGCGATTTGTAGTTCTTCTAATGTGATTGGTACATCTAACAGGTCCTTAGTTTCTTCAGTCAGTGAGGGGATTAGGGCTTCCGATACGTATTTGTCAATATCCGCAAGGCTCGAGGGGGGGGAGGGGAGGTTGTATAGGTCAGAGTAGAAGGCCTCGAAACCCTTTGCAATTTGTTTCGGGATGGAGACCTTCTTACCGTCTGGTAAAGTTATCTGTGGAATATACGAGGTTGCTTTAATTTCCTTCACCGACCTAGCCAACAGCTTACCACATTTCTCTCCCGACTCGTAAGACATCTTGCGGCAGAACTGCAAAGCAGCCTTTGCCTTATAGAGGAGTAAGTCATTAATTTGCGCTCGTATGTTCCCAAGCTTCACCTCTAGGTCTCGAGTGGGTAGCTGTTTGTGTTGAGATTCTAGGGTAGAGAGGTCAGAGAGCAACCTGGCAAGCTGTGCATTCCTCTCTTTTTTGATGGTGGCCCCATGTTTAATAAGCACCCCCCTCAACACACATTTGTGGGCCTCCCATAAAACACCAGGGTCGCAGTCCTGTGTATCGTTTTCTCGGAAGTATGCCTCTATAGCGTTGGACACATCTCCCAGCACCTCCGGAATCTGCAGCAGGCTCTCATTCAGTCGCCAGAAGAGAGACCTAGGTGAGGGTCTTTCAGTAAGTTTGTACGTGAGGTGGATTGGCGCATGGTCCGACCATTTGATCTGACCAATTGTGGATCCTTCCACGAGATGTAGCTGGTCATGTGGTATCAGGAAGAGATCTATTCTGGAGTATACTTTATGAGGGGAAGAGAAAAAGGTATAATCCCTCTCTCCTGAGTGTTGGAGCCTCCAGATATCGAGTAATTGGGCATTATGCATGGATTGTCTGATACATTTTCGGTGTGACTGCGGCATAGAGGAGGTGCCTGAAGACGTGTCCACTGAGGGATCTAGGGGCACATTAAAGTCACCCCCCAAAATCAGTTGGCCTTCCCTGTATTCCATCAGTTTCCGTATTGTGCGCTTGATAAAGTTTGCCTGCTGTTCATTGGGAGCATAGAGGGTGGCTATCGTGAACTGTGCCTCCCCCAAATGCCCCTTCAGAAACAGATAGCGTCCCTCGGGGTCTGCCAGCATTCCCCGGAAACGCCAAGGCAACCTTTTGGAGAGTAGAATCGACGCGCCCCTAGATTTGGCGCAGCCGTTTGTGGAGTGGTAAGCATATGGGAAGGACCTATTCTGGAGTGCAGGAGATTTGTTTGTTTTGAAATGGGTCTCTTGTATAAACGCAATGTCTGTGCGTGACTTTTTAAGATCATGAAGTAGCATGCGTCTCTTTTCCGGGGTGTTGAGGCCTTTAGCATTAAGGGATGTCACCTTAAAAGTGTCAACCGCCATGTCTTCCGGGAAAATAAGGGGGGAGACTTAGAAATGTCACAGTCAAATGAAGGGACGAAGGGGAGGGAAGAGATAGAAAGAAGAGAGGGGTTAAAGAGGGAAAGGAATGAAGAAAAAGATGTTAGAGCAGCAGTTACTATCACTCTAGCTGTCTAACTTAGTTTAAGTCTAACCCAGTAAGGCAGTCCTTACTTATAGTGCATAATACCCTGAAATCCTCGGGTATATGCAATGGCCTATGTGGGGTGTGGATGGATATCGCCCGTGGGTGAGGTCCCGGGACTCCCACCCATCTTGGTCCACTCTAGAAGCCATATTATAATTGGTAAATAATATAACAAGAAGAAAAAACACAAAAAACAAAAGAAAATGGTTACCCAGGCTATCTCTAGTGCTCATTCACCTATAAAAGCGGATTTGGGGTCTCCTCTCTTCCTCTGCGGTTACCATCTGTGATTGGCTAGTAATCCGGGAGGGGTAAATGCAATGACCCATAACAAAGGTGTGGCGCCTACAGGGTGCTTCTCCACTTCTGCGGAGTAGATTAGTTTATTCCCACTAGCCAGCCTCCAGCTAAAACATATGTTGGTAGGTCCGGCCGGACTCTTTGGTTGCTGTCATCGCCAGAGGAGAGAGGAGAACCGTCACTTCCAGAGAACCTGAGCACAGTGCAGCCTAGATCCACCCCCCTCCCTCACGTCTAAGCATCCTCTGTCTTGGATAGAATGATCCCCCTTATGAGGGTGTAATTTAGTATAAACTAAAATTCGGCTTAACCGTATAAACCCCAACAGAGTTTCCTCTCACACTAAACATAAACAGAGAACATAGTGTTTAAAACTCAAACATAGAAGGGATGCTCATCAGTTGTGGAGCAATGGTTACCTCAGACCTGACCTGCGAGCTATAACTTAGGTTAGCCACATAGGAAGGAAGTTCTGATCAGGCCAGGTTGGGTCATTCTCTGGTATGCCTTCAGAGCAATAGAGTCTCTCCAGGGAACAAGGTGGTTAGCGACTGGAGGCACTGTAATAACTTGGACATTAGAGGGTCCTGAAGCCACCATGTAGAAGGTTAAAGGATAGTCACCATATGTCTCGTCGTGGCTGATGGATAGGTAACAGCACCTCCAAGGCTGCGGGTTGAGGTAAGCATCAGTAGCCCACCCAGATATCAACCTTAGATCATAGGTTCGTGTCTGGGCATGAGAGTCCTGCGAGGTGGAACGACAAAAAAAAAAAAGGGGGGGGCCCATTCAGGTCACGGCTCTTTTGAGGGGGAGTGGTTACACGGAGACTGTAAGGGTTTCCTACGGTAACTGGCCGATGGGGTCATTCAACAGAAAAAGCAAACCATTAACCAAAAGAGTAATGACTCCCACGGTGGAAGGGAGGAAGGGGGGGAGGCAAACAGCGTACTCACACTTCCCGTTGGCTCTCCTGGGAGTGAGAGCGGGGACGGCGTCCGCTTCTCTGTGTTCTCTGCGGTCTTGGTGCCTGGTGTCTCACTGTGTTGGGGCGGCCCGGTGCTCTAGGTAGATAGCCAAGCCAGTTAGGAATGTCAATTGGATCTGTGCCAAGGAAGTCAAACACAGCAGGTAGGGAATCCGGAGAGCGTAGAAGGAAGGATCTCTGTTCCTTGATGAAAGTAACGGACAGCGGGAAGCCCCAGCGGTAAGTGGCATTGCAGCGTCGGGCAAGGTCTAGCAGAGGTTTAAGAGTGGCTCAGCGGATGAGGGTGGATCTGGATATATCCGGTAGCAGCTTCACATACGTGCCGTCAAATTCCAGCTCTCCTGCCTCCCAGGCTCCCCGTGCGATGACCTCCTTGTGGGAGTAGTGATGCAGGTGGCAAATCACATCCCTGGGTCTAGACGGATCCGACGATCTGGGGCCCAGGGCCCTGTGTACACGGTCAATTTCGACCTGCTCCGGTAGGTGGTCTCCCGCAACCCTCCGGAAAATGTCCGTTACTGTGGCCTGGAGATCAGCTTGACCTGTAGCTTCTGGGAGGCTCGGAGCCGCAGGTTGTTCCTACGGCTCCTATCCTCTATTTCCTCCATTCTGAGCTGTAGTTCTATAGCTGAGGCATTGTGATCAATCTGATTCGTTTCTAGCGAGGACACTCTCCGCTCCAGGTCCGCAAGCGAGGTTTCGCCTGATGTCAGGCGCGTATTGAGCGAGTGCACTTCTTGCTTCACCACATTCAGCTCTTTTCTATGCGCCGCCTCCACCTTCCCCACGAGGGCCTCGATGTCCGCCCTGGTTGGCAACGCTCGTAGGAGATCCATCAGCTCAGCTCCAACCGTAAATGACTGATGAGGGGTCCCATCAAAGTTTGCATCTGGTAGGTTGGGGGAGTTAGGGTAGAGCATCGGGCTGCGGGGTCCCTCTAGGAAGGCCGGAGTCGCCATGATGTCGGGAGTTTGCGAGCGGGATGTACAGGGGTCCGCCATTTTAAGATCCGGAGAGCCGGAACGAGATCTGCCAAAGAGCCTCTGTAAGTCCCCTAAAGCAGGCGTACTAGGAGCCGGGCTAGGCTTCTTCTTGTTCTTTCTGTATGTGCGCTTCTTGGTTGAGAGCATTCTGTGAGAAAAGAGCTAAAATAGCCAAGATGGGTTAGGAGAGGCCGGGAGCTCTGTGCAAACGCGCCTTCACTCGGCCATGTCCAGACCACGCCCCCCATATTCTTTTTTTAACGTGACCAGTTAAAGCAAAAGGATAGTAAGTCTAGTAATCTAAAAGGTTTGAGCTGGAGTTGAGTTTAAATGTCTTAACGTAGCCCTGAAAGGCAAACCAAGTAATTTACATAAACTGCTATGATAATCCAATAATATTGGTGAACAGCGTTGCATAAGAAAATAAATAATAATAAAAAAAGATCTACAGCAATACAGCTAGAAGCCATCTAAGGCCTGTGAGCAGAGGCGGCTCTAGGCTTTTTGAGGCCTTAGGCAAAACTTAGACATGAGGCCCCACTCATGCCCATAATGGGATCAGCACCCATCAGACATATGCAGCCAATGCCTGGGGGGGGGGGGGAGGGAGAGTGAGGTGAGAAAGAGAGGGGTGATAGAGAGATCCCTGTCCCTGTCTGCAGCCCCTCCTGTGCCCCATGTGCCAGTCTGCAGTCCCTGTCTGTGGGAAGGTTTGTGTGATGCTTGGTACAGTACCTTCCATGTCAGCAGGATGTTCATGATGGCCAGCAGCAGAGTCCATTCTTGTTCCGGGTGGGGACAGTGTTCTCCTCCTTCCAGAGGATCTGTTTGCTGTGAGATTGAGTGGTCCCTGGCCGCCAGCATCTTCTGCCCGTCTTTGTTTTGTTGAATCCAGTCAGCCTGTCCTCCAGTCCTTGGAGGTCTTCAGAGCTCTTCTCCCTCCAGTGCTATCAGTCCTTGCTGCCGATGCTGCTCACCTTTCCCATCAGGCCTGGACTGGGACAAAAAAAAGGGGCCCAGGCATTTTAGACTGAGCAGTCTATGAGACTGGTCCCCTCCCCGCTCTCCATCCTGACAGATCCCCTGCAGCAGCCGGCAGGAAAAAGGAGACTGGAACCTTGCAGAGCTGCGGGGGGTGAGGGGGGCTGAAAAAGAGCACAGGGGTGGCAGATAGCATGGGAGTGAGGTGGAGAGCACTGGGGGGGTAGAGAGCAGCCGGGCTGGGAGCACTGGGGGGGTGTAGAGTAGGGGGAGCTGGAGAGCACTGGTGTGGGGGGGCAGAGAGCACTGGGGGGCAAAGAAAATGGGGATGGCGAGCACAGGTGCTGGTGAGCACGGTCGGGTGGAGAGCCCTAGGGAGAGGAGCCAGGGAGCACATGGGGGGCCGGAGAGCACGGTGCAGCGGAAAGCACTGGGAGGAGCCAGGGAGCACATGGGGGGCAGAGAGCACTGGGGGAGCTGAAGAGCACTGTCAGGGGGAGCTGGAAAGCATGGTGGGGTGGAGAGCATGGAGGGGCAGAGAGCAGTGAGGGGGGACTGGAGAGCATGGTGGGGTGGAGAGCATAGTGGGAAGCTAGAGAGCACATGGAGGTTGGCAGAGAGCACTGGGGGGGGGAACTGGAGAGCACGGTGGGGTGGAGAGCACTGAGAGGGGAGCCAGGGAGCACATGGGGGACCGGAGAGCACGGTGCGGTGAAAAGCACTGGGGGGAGCCAGGGAACACATGGGGGGCAGAAAGCACTGGGAGAGCTGAAAAGCAAGGTGAGGTGGAGAGCATGGGGGTTGAGAGCATGGTGGAGTGGAGAGCACTGTGGAAGGAGCTGGAGGAGATCATAGGGGGTGGAGCAAGAGAGCACATGGGGGGACCGAGAGCATGGTGGGGTGGAGAGCACGGGGGGGTGGAGGAGATCATGAGGGCGGAGCCAGGGAGCACATGGGGGGACCAAGAGCATGGTGGAGTGTAGAGCACAGGGGGGCTGAGCCAGGAAGCACATGGGGGAACTGGAGAGCACGGTGGGGTGGAGAGCACTAGAGAGGGAAGCCATGGAGCACATGGGGGCAGAGAGCACTGGGGGAGCTGAAGAGCACTGTGTGGGGAGCTGGAAAGCAAGGTGAGGTGGAGAGCATGGGGGGCGGAGATCAGATGGGGAGGCTAAGAGCATGGTGGGGTGGAGAGCACTGGGGGGGCGGAGATCAGATGGGGGACCGAGAGCATGGGGTGGGGTGGATCATGGGGGTGGAGCCAGGGAGCACACGAGGGGACCGAGAGCATGGTGGGGTGGAGAGCACAGGGGGGGCCGAGCCAGGGAGCACATGGGGCAAACTGCAGAGCACAGTGGGGTGGAGAGCACTAGGGAGGGGAGCCAGGGAGCACATGGGGGGGGCAGAGAGCACTGAGGGAACTGAAGAGCACTGTGTGGGGAGCTGGAAAGCAAGGTGAGGTGGAGAGCATGGGGGCAGAGATCAGATGGGGGGCTAAGAGCATGGTGGGGTGGAGAGCACTGGGGGGGGGGCGGAGAGCAGATGTGGGACCGAGAGCATGGGGTGGGGTGGAGAAAACAGGGGGGCCAGAATATCATGGGGGCGGAACAAGGGAGCACATGGGGGGACCGAGAGCATGGTGGGGTGGAGAGCACAGGGGGGGCCGAGAGCGTGGGGTGGAGAGCACAGGGGTGTCGGGCCGGAGGTGATCTTGGGGGGCGGAGCCAGGGGGCAGCAAAAAAGCTGGATAGAAAGAGCGGCGGAGCCGCTGCATATAGAAGAATTGATCTTTCCATATTCCTCCTGGAGCCAGCGAATGCTAGTTTCTCCTCCCCCTCCTGAAAACATTTAGCAGTTGCAGGAGGAATATGGAAAGATCAATTCTTCTATATGCAGCGGCCCCGCCACTCCTCCTATGCGGGAGCATAGGAGGGCTGCATGGCCAGGCACTCACTTTCTCTCCGGATGGCCAGGCAGCATCAGAAGATCAGATCCATTGAAGCTCCTTCCCCTTCACAGTCATGGGGCTGCACTGCTGGGTAGTTTCTGTCCCTGACTGCTGAACTGAACTGGCGGTTGGGTCAGGGGTGAGTGGCGCAGACTGAAGGAGCAGCCCAGCTACTTCAGCAGCTGTGTGCCCTATGGCTACCCACGTCCCACACGCCTTGCTGAGATCGCACCTGGAGTCGGGTGCTGGCACCTAGAGGTCTTTGCTGTCCCGCTCCCCGCACCAGCTGCCACCAGACCGGGATGCTCCATGTTTTGCCCAGGGGGCCCTCAGGCAGTTCCCGATTGGTCAGTCCATCCCGGCGGCTGGGGGGGAGGCGGAGCCGACATTAGTATTAATCACAGGCAAGTTAGGCGGCCGCAAGGCCCTGTGAGTGGGAGGCCTTGGGTGGCTGCCTAATTAGAGAGCTGCCTCTGCCTGTGAGCACTGTTATTTAGGCACTGGTATAATTCAATACACATCAAAGCATAACTGAAACACATATTAAAGCGGGGTTCCACACAAATTTTGAACAATATCTGTATGTATTCTCTTCCTTGCCTAGATGCTGACATGCCGTTTAAAAAAATTTAAATCGCCATAATTATCTTTTATTTTTCTATTCTTCTTTGCACTTCCTGGTTCTCCTCCCGTGGGAGTAGGTGTGTTTCTAGCCTCTCCCAGACTCCTGGGAGCTAGTCTCAGGCTTCCCAGGATGCCACTGAGCATGTGCGGGAATGAGCGGTGAATGCTGGGAGCACAGCATTCACCACATCTAGGAAATAAATGCTTGTGGGCTTCAAATGCCCACAATGAAGATGGAAACCGCCTGCAGTGAATAATATAAGTTATTCTTTCCGACGAAATCTGACACAGGCGGACATATTACACACAATATGTGAGTATGTAATGCTGAGAAGAAAAGTTTGTGAATGAACTCAAAAAAAAAAAAACGATAGATAGGTGGACCCCCGCTTTAAGGATCATAAAGAGGCCGTCTGAAGTCCACCTGTATTGGACCTGCTTTCTGAGCTCTAAAGGCTAATCCAAACAATGTTTATAGGATTCATTGAACCCTAATCACAACAGTCCTTTATTTTGTTCAAAAACATAGCTAGTTTGCTGAGGGCCATGCATAGCATTTCACATGTTCTGGGCACTGCTAGCAGGGCTACTGTTAGAAATCAAAGGGTCCTGTACACCCTATCAGACAGCCCTGATAAAAATACACTAAAATTATTATTAGTGGACAAAAACATAACATAACTTGCAAAATTCCTGCTAAATGTAAACGATAAAACTGTATTGAGTTAATAAATAAGGCTCTGTGTATACATAAAGGCTTAAGGCTCATTCACATGGGCACTGTGGCCTGTACAGTGTGATTCAGTGTTTTTTTTTATGTGGTTGGAGCTGTGTGTAGGCAGGCTTTGTTACGCTATGGGGATGCAGCAGTTGTTACAAGCACAGCCACAGGTCCTAATTTGACAGTTGTGTGGATGCAGGTGAATGGCCCCAAGCACAGACAGTGTGCATTCAGGGCCACTCGCTCACACCTGCACGCCTGTCAAATTAGGACCTGTGGCTGTGCTCGTACAGCTGCTGTCTCCCCATAGCGTAACAGATGGTTCCAGCCGCACAAACGACTCATTCACACTGTATGGCATGGGTCTCTAAACTTTCTAAACAAAGGGCTAGTTTACTTTCCTTCAAACTTTTAGGGGGACTGGACTGTGACTAGCAGGAATATAATTTTTTTTCTGGCATCAGTAGGAGTAAACGGTGCCCCATCTTTGTATTAGGGGGAGGAATAGTCTCCCATTGTTAGTGTTAGTGGGAGAAATAGTGGCCCATTGTTGATGTAAGTGGGCAGAATAGTGCCTCATATCAGTGGAATGAATAGTGCCTCAAGGGACAGATAAAGGCAAGCACAGGGCTGTAGTTTGGAGACCGCTGCTGTATGGGCTATTTTTAACATTTCTTTTTTTCCCCCCAAAGTTGTGGGTGGTGGGGGTTGTCTTTGGTGAAATATCAGGGGTCTAAACAGACCCTTGAAGTCTCACGTTTGAGACAGAGAAAGGGATATAAACTCCTCAGTCCTTTCACTGCAGCCTGCAGCTGCACTAGATTGTGAATGAACAGAAGGTGCTATGTGCAGTGACTCCTGTTAATTCACAAACTGATGCATAGTAAACACAGTTTACTATGCTTTAGTTATGAATACAGTGAGTGATTGATACCAGTCACTGATGGTTTTTATTCAGGAAAGCAAGGGGACAATAAATATGACATATTTACCATCCCTTGCCCCACTCTCCATCCTGAAACATCCCTCTGTATGCCTGCAGCTGCTGGCAGGAGGCAGAGTGGGAAATCCAGCAGTGCTGTGGGTGGGGGGCAGGGGAGCCCAGGAGGCAAGGGGAAGAGGGTGGTGCACAGGGAGGGTGATCAGCACGCTGGGGGGCAATTGAAAGAACCCATCCCCTGTATGGCTCTCTCTAGAGCAGCTGAAAGCTGGTGGGAGGGAGAGGAGGAGAAGCCAGCTTTCAGCCACTCCAGAGAAAGCCACACAGGGGATCGGTTACAGTAACTGCCTTCTTGCTGCTTCGATCAGCCTCCTTGCCCACATACAGTGGGGAAAATAATTATCTGATCTGCTGCAGATTTTGTAAGTTTGCCCACTTACTAAGAAATGAAGGGCCTATAATTTTTATTATGTATAGGTGTATTTTAAATCATAGAGACAGAATATCAACCAAAAATCCAGAAAAAACACATAAAACAAGTGTTATAAATTAAGTTGCAGTTCGGTGAGTAAAATAAGTATTTGATCCACAAGCAAAAGATAACAAAGAAGTGGTTAAAGAAGAAGCACATTAAGGTCATCAGTGGCCTTGCCACTCTCCAGACCTTAATCCTATAAGAAATTTATGGGAGGAGCTGAAACTTCGAGTTGCCAAGCGACAGCCAATAAACCTTAAGGATTTAGAGAAGATCTGTAAAGAAGAGTGGAACAAAATCCCTCCTGAGATGTGTGCAAACCTGGTCACTAACTATAAAGCCCCATACACACGATAGGACTTTGTGCAAACTTTCCTGTGGATTTTTGTACAAAGAGCATAAGTTTGTATTGCATACAGACGGCAGGACTTTTCCAGCCAACTTTCACCAAATCACGTGGTTTTTCAGCTCTTTACCACCACCCTTTGGTCAGCTTCTGTATTGTTGTCTGATATTGTGTCAATCTCGCCGCTTTTATCGGCGAGATTGACACCTTGCGAGCTGGGTTCACACTGGTGCGGGGATCCTACTTGGATCCCCGCCAATGCCAGGCACTGTGTTTGGTATGAATCTTGAGGGGGAACTCCACGCCAAATTTACCGGCATGGGTTCCCCTCCAGGGGCATACCAGGCTCTTAGGTCCTGTATGGATTTTAAAGGGAACCCCTACGCTGAAAAAAACACGCGGGGGTCCCTCCAAGATCCATACCAGACCCTTATCCAAGCACGCAGCCTGGCCGGTCAGGAAAGGGGGAGGGGACGAGCGAGTACCCCCCCTCCTGAGCCGTACCGGGCCACATGCACTCAACATAAGGGGGTGGGCGCTTTGGGGGAGGGGGGCACCCTGCGGCCCCCCACCCCAAAGCACCTTGTCCCCATGTTGATGAGGACAAGGGCCTCTTCCCGACAACCCTGGCCGTTGGTTGTCGGGGTCTGCGGGCGGAGGGCTTATTGGAATCCGGGATCCCCCTTTAATAAGGGGGCCCCCAGATCCCGGCCCCCCCACCCTATGTCACCCTAAGTAATTTATTAGGCAGCTCCGGGCGTCTTCTTCCGACTTCGGGGGTCTTCTTCCGACTTCGGAGGTCTCTCCGGCATCTTCTCCCGGTGTCCGGTTCTTCTCCGCTCTCTCTGGCCTCTTCTCCCGGTGTCCGGTTCTTCTGCCGGGCTCCTCCGCTATCTTCTGCCACTCTTTTGCTAACGGTGGCCTGGACTTCTACCTCGTTTTCTTCCCTCTTCTTTTCTTCCGATGTTGACACGATGCTCTCTCCCGATGTAATGCTGTGTAAGCGTTCCGTAATTACTTATATAGGAGGTGACCCCGCCCCCTTATGACGTTACAGTCCCGGGGCATGCTGGGACTGTGACCTCATAAGGGGGCGTGGTCATGTCATCTGAAGAAGAGAAGAGGGGAGAAGACGACGAAGAAGACCGGGCCACCGCTAGCAAAAGAGCGGCAAAAGAGCAGAAGATAGCGGAGGAACCCGGCAGGAGAGGCCGAACACCGGGAGAAGAGGCCGGAGACCGGGAGAAGAACCGGACATCTGGAGAAGAGGCTGGAGAGATCCCCGAAGTCGGAAGAAGACCCCCCGGAGCTGCCTAATAAATTACTTTAAAAACCTGTGTAATGTGTTTTTTTATTGACACTTTTTTCCCTAGGTGAATGGGTAGGGGCTCCTGGATTCCGATAAGCCCCCCGCCCGCAGACCCCCTACAACCAACGGTCAGGGTTGTCGGGAAGAGGCCCTTGTTCTCATCAACATGGGAACAAGGTGCTTTGGAGTGGGGGGCCCGCAGGGCGCCCCCTCCCCCAAAGCACCCACCCCCCATGTTGAGGGCATGCGGCCTGGTACGGTTCAGGAGGGGGGGGGGCGCTCGCTCGTCCCCACCCCCTTTCCTGACCGTCCAGGCTGCGTGCTCGGATAAGGGTCTGGTATGGATTTTGGGGGGTACGTTTTTTTGGCGTAGGGGATTCCCCTTAAATTCCATACCAGACCTAAGGGCCTGGTATACCCCCAGAGGGGAATTCCCTCTCACGCTCGTTCACAATAGGAAAATGTGTTTTTTCTTTTGCAGCCAGCGCGAGATGTACAGTACCCTGTCGCCGAGAACCAGCGCGAACCCATCAACATTCTCGCGGCTGCGTACTGTAGTTTGTACAAAAGTCCGATGGTTTTGTGTAGACACGATCAGACTTTGCTCCATCAGACTTTTGTTGCCGGAAAGTTTGTGTGCGTTCGCACAGCCAACAAAAATCCGATGGAAACAGAAAAACTTTGTCCGATGGAGTGTACACACGGTCGGATGTTGCTCCAAAACAGCTAATTTGCATGTTTGTTGTCAAAAAGTCCGATCGTGTGTACGGGCCTTAAGAAACTCACCTCTGTGCTTGCCAACAAGGGTTTCTCTACCAAGTACTACGTCATGTTTTGCTTGGGGATCAAATACTTTTTTTACTTAATGAATTACAACTCAATTTATAACCTTTTTAGCATGTGTTTTTTTCTGGATTTTTGGTTGATATTCTGTCTCTATCATTTAAAATACACCTATGATAAAAATTGTAGACCCTTCATTTCTTTGTAAGCGGGCAAACTTACAAAATCTGCAGAAGATCAAATAATTATTTTCCCCACTGTACAATTCTCCCCGCTGCCCAAACCCCCCTGTTGGACTGGGTCTTGTACAGGAGGACAGATGGGTATCTTCTTATTAGTAGCCTTGACTGCTAGAAGAGTTCATAAAAAAGTGAACAGTAAGGTTATGGGGGTACCTCATCCTATAATGATATACAAAAACAAAGAACCAACATGACAGACTATCACGATACCAAAGAGGAATTTTAGGACTAAATACTTTTTAGTAAATTTATTTTACAAAAAATTCATATATAGAAAACCAACCATCTTTGTGACCTTGTTTGCATTAATTTTTGTCGAACCTTATAAAAACAACTTTAGTGATTTTATTGTGTTTTCTATGTATGATTTTTTTGTAAAAAAATTCTTTAAAAAGTATTTAGTTCTAAAATTCCTCTTTGGTACCGTGATAGTCCGTCATGTCGGTTCTTTGTGTATATGCTAGAAGAGTTCAATTAATCCTATACATGCATGACATTGGGAGGTCAGGAGGGATTAGGGTGGCCTTTTAAAAGAATTTCAACATTAAAGGACATCTGTGCCCAGACATTAAACTCTAAAATTTACATGTTCTTAGCAAGCAGCAAAAAGACTTTACAGCAATCCATCCCTGACCACTCTAGGTGCTTTTAATGTGAAGTTATTCACTCACAAATATCACAACATAGATTCTACAGTCATGTTTCAGTTGGTTTATAGATGCTCAAAAGCACCTTCTGGTTGTTTCCATTAGAAGGCTGGCAAGTCTACCAAGATTCTGGTAGATAGAAAGGAAAAGGGACAGAGCTAAGACTTGAAAAAACGGTGTTGTGAACTTTGAAAATTATATTTTTACAAAATACTTACAGATATGGAGGTCATGAATGGCTTATGCTTTTACTGCTTGTTCATCATATGTAAATACTTTAGTGTGCATGATCTGGACACAGGCTCACTTTAACTTTAAAACATTTACAAAACACAGTAATTGGGATTTGCTATTAGTTTTTGCTAGTGTTATATAAATAATGTATTTAAACACGTGGAACTATAAACCTTGGTATAGTAAATCCCTAGACCCCAGTATCAAGAATTATTATTAACCGTAGTATTATTGTATAGATCTTAATTGTATGTGAAATGCAATATATGCTTAGTAGATGCTGTCAAGCATTGATTTTTTTTGTATCCTTTTACCTAGGTAATGCCTGAAAGTGTGATGCTTATTTTCAATTTTGTTAAATCATCCCTTAAAGAGAGAGAAATTCCATTAAAGGGAACATTAGCTAAGAGCTTAATTACCCTGGTATCCACTGCCATGGAGGTGTCATCCAAATGGCCAGTCATGAAAAATATATTCATGGATGGAATAGATACTATTAGCGATTTGATGCTGGTAAGGTCAATAATGTTAAAATGAATGGTATATTTGCAATTCCAATTTTTTTTTGTTTAATGAATTAAGATATAAGCAGGATTATTGTAGGTGGTATAATTTACATTTTCAATGCGTTTTTGTTTACCTCAAGATTAGATGCTTGCTGGATGAACTGCAATGTCAAAGTTACAAAGAAATTTAAAGTGGTTGTAAAGTCTAAAGGTTTTTTACTTTAATGCATTCTCTGCATTAGGGTAAAAAAACCTTTTAGATGCAGTCCCCTCCTTAAATACTTACCTGACCCCAATCTCGATCCAGCCCTGTGCCCAAGAGCAGCGTTGCTGCACTCACTCTCCCTCCTCACTGGCCTTAATGAGAGCAGTGGGAGCTATTGGTTCCTGCTGCTGTCAATCAAATCCAGTGATGTGGGAGGAGGAGCGGGGCCGAGCAGCACTATGTGTGTCAATAGACACATACAGTGTAGCTTGGGATCAAGCCTGCATGAGTGCCCTCTAGCAAGTGGAGTATTCGGTATAGGGGAGGAGCCAAGAGTGGCAGCAAGGTACTCCAGGAGGATCAGGGCTGCTCTGTGCAAAACCATTGCATAGAGCAGGTAAGTAAAATATTTTGTTATTTAAAAAAAAAAAAAAAAAAAAAAAGACCCTTTACGATCACCAAACTCAAAAACAAAGTAATCTATTATGATATCTCTCTTCTAAAAAATGGGCTAAAACACAGTGGCTTACTTTCACGGACTCTCAGCTCCCTCCAGGTCAGAGAAGTGGAGTAGAGGATATGCTAATTAATTAATGTTCAAGCAGAGGTAGGCAATCAGTAGCACTACCACTGCACACACTTACACCATAGATTAGTCCTCATGCCTATGACCTTGACAGGTCCTTGTAAGTATTCCTACTGGCTTTTGGATAAACTGAGCTTAGCCATATGTGTAATAGGTTATCTCAGTATTCCTTTACTGTATTTGCGTAGCCTGGGGAGGCACTAAATGGTAGTTATTATTATAAAGAAATTATATAGCACCAACAATTTGCACAGTGCTTTACAACATTAGGGCAAACAGTATAGTTACAATACAATTCAATACAGGAGGAATCAGGGGGGCCTGCTCCTTAGTAGTTACAGTATAGTGCTATAATCAAACTCGGTTTAAGAGAATATCTATCTCTCTCTCTATAAATCTATATACATACGTATATACAGTATATCGTTACATAGGTAGTCTAGTTGAAAAAAGACACAAGTTCATCCAGTTCAACCCACAGAAAAAAAAACCACAATCAAACATAGAAAACCTCCATATACACAATCCTATACCCACAGTTGTTCCAGATGATCCAGAGGAAGGCAAAAAAAAAAAAACAGCAAAGCATGATCCAATTTGCTCCAGTGGCGAAAAAAAAAATTCCTTCCTGATCCCCTAAGAGGCAATCAGATATTCCCTGGATCAACTTTTCCTATAAATATTAGTATCCAGTTATATTATGTACATTGAAGAAAGAATCCAGACCTTTTTTAAAACAATCCACTAAGCTGGCCACAACCAGCTCTTGAGGGAGTCTATTCCATATTTTCACAGCTCTTACTGTGAAGAAGCCTTTCCGTATTTGGAGAGTAAATATCTTTTCCTCAAGTTATAAAGAGTGCCCCCTTGTCCTCTGTGATGACCTTGAAGTGAATAACTCCACAAGTTCACTATTTTGACCACTTTTGTATCTATACACGTTGATCATATCCCCCCTCATTCTCCTTTTCTCAAAAGAGAATAAATTGAGTTCAGCTAATCTCTCCTGATAGCTGAGCTCCTCCATGCCTCTTATAATTTTGGTTGCCCTTCTCTGCATTTTCTCCAGTTCCCCGATATCCTTTTTGTAAACTAATGCCCAAAACTGAACTGCATATTCCACATGAGAACTTACTAATGATTTGTACAGGGGAAAATTATATGTCTCTCTCTGCAGTCCATTCTTTTTTTTAATACAAGAAAGGATTTTGCTTGCCTTGGAAACTGCAGCTTGGCATCGCATGCTATTTTTAAGTCTATGATTTTATTAAGTCTATTATATATATATATATATATATATATATATATATATATATATATATATATATATATATATATATATATATATATATATACACACACACCTAACAACAGGCTCAATAATCTATGAAAGTGTGTATACCCTGGTTTATATCGCGTACGTTTGAAACAAGAATGTACTAGTACCGTTGCTTATAAAATAATCTATGTGTATTATATGACCTCATAAAAAAAAAAAAATCGGTCAGATAAGCTATAATTCGGACTCAGCAGGAGGTGTAGCAGACCTCTGCAGGGGTATCACTGCTTCCACACATTGAGCAATTGTACTTCTCTGCAGCATGTTGTTAGGGGAAATTATTCCTTCTTACTAAGGCTGTGGTTGGTTTTTATAAAGAAAAAAATCTGTAAGAATTTAAACACCTTTTCTTTTGATGCATCTGAGATGTATTTAGCCTATTTAAACTGGAAGTTTGATTGGGTTTTAAGGTAAAGTAAGGCATACAGGAACCGGCCAAGGTTTGAATCATTAATGGACAGGCTGAATGTAACAAGTTAATCGATCAATCAACTTGGGTACAGCCAGCCTGCTGGATTCTCTTGCTAAAGCCGCTAGTGATAATCACTATCTTCTCCCAGCGGGAAGGGCTTCCCCCTCACCCCCCGCCAGGAAAAGACAATGGCTTGGCAGGAGGGATTCCTGCATCAACACTGTCTGTGGTTGCAGGAAAGAAATTTGCTCTGTGTATGGCCAGCCTAATGCAAAATATATTTTATTCATACATCTTTTGCATTGAAAGAACCATGAGTTATCCAGCCAATAATTACAATGACCAAATATGTGTTATAAAAGGTGACCGTAGAGCCAGGGATAGCAGCGAAGGAAAAGAAAAGAGAAAAAAAATTGAGTGGGTCTTGAGAAGAGCAGGGACAATGAGAAGAGAGTAGAGGAAGACCAGAACAAGAAGATTGTCTTTCACATTGACCTACAATCTCCAACATATAGAACTCTGGTTTTCTTCTGATATACAAACCCCCCATTGCTGCAATTGGGGTTAAAGTAACAAAAGCACACAGCCCAGCACACTCATAGAGAATTGCATTGTTCCATGGCTGGGCAGACTCACGCCAAGCTTAAAATCCTTTTTTTTTCTGTGATTTTAATATTCAATCCACACCAAGGGAAGCATTCTCAGTAAGGAGTCAGCAATGGCAGCTCAGTTTTTTTTCCTTTAACAATACCATATATGCAAACTCAAACATTTTGCACTTCACTTAGACTTAACATGCACTACATTGATTTTGTCCCAGTCTTAAACTTACCTTTACATTTGTAGATTTTTTAAATTGATATTTGGAGATGATCTAGAGCAGGGGTAGGCAACCTTTTGAGCACAGTTTGCTGAAAAATATTTTCAAAGAAATTGAGAGTGCCGATTTTATAACAAAAAAATGTCAACTTCACACTCTCAATCACGAAAAGGATTTTTTTAATAAATGCTGTAAACTACTTGAGTAGTAGTGAGAAATTACCATCCTGCACTCTCACGCCTCAGATCAGCCCCAATTCATGCACCTTCACACCTCAGATCACTGTCCCCCCTGCAAATCTGTTTTACCACTGTACCCCCCTGCACATCTGCCCCACCACTGTACCATCCTGCACATTTGCCAGATGAGCCCCCCTGCTCACCTGTCCCACCACTGTAACCCCCAGCTCATCTGTCCCACCACTATAACCCCCTTATCATCTGCCCCACCATCGTACCACCCTGCTCTTCTGTCCCACCACTGTACCACCCTGCTCTTCTGTCCCACCACTGTAACCCCCTGCTCTTCTGTCCCACCACTGTAACCCCCTGCTCATCTGCCCACCAATGTTTCCCCTTTCTCATCTGTCCCACCACTGTACCTCCCTGCACATCTGCTCCACCGCCGTACCCCCATGCTATTCTGGCTCACCTCTGAACCGTCTTCTCATTTGTCCTAACACTGAACTTATCTGCTCATCTGCCCCACCACTGTAACCCCCTTTCTCATCTGCCTCACCAATGTACCTCCTGCACATCTGTCTTACCTCTGTACCTCCTGCACATCTGTCCTACCTCTGTTCCCCCTGCTCATCTGTCCCACCAATGTACCTCCTTTCTCCTCTGCCCTGCCACTGTACCCCCCTGTACATCTGCCCCACCTCTGTACCCCCTGCTCTTCTGCCCAACCACTGTAACCCCCTGCTCATCTGTCCCACCAATGTACCTCCTTTCTCCTCTGCCCTGCCACTGTACCCCCCTGTACATCTGCCCCACCTCTGTACCCCCTGCTCTTCTGCCCAACCACTGTAACCCCCTGCTCATCTGTCCCACCAATGCACCTCCTTTCACATCTGCCCTACCCCTGTACCCCCTGTACATCTGCACCACCTCTGTACCCCTGCTCTTCTGCCCAACCACTGTAACTCCCTGCTCATCTGTCCCACCAATGCACCTCCTTTCACATCTGCCCTACCCCTGTACCCCCTGTACATCTGCACCACCTCTGTACCCCTGCTCTTCTGCCCAACCACTGTAACTCCCTGCTCATCTGTCCCACCAATGCACCTCCTTTCACATCTGCCCCACCGCTGTATCCCCCTGCTGCTCTTCTGTCCCACCGCTGAACTCCCTTCTCATCTGGCCCAACACTGAACCCCCCCTGCTCATCTGTCCCACCACTGAACCCCCTTCTCATCTGCTCCAACACTGAACCCCCCCCCGCTCATCTGTCCCACCACTGTAACCCCCTGCTCATCCGCCCCATCACTGTATCCCCCTGCTTTTCTGTCCCACCGCTGAACCCCCTTCTCATCCCTCGCACTACTGTAACCCTGCTGCTCATCTGCCCCACCACTGTTCCCTACTGCACATCTGCTCCATCAACGTATCCCCATGCTCTTCTGTCTCACTACTGAATCACCTTTTCATCTGTCCTAACACTAAACCCATCTGCTCATCTGCCCCACCAATGTACCTCCTGAACATCTGTCTCACCTCTGTACCCCCTTCTCTTTTGCCCCATTTCTGTTCCCCCTGCTCTTCTGTCCTACCAATACACCTTCTTTCACATCTGCCCCACTGCTCTACCCCCCTGCTTTTCTGTCCCATCACTGAACCCCCTTCTCGTCTGCCCCAACACCGAACCCCCCTGCTAATCTGCCCCATCAATGTCCCACTGCTGAAGTCCCTTCTCATCTCTTCCACCACTGTACCTCCCTGTACATCTGCCCCACCATTGTACCTCCTGCTCTTCTGTCCCACCTCTGAACTACTCCTGCTCATTTTCCCCCACTGCTGTACCCTCCTACTCATCTGCTCCACTGCTGTACCCTCTTCTCATCTATGATATGCGTGATATGCAGAGTGGTGAAAGGAAGCAGAGATGAGACACATTTCCCTGTCCTGTCACACACACCCTTCTGATCCACCTCTCGCATCCAGCCCACGTGCTTGTATGTGATGTCACATACAAGCATCTGGAATAGATGCGCAATGATGAGCTCAGGTCAGGGGTATTTTCTGAAAGAAGTGGGCCTGTGTGCAGGATCATAAGTTGGGCCCCCCGCAGCTGAGGAAAAGTACGGCGCTTTGTGCCGCAGCAAAAGTTGGGTGTGATTTTCATTGTGCTGAATACTGGCTGTGGCTTAAAGGGACACAGAGTGCAGGGGTTCAGTAGTAAGTGATGCAAAGGTTCAGGAATAATTTCAAGAAAGTACCCAGAAGCTCAACAGTAATTCCACAAACTGTCATCTGATTGGGGTTTTTTCAATCACTGTGAAATCCCTTCTTTCTGAGATTGGTAGTGGCAAGCAAGTGACTCATCTTCCTCCCAGATGGTGGATGGGGCTAGCAGGACTGTGATTCGCTTTAGCAGGGACAAATGACAGTCCTCCTCCTCCTGGAAACAGGGACCGCCCCCTCTAGCAGAACTGCACCCAATCTCTTCCCCCATCACAAAAGCTGACGATTGCAGCTACAGCAAAGTTAGAGAACCAAACAATGTTTCCCATCAATGTGTGGGGGCACAGTGCCTACCCCTCAGTTCATGTGTGGCGTGGGGAGTTCTGAAATTGGAATGCATTAGTGTCTCACTGACACTTCCCTGCACTGCTCTGCTGATGAGGAGGGATGTGAGTGCCAACAAAAGAGGCTTTGAGTGCCGCTTTCAGCACTAGTGCCGGGGTTGCCTACCCCTGATCTAGAGAATGCAGTTGACATCGATAATTTAAGGCAACTTACTAGCTACTTTGTTTACACTGTTTTATTATAATATGTAACTTGAACTCTTTAGCATTTTAGTATGTAAAGAACTATTGTTATTATTTTCATTTAATGTATATTTTATTTTATTTTTTTCTGCATTTTGTTTCACTGAAGCACATTATCTTAAACAGCGAGCAGCAGTTCAATCTTAGCACAAGTTTTCTGGAACTTCAGACTAGCATACATGAAAACTGTCAGAACTACATTCAAACAATTGGTCCTGCAACAGTTCATTTCCCCAAATTACTGGATACTTCATGCAGAACACATAATACTTCAGCTTTCACGTGTTACATAAGTCAGCTGATGTATTTCAAAGATAAAGAGTATTTCTGGGCAACACTGCCATTTGAGGTAGGTACACATTGAAAAAAAATGATATATTATATGATCCTCTTAGATATATTATGTTATGGTCTTAGAGGAATGACCAAAGATGTATTAAATGTAACTTGCAGTTTTGGTAAGTAGAAGAAGGAAGAAGAAAGAAGATATATATTTATGTAATTGTTGGCAGACAAAATACGAGACTATTGTAAGATAAACAAACCATGAACTTAGAAGTTAGCTTACAAGCGCTCTACCTCTGCTTCTGGAAATGTATGTAAAAAGCATTTACTTTTTTTGAGTTACTGAACAAACAGCTACAGTGGGTATAGAAAATAATCAACCCCCTCCCCCTTTAAAATAATCACATTTTGTTGCTTTGCAGCCTGAAATGAAGACAAACACAGTTTTTGTTTTATCCAGCTCTATTTACTCAGTGCAACTTATAACATCCAAATTAAAGATATAACACCAACATGTCAGAAAAAATAGGAAAAAAAAATCAAAAACAGAATTACTGAAATTACTGAATTCAAAGCATAGTTGACACAACAACCCCTGGCAAAAATTATGGAATCACCAGTCCCTGAGGATGTTCCTTCAGTTGTTTATTGTTGTAGAAAAAATGCAGATCACAGACATGGCCAAAACCTAAAGGCATTTCAAATGGCAACTTTCTGGCTTTAACCACTTCAGCCCCGGAAGGATTTACCCCCTTCCTGACCAGAGCACTTTTTACAATTTGGCACTGCGTCGCTTTAACTGCTAATTGCGCGGTCATGCAATGCTGTACCCAAATGGAATTTGCGACCTTTTCTTCCCACAAATAGAGCTTTCTTTTAATGTTATTTGATCACCTCTGCGGTTTTTATTTTTTGCTCTATAAACGGAAAAAGACCGAAAATTTTGAAAAAAATGGCATTTTCTACTTTTTGTTATAAAAAAAATCCAATAAACTCAATTTTAGTCATACATTTAGGCCAAAATGTATTCGGCCACATGTCTTTGGTAAAAAAAATGTCAATAAGCGTATATTTATTGGTTTTCGCAAAAGTTATAGCGTCTACAAACTAGGGTACATTTTCTGTAATTTACACAGCTTTTAGTTTATGACTGCCTATGTCATTTCTTGAGGTGCTAAAATGGCAGGGCAGTACAAACCCCCCCCCCCCAAATGACCCCATTTTGGAAAGTAGACACCCCAAGGAAATTGCTAAGAGGCATGTTGAGCCCATTGAATATTATTTTTTTTTGTCCAAAGTGATTGAATAATGACAAAAAAAAAAACAAATTAGAAAAAGTTGTCACTAAATGATATATTGCTCACACAGGCCATGGGCATATGTGGAATTGCACCCCAAAATACATTCAGCTGCTTCTCCTGAGTACGGGGATACCACATGATGTGGGACTTTTTGGGAGCCTAGCCGCGTACGGGGCCCCGAAAACCAATCACCGCCTTCAGGATTTCTAAGGGCGTAAATTTTTGATTTCACTCCTCACTACCTATCACAGTTTTGAAGGCCATAAAATGTCCAGATGGCACAACCCCCCCCACCCAATGACCCATTTTGGAAAGTAGACACCCCAAGCTATTTGCTGAGAGGCATGTTGAGTCCATGGAATATTTTATATTTTGACACAAGTTGCAGGAAAGTGACACATTTTTTTTTTTCACAAAGTTGTCACTAAATGATATATTGCTTACACAGGCCATGGGCATATGTGGAATTGCACCCCAAAATACATTTAGCTGCTTCTCCTGAGTATGGGGATACCACATGTGTGGGACTTTTTGGGAGCCTAACTGCATACGGGGCCCCGAAAACCAATCACCGCCTTCAGGATTTCTAAGGGCGTAAATTTTTGATTTCACTCTTCACTACCTATCAAAGTTTCAGAGGCCATGGAATGCCCAGGTGGCACAACCCCCCCCCCCCCAAATGACCTCATTTTGGAAAGTAGACACCCAAAGCTATTTGCTGAGAGGCATGGTGAGTATTTTGCAGCTCTCATTTGTTTTTGAAAATGAAGACAGACAAGAAAAATTTTTTTTTTTTCTTTTTTCAATTTTCAAAACTTTGTGACAAAAAGTGAGGTCTGCAAAATACTCACTATACCTCTCAGCAAATAGCTTGGGGTGTCTACTTTCCAAAATAGGGTCATTTGGGGGGGTTTTGAACTGTCCTGGCATTTTATGCACAACATTTAGAAGCTTATGTCACACATTACCCACTCTTCTAACCACTTGAAGACAAAGCCCTTTCTGACACTTTTTGTTTACATGAAAAAACTATTTTTTTTTTGCAAGAAAATGACTTTGAACCCCCAAACATTATATATATTTTTTTTAAGTAAATGCACTACAGATTAAAATGGTGGGTGTTTCATTTTTTTTTTTCACACAGTATTTGCGCAGCAATTTTTTCAAACGCATTTTTTTGGGAAAAAACACACTTTTTTAAATTTTAATGCACTAAAACACACTATATTGCCCAAATGTTTGATGAAGTAAAAAAGATGATCTTAGGCCGAGTACATGGATACCAAACATGACATGCTTTAAAATTGCGCACAAACGTGCAGTGGCACCAAATAAATACATTTTAAAAGCCTTTAAAAGCCTTTACAGGTTACCACTTTAGATTTACAGAGGAGGTCTACTGCTAAAATTACTACCCTTGATCTGACCTTCGCGGTGATACCTCACATGCATGGTGCAATTGCTGTTTACATTTGACGCTTGCGTTCGCCTTAGCGCGAGAGCAGGGGGGGACAGGGGTGCTTTTTTTTTTTCCTTTATTATTTTTTTGCTTTTTTATCTTATTTTTAAACTGTTCCTTTCATTTTATTTTTTTTTAATCATTTTTATTGTTATCCCAGGGAAAGTAAATATCCCCTATGATAGCAATAGGTAGTGAAAGGTACTCTTTTTTGAAAAAATTGGGGTCTATTAGACCCTAGATCTCTCCTCTGCCCTCAAAGCATCTGACCACACCAAGATCGGTGTGATAAAATGCTTTCCCAATTTCCCAATGGCGCTGTTAACATCCGGCGAAATCTAAGTCATGAAATGCTCGTAGCTTCCGGTTTCTTAGGCCATAGAGATGTTTGGAGCCACTCTGGTCTCTGATCAGCTCTATGGTCAGCTGGCTGAATCACCGGCTGCATTGTCAGGTTCCCTGTTGAGATAGGAGAGCCAGAGAAAAACACGGAAGACGGTGGGGGGGGCATTCCCTCCCACTGCTTGTAAAAGCAGTCTAGAGGCTAATTAGCCGCTAGGATTGCTTTTACATGAAAGCCAACCGCTGGCTGAAAAGAATGATACCAAGATGATACCTAAACCTGCAGGCATCATTCTGGTATAACCACTCAAATTCGTGAATTGTGTACCTGAAGACAAAAAAATGGTTAACAGTAAAACACAGTAAACGGTAAAGTATAAAAAATTACATACCTGAAAAGTAAACTTGATAAAACATAACAATAAAACATTGCAGAATAGAGAATAGAGAGAGAGAGAACAATAAAACGACAACTATTTTTTTTTTTTTTATATATTTTTTGTGTTTTTTTTTAAATTTTTTTACACTTTTTTTTGTAACTGTAACTTTTATAACTGTAACTGGTTCCAGGTTCGGGTCCCTCAAAATGCGATGGCATCTTGGGAGACCCTGTGAAAGTGTGCCTAGTCTGTGCAATGCTGTACCCTACGCTAATACTCAACTCAACTATATCCACGCTTGCTGTAGACATGACATCTTTTTTGGGGGGGTTCGTTGGGTAGGGGTACTCGGGAGGACATAAAGAAAATGTCTCTTATGCAGCCGACTGCATTTTCAATTGGATTGAGATCCGGACTGTTTGCTGGCCATGACATTGACCTTATGTGTCTATCTTCAAGGAATTTTTTCACAGTTTTTGCTCTATGGCAAGATGCATTATCATCTTGATAAATGATTTCATCATCCCTAAACATCCTTTCAATAGATGGGATAAGAAAAGTGTCCAAAATTTCAATGTAAACCTGTGCATTTATTGAAGATTTAATGACAGCCATCTCCCCATTGCCTTTACCTGACATGCAGCCCCATATCATAATTGACTGTGGAAATTTGCATGTTGTCTTCAGACAGTCGTCTGTGTAAATCTCATTGGAACGGCACCAAACAAAAGTTCCAGCATCATCACCTTGCCCAATGCAGATTCGAGATTCATCACTGAATATGACTTTCATCCAATCATCCACAGTCCACGATTGCCTTTCCTTAGCCCATTGTGACCTTGTTTTTTTGTGTTTAGGTGTTAGAAATGGCTTTCTTTTAGCTTTTCTGTATGTAAATTCCATTTTCTTTAGGCGGTTTCTTACAGTTTGGTCACAGATGTTGACTCCAGTTTCCTCCCATTTGTTCCTCATTTGTTTTGTTGTACATTTTCTGTTTTCAAGGCATATTGCTTTAAGTTTTCTGTCTTGACGCTTTGATGTCTTCCTTGGTCTACCAGTATGCTTGCCTTTAACCACCTTCCCATGTTGTTTGTATTTGGTCCATGTTTTAGACACAGCCGACTGTGAACAACCAACATCTTGTGCAACACTGCGTGATGATTTACCCTCTTTACCTACATACTAACAAGCAGATTTTATCTGATGCAGATGTTCGTGTTTGTAATGAAAATTTACAGGGTGATTCCATATTTTTTTCCTCAGAATTGAGTGATTCCATAATTTATTCCCTGTGCTTGTTCTATAAATCTAACTGTTACTGGCCACCACAATTATTTTTCTTGATTTCTTTTAGTGTTTCTTAAAGCCAGAAAGTTTCCATTTGAAATGCCTTTAGTTTTTGGCCATGTCTGTGATCTGCTTTTTTTCTACAACAATAAACAACTGAAGGAACATCCTCAGGGACTGGTGATTCCATAATTTTTGCCAGGGGTTGTATGAAGCCAATGGATGAACTTAATGACCATGCAATAAAATCATTTTGAAAGCTGCAACTTAACCATCTGGTACTCATTACTTGTTAGCATATAAGAGGTAGCTTATATAAGTGACAGATTTGATCTATATAATGAAAGACATGAGAATGTTGTAACCTGCTAGGACGTCAACCAACCAACCATTCTAGCAATAAACATCTGTCTTCAGTGTGAGTTCTTTTTTTGACCAACTTAGGCAAAAAAACTTTTAAAATATAGGTAAGTGAATCTCTGAATAAGTATTCCAACTTCAAAAGAATGTTAAACCCCAAATATATTAAAATGAATATGATAGTTAGAAGTATACAAGTTCTACAACAAAGATAAGTTATGTACCTTTCTATGTGATAAACTATACAACATAAAATAATACAATAAACGTCTTTTGATACAGTCATGTATGCATTTACAGCTGGAATTATTTCTGTTGGGCATTGACTGATTTGACTTTTTTTTAGCTGGATAATGGTTTTACAAGCCTTAATCTATTTGACTGCCGCAGTAAAAGAAAGCTTAACAACAGAAATATTGTAACACCAGTGACAATGGAGATTGACAACAGAAAAACCCAAGTAAGTTAGTGATTATTTGACTTGACTTAAACCTAAGAACTACTCTGAAATTAATTTTGCAGTTTGGGCACATTGTTTGCAGGATTGTCGCTTTCAGTGGGCCCAGTGTATTAGGATATTTCACATATGATCAGGACTAGATTTTCATCACTTGGGCCTATAGGCACACAACCTCTGGCACCCACAGGAACCCCTCATTGCTAAGATCACCTCTTTTACACAGAACATTGTTTTGTTTGTTTGTTTTACTGGTCCTCAGGCAGCTTAGAATATGTGACTCTGTAAATAAGTTTACGAGGTAACTGTATTTCTGCTGATGGTAGGAAATACAAAATGTGTGCTCAATAACTTTACAGGGAAGACCAACTCTAACCTCTGCCGCCTATAGGCACACAACTTTATGGTAACTCTTTTTTTTATTATTGATATGCTTAGAGAAGTTTGAATGCACCCATTATGTTATGATAGTATTACACATACAGAGATCTGCATACAGTATATCTTCATTGGAACTGTGGTGTCCACAAAACCAGCTAATGAGGATCTGATTAAAGTGTTGTTCCTGTAGCTCTACCAATATTTATGTGCAATGTATTTCAAATTGTCAGCATCTACAAATTATAACAATTATTTATTACAATAATAATAATAATAATAAATGATAATATTTATAATACTACAGTGGAATGGAGCTAAAGTAAAAGTAATCTGAACATTTGCCAATAGTACCAGATAACTCTGGACTGCCCTGGATTTTAAGAGCTTCATCTACAATTGGTGATGGGGGGGGGGGGGGGTGTTAGTGGGGAGCTGTGACCATTCTTGCTTTGAAACTTGATAGAATTATTTTCTTTAAAAGCACTGATTACTGCATAATTTATTGGTAATTATACTCTCTTTGTTGCTTTTTATGTTATGCAGTTATATAGGTCTGATAAGTCGTGATGCACATAACAAAATTGAATAGACCAATCACAGCAGTCCCTATTCTATACAGTATATCCTGTAGAAGTGGTAATTAGATTACAAGTATATTTTTTGAGTTTGGAAGGAAGCTGAATCACCTAAATGAAACTCGCACAATCACAGGGAAACATACAAACTTCATGTAGATTGGTTTCCTGGTGGGAAATGAACATAAGACTCTACTGCAATTGAAGGGGGTACTACATAAGGCCATGGGTTTCTTAAGGTACTCATGTAGGTCCTCATATATCCAACTTGGATGCTTTTTCCATGAAACATTCTCTTTGATTTTGTCAGGGCTGGGCTCAGCCCTTTCTTCTCTGAACTGGCCGCTCAGCTGTCGGCTAAATGCCAGCTCCTAACTCTCCACATTGACTCACCTGTTGATGATATCCTGCTAGTCAGTCCTGCCTACTTAAGCCGTCCAGCCCAGATGATCTCTGCTTTTGCCTTGGTCATGTCTCTAGAGACGCTCTCCTGTGTTCCTGTTAGCTGACATTCCTTCTGGCTCCAGATCCTGCTTGCTGTTCTACTACGCTCATCTCTGGCTCCCTGACGTTTTGGCTTGTCTGACTATCTGTTCTGGTGCCTGAACTCTGGCTATGTTTTGACTACATTTACTCTGTTTACCTTTTTTTATTATTATTAAACAAGTGAGATTTAACTGTACTTCTGTCTTGGTCTAATTGATGGTTTCTGACAGTAGGCAAAGGCCATGAATTCAGAACATGCGGTCAATCCACTTGTTGGTAATATTTTTTCCAGATTGAAAGAGCAGGATCACCGCATGGATCAGTTTGCCATGGCTTCTGAGTCCCATGGCTCACCTGGAATCTCCCACTGTTGCTGCTCTGGTACAACCTGTGTTGCAGGCCGTCTCTGCTGCTGCTCCAGTCTCTGTGCAGGCACCCTCATAGAGTATTACCTCTATAAGAGGTATGTCTGGTTCCGCTCCACTTCCCCAGTGATTTGGGGGCGATCCAGTCCAATGCAGAGGGTTTCTCAACCAGGTTGAGATATACTTTGAGATGCTGCCCCAGGCATTTCCCAAGGACAGAAGTAAAGTAGGTTTTGTGATATCTTTGCTTTCTGATAGAGTCTTGGCCTGGGCAAACCCTCTATGGGAGACGCAAAACCCTGTTGTCTTGAGTTACCCTGAGTCTGTGGCTTCCTTTAAAAGGGTATTTGACATTCCCCGTGGCTGCTTTTTCTCATGGTCTCTCGGATACCATCAAGTATGAGATAGCAGCCCAAGATATATCCACTGAGCTGGAGAAGTTGATCACGTTTGCCATCCTCATTGACTCCAGACTCAGAGAAACTCTCTTTTAAGGAGCGCTTGCGGAAGCCTCCTGTATATTTGTCTCCGAGCTTTGCAGTCCCACTCTTGCCTCCATCACCTCCAATGCCTCCCGGTACCGAGTCGATCAATGAAGATGAACCCATGCACTTTGGCTTCATGCATCTTTCTGTGGATGAGAGAACCCTTAGGAGGAGGGAGAGATTGTGCCTTTATTGTGGCCAGGCAGGTCACTTTTTGAAGTCTTGTCCTACCCGTCCAGGGAACACCCGAACCTTGAGGTCCTGTAACGGACAGACCTTAGGTGGCGTTGTTTCGTCCCCAGTTATCCAAAAGGATAAGCCCTTGGTTTCAGTTACCCTTTCTTGGGCTGAGTTGTCCGTCGAGATATAGGCTCTAATCAACTCTGGGACTGCAGGCCTATTCATTGATGCTGCCTTTGTATCGAAGCACTTGATTCCGATGCAGCTGCGTGACACTCCACTTGCCATTGAGGATCTTGACATGAGACCTCTACAGCCTGCCCATGTGACTGATGAGACTGTTCCATTGTCCATGGCTGTAGGGGCTCTTCACCATGAGATAATCCAATTCCAAGTTATTTCCTCACCTAAGTTTCCACTGGTTATTGGTTATCCTTGGTTACAGAGGCACAACCCCTCTTTTAATTGGCTTTGTGCTGAGGTTCTCTCCTGGTCGCCATAATGCAGTAAGACATGCTTCCAGAAGGTAGCCAAGGTCCTGTGCACTTCTTCTCTCTCCTCCCTGCCGGAGGAGTACCGTGATTTTTTCGATGTCTTTGAAAAAGGTCAAGCCCGTAGTTTGCCTCCACACCGGTCGTATGATTGCGCAATTGACCTTCAACCTGGTGCCATACCTCCTCTTGGCCGGGTTTACCCTTTGTCGGTCTTGGAGAATAAGGCCATGGAGGAGTATGTTGCAGACGCACTTTCTCAAAGTTTCATCCGCAAATCCTTGTCTCCTGCTGGTGCTGGTTTCTTCTTTGTGAAGAAGAGGAGTGGTGAACTGAGACCTTGTATTGATTATAGGGGTCCTAATCGTTTCACGATTAAGAATGCCTATCCGATTCCGTTGATTACGGAGTTATTTGACCACCTCAAGGGAGCAACGATTTTCACAAAGCTTGATTTGAGAGGGGCATACAGTCTCGTGAGGATTAAAGAGGGTGACGAGTGGAAAACTGAGTTTAATACCAGAACAGGCCATTATGAGTACCTCGTAATGTCTTTTGACCTTTGTAAAGCCCCGGCAGTTTTCCAGGAATTTATTAACAATGTCCTCCAAGATTTGTTGCAGTTATGTGTGGTGGTTTATCTTGACGATATCCTCATATTTTCCCCTGGTCCCTGGAGAGCCACCACACAGATGTCTGTCATGTGCTTCAGAAACTAAGAGAGAACAATCTCTATTGTAAATTGGAGAAGTGCAAATTCCATTGTGAATCATGTCATTTCCACTGCTGGTTTTTCGATGGACCCAGAGAAACTTTCAGCAGTCCTACAGTGGCCCCTGATCCTGATCCTATGTTACCTTTTTTCCTTGAGGTTGATGCTTCTGAGACTGGAGTTGGTGCCCTTTTGTCTCAATGTCGTACCTCTCAGAGCGCTATGCATCCTTGTGGCTACTTTTCCAAGAAATTGTCACCTGCAGAGTGCAATTACGAGATTGGTGACAGAGAGCTGTTAGCGATCATTTTAGCCCTGAAAGAATAGAGACATCTCCTTGAAGGTACCACTGTGCCGGTTCTCAATCTTACTGACCATAAGAATCTCAGATTCTTGTCTGAGGCTAAACGCCTGTCTCCCAGTAGGGTGCGATGGGCTCTTTTCTTGTCTAGTTTCAATTACATTGTCTCATTCTTACCCGGTACTAAGAATGTAAGGGCTGACGTCTTGTCATAACAATTTTCCTCCACTTCCAAGATGGAGTTGGTTCCGCTTGCTGTGATTCCTCCTGATTGTATTCTGACTACGGTTCGCACCAGTCTCACTTCTCCTTTGGGTGACAAAATTCTTGCTGCTCAGGTTTATGTTCCTCCTGAGAAACCTTGTGACCGATGCTTTTGTCCCAGAGAGTCTCCATACTGCCATGCTACAGACTTACCATTCTCCCAAGGCTGCTGGGAAGAATCAACTCTTTTGGGCCATTTCCCAACAATTCTGGTATAAGACTTTACAGCTCACAGTGCATGTAAGAGCAAATGAGAATCATGAGGTCAAAGGAACTGCCTGAAGAGCTCAGAGACCGAATTGTGGCAAGGCACAGATCTGGCCAAGGTTACAAAAAAATTTCTGCTGCACTTAAGGTTCCTAAGAGCACAGTGGCCTCCATAATCCTTAAATGGAAGACGTTTGGGATGACCAGAACCCTTCCTAGAGCGGCCGTCTGGCCAAACTGAGCTATCGGGGGAGAAGAGCCTTGGTGAGAGAGATAAAGAAGAACCCAAAGATCACTGTGCCTGAGCTCCAAAGATGCTGTTGGGAGATGGGAGAAAGTTGTAGAAAGTCAACCATCACTGCAGCCCTCCACCAGTCGGGGCTTTATGGCAGAGTGGCCCGACGGAAGCCTCTCCTCAGTGCAAGACACATGAAAGCCTGCATGGAGTTTGCTAAAAAACACCTGAAGGACTCCAAGATGGTGAGAAATAAGATTCTTTGGTCTGATGAGACCAAGATAGAACTTTTTGGCCTTAATTCTAAGTGATATGTGTGGAGAAAACCAGGCACTGCTTATCACCTGTCCAATACAGTCCCAACAGTGAAGCATGGTGGTGGCAGCATCATGCTGTGGGGGTGTTTTTCAGCTGCAGGGACGACTGGTTGCAATCGAGGGAAAGATGACTACGGCCTAGTACAGGGATATCCTGGACGAAAACCTTCTCCAGAGTGCTCAGGACCTTAGACTGGGCCGAAGGTTTACCTTCCAACAAGACAATGACCCTAAGCACACAGCTAAAATAAAGGAGGAGTGGCTTCACAACAACTCCATGACTGTTCTTGAATGGCCCAGCCATAGTCCTGACTTAAACCCAATTGAGCATCTCTGGAGAGACCTAAAAATGGATGTCCACCAACGTTTACCATCCAACCTGACAGAACTGGAGAGGATCTGCAAGGAGGAATGGCAGAGGATCCCCAAATCCAGGTGTGAAAAACTTGTTGCATCTTTCCCAAAAAGACTCATGGCTGAATTAGATCAAAAGGGTGCTTCTGCTAAATACTGAGCAAAGGGTCTGAATACTTAGGACCATGTGATACTTCAGTTTTTCTTTTTTAATAAATCTGCAAAAATGTCAACAATTCTGTGTTTTTCTGTCAATATGGGGTGCTGTGTGTACATTAATGAGGAAAAAAATGAACTTAAATGATTTTAGCAAATTGCTGCAATATAACAAAGAGTGAAACATTTAAGGGGGTCTGAATACTTTCTGTCCCCGCTGTAACTGCCTTCGTAGCTGCCTGTTACGTGTTCACTCAGAGTAAGACTCCACAACACCTTCCAGTGGGCCTCCTAAAACTCATACCCAATGGAGAAAGGCCCTGGACCCACCTTTCTATGGATTTCATTGTGGAGTTACCCAACTCCCAGGGCAACACAGTTATCCTTATGGTGGTCGACCGGTTCTTGAAAATGTCTCATTGTATTCCATTTAAGAAGTTGCCCACTTCTAAGGAACTGGCTTCCATTTTTGCTCGGGAAATCTTTCACTTACATGGGCTACCCAAGGTGATTGTCTTGGACAGGGGTAGTCAGTTTGTGTTCCGGTTCTGGCAAGCTTTTTGTGCACAGTTGGGAATTCAGCCTGCTTTCTCCTCTGCATATCACCCGCAGTCTAATGGTGCTACAGAACGAGCCAATCAGTCCTTGGAGCAGTTCCTACATTGCTATATTTCTGACCATCATAACAACTGGTCAGACCTCTTACCCTGGGCGGAGTTTGCTCACAATAGTGCCTTGAATTCTGCCTCCCGATTGTCCCCATTTATGGTAAACTATGGTTTCCAACCTTCCATGTTGCCTGACTCATTTGTTCCGCGGAGTATTCCTGCGTTAGAGGAGCATCTCGGTGGTCTTTGTTCTACTTGGGCACAAGTCCAGGAGGCTTTGCGACATGCTAATGATAGGTGCAGACTCTGTGCTGACCGCAGACGCCTGCCTGCTTCTTCCTACCAGGTTGGGGACAGGGTCTGGTTGTCATCTTGTAACCTCCGACTTCCTGTTCCCTCTCTGAAGTTCGCACCTCGGTTTATTGGGCCCTTCCGGATTCTTCGCAGGATTAACCCAGTGGCTTAAGAAAGTATAGCTTCAATGTGTGCTTCTATGTCAACAATGCAATGCCTGTCACTAAATAGACATTTTTAAACTTGGAGGAGTTTTTAAACTTGAAAAATGTATCTTAATGGAGAGACATGTATATACTGACTGTGAAATTTTTATTGAAATGTAAAAGGGGAGGATGAAACAATCTGATTGGTTAATCTGTTAACCTTTTTTTTAGAATACACTGTTGAACCAAACTCAATTTTCATTATTTCGGGACAAGATAAATTTTCATCATTTTAACACAACTACTGATGCTAAACATGCTGCTTTAAGAATAATGGTTACATTTCACGATACTGGATCTAGAACCTTTCCTGTCTTACTTTTGATAAGGTAAGGAGCACTATGTTTAATATTTATTAAAATTGCTATATACCGTACAATATAATGAAATGTGTATACTAGAATTATTGAATTTGTACTGAAAGGAACATGATATTTTTAAATGTGTTGAAAAGCAGTAGTCCTGTGTTTATTGTATAATGACTTGTCAGATCTTTAGCTCAGTTAACCGACCATTAGGTTTTCAAATCAGATCATCAACCTGTGTTCTGTAGTGCTACTACTTATTGGGAATTGTCTCTAGGCACATCCCTGCATTCCTAACTGCAACAGAGCTACTTCTCAACAAACCCCTAAGCCTTCCCATTTTTTTTTGTGAATTGTGTTTATTCAGTCAAAGGACTGGTTCCACTGCTTTTTACTTCCTAAGCTTCACTATTGGTCTGTACAACTGCCTCTCATAGTGTTGGACCAATAATGAGGTTTGGGTGATGGGAACTGGTAGATTTAGTTATTGTTATAGAGGTTAATGAAACTGATTTGGGCAGCACTACATTAACATTTCTAGACCACAGCAATATTATAAAATGAGCACAAGTGTTCAAGTTTAAAGTTGCTCACTATAATTATTGATTAAATATATTCTTGGGAAATCAATTACATTTTTGACAATTAGAAACTTAGTGTCTTTAGTTTTTGGGTTTTTTTCACTGAAATTGAGAAAAGAGATATGGATGTTTCTAGCCTGGAGTTGACTCAAAGTAAATACCAATATAACACATTAATTGTGCTGCTATTAGTGCTGCTAATGTACTGTTTCAGTGTTGCTCTTACCACTCCACCCTCAAAAATTGTCAGCCAGTTCAGTCTCTGTAGCATGGACCTTTCAGGTCCTTGGCATATTTCCCTTCAATTTGCGGCTTCATCAGAAGGGCTTGTCTGTAATGATACTCACATTTATTCGGCTGTGGTTGTAAGCTCCAGCTTATGTGATATAATTTACTTCCAGCAATCTGTGCAATTACACTTTCACTATATTGCGGATCTGCTACCTGCCATTACTTTGCTTTTGGATGCATGACTTATGTATCTGATAGCTACAACTTATGCCGCGTACACACGAGCGGACTTTCCGGCATACTTGGTTCGGCGGACCAGAGTCCACCGGACAATCCGACCGTGTGTAGGCTCCGGCGGACTTTTTCCCAAAAGTCCGCCGGACCTAGATTTGAAACATGTTTTAAATCTTTCCGTCGGACTCAGTTTCTGACGGAAAGCCCGCTCGTCTGTATGCTGGTCCAACGGACCAGATACGATGCAGGGTATTGCATTTCGCGCTCACTGCAATAGGAAAAACAAATTTTCCTATTGCGGTGAGCGCGGGGCATACCAGGCCCTTAGGTCTGGTATGGATTTTAAAGGAAACCCCCTACGCCAAAAAAACGGCATGGGGTCCCCCCTAAAATCCATACCAGACCCCGATCTGAGCACGCAGCCCGGCCGGTCAAGAAAGGGGGTGGGGACGAGCGAGCGCCCCCCCCTCTGAACCGTACCAGGCCGCATGCCCTCAACATGGGGGGTGGGTGCTTTGGGGGAGGGGGCGCCCTGCGGGGCCCCCCCATCCCAAAGCACCTTGTCCCCATGTTGATGAGGACAAGGGCCTCTTCCCGACAACCCTGGCCGTTGGTTGTCGGGGTCTGTGGGCGAGGGGCTTATCGGAATCCGGGAGCCCCCTATAATAAGAGGGCCCCCAGATCCCGGCCCCCCACCCTATGTGAATGAGTATGGGGTACATGCTACCCCTACCCATTCACCTAGGGAAAAAGTGTCAATAATAAAACACACTACACAGGTTTTAAAAATAATTTATTAAACAGCTTCGGTGGGGTCTTCCTCCGGCTTCGGGGGTCTTCTTCCGGCTTCGGGGGTCCCTCCAGTTCCTCTTCTCCGCTCTCTCTGGCCTCTTCTCCCGGTGTTCCAGTTCTTCTGCCGGCTCCTCCACTGTCTTCGTGCCGCTCTTTTGCCAGCGGAGGTCCGGACTTCTGGGCTTCTTGTCTTCTTCCCTCTTCTCTTCTCCAGATGTTGACATGACGCTCTCTCCGGCTGGACTGCTCTCTGAGCGCTCCGTTGTGACTTATATAGGCGGAGACCCCGCCCCCTTATGCCGTCACAGTCCCTGGGCATGCTGGCAAAAGAGTGGCATGAAGACAGCGGAGGAGCCGACAGAAGAACTGGAACACCGGGAGAAGAGGCCAGAGAGAGCGGAGAAGAACCAACCGGACGCCGGGGGAAGAGGAACCGGAGGGACCCCCGAAGCCGGAAGAAGACCCCCCCCGGAGCTGTTTAATAAATTATTTTAAAAACCTGTGTAGTGTGTTTTATTACTGACACTTTTTCCCTAGGTGAATGGGTATCCCATACTCATTCACATAGGGTGGGGGGCCGGGATCTGGGGGCCCTCTTATTATAGGGGCTCCCGGATTCCGATAAGCCCCCCGCCCGCAGACCCCGACAACCAACGGCCAGGGTTGTCGGGAAGAGGCCCTTGTTCAGGAGGGGGGGCGCTCGCTCGTCCCCACCCCCTTTCCTGACCGGCCGGGCTGCGTGCTTGGATCGGGGTCAGGTATGGATTTTAGGGGGGACCCCATGCCGTTTTTTCGGCGTAGGGGCTTCCCTTTATAATCCATACCAGACCTAAGGGCCTGGTATGCCCCGCGACGGGGCTCGCAAGGTGTCAATCTCGCCGATAAAAGCGGCAAGATTGACTTCCTTTTCTAGTCCCGTTGTACCTGAGTGACGTTCAAAATGAACGGACTTGTCCATGTGTGGGCAAGTCCGTTCATTCTGAAAGTCTGCCGTAACTCCGGCGAAAGTCCGTCGGAAAGACGGACGGACCTAGCCCGCCGGAAAGTCCGGTCATGTGTAGGCAAGTCCGTCCGTTTTTAAGTCCGGCGCGCCTGGCGGACAAAGTCCGTCGGAAAGTCTGCCGGACCAAGTATGCCAGAAAGTCCGATCGCGTGTATGCGGCATTATACCTTCTTTTAGTTTATGCTTGTTACCACAGTTTTCCTTCTGAATGCATGCAATTCAGTTGAACTTTAGATGTTCTTTAAGTTTATTGGTTTGATTTATGACTTTAATTTAAGGTGCAATGTGGTAATGCTATGCAAAACCAAGTTGTAATTTTGGATAGCAGGGATTATCAACAGTGGCAGTGGATACATGTTTTCCTTCCATCCTCTGTGCTAATGGTGTCCTATGGTATATATGTACAATAACAGGTTTGGTGGATAAATTATAGTCCTTCCTATTGTGTGTTTACAGAGGTGTATAATATCATTAGTGGTTTACTTTGATTCTTTTTCACTTTTTTCACGGGGAAGGGTATTTCTCAACCAAACTGGGTTGTTGATAATGGAATATGCAGAGTACAGGGCCCTGCTAGTTTTATGGGTTAAGGGTTTTTATAGTGTGTTTATTTTATTTTAATAAAAATCTGATTTTTACCATTATAATTAATGTTATATTGGTAATTATTTGGAATCTACCACTGGGTGTAAAAATCCATTACTTTTTTCTCAGTTTCAATTTAGCATCTTGGGATTGGTAACCCTGGGCTGTCATAATGTATTTATTCGTGGTTATAGATAAATACTCTGAGCAATATAAGAGATATTCGATTATATTAAGAAATTCTTTTTTTTTCTTTGTAGCTGGATGAAAAAGTGACATATTTTTGTTACTATCTTTTTTTTAACAGATACTCAAAAAAACCCACTCCTCTGAATTTCAATTTTAAGCAAGTTAATTCTTTGGAAGAAAATTCTACGCAGATATTTATTCCGGCTGACTATTTAAAAGGTAGCTTTTAGTGTCTGATTTCCATGAATTGCAAATATAGCAATGAAACAAGAAGCACAATGTTCAGCATGTCTGCTTTATAAACAAAATATGTCTTTATACAAACTCTATATTGATACCCCTATTTTTTCTAAGCTAGGGATACCTAACCCTGCCTAAAAGCATGGGGGTTGATTTACTAAAAGTGGTGAGTGCAAAATCTGGTGTAACTGTGCCATTGTAGCCAATCAGCTTCTAACTTCAGCTTGTTCATTTACACTTTGACAAAAAGACCTGGAAGGTGATTGAATTCTATGCAGAGCTGCACCAGATTTTGCACTCTCCAGATTTAGTTAATCAAATTAAAAAAACCCACAAAAACAGCCATATCAGGGAACAACTTTATTTTTTTATGGGTACTTTAACCACTTATGGACCGCCCACCGACGTTTTACGTCGCTACTTTGAATAGAAGTATCGTTGTTATGGCAGCAGCTAGCTGCCATAACCCCGGTACCCTCTTCTTCAGCGGGCGGTCCACTTTCAGGTAAAAGTGGTCTCTGTGGGCGATTTTCCACAAGATCACTTTTATCCCACCCCTCCCACAGCGCTTCGTTGCCCTCTGCCGCTTACCAAAGCCATCGGTAGAGGCGGAGGCGATCAGATCATTCTCTTGGCTTGGTATGGAGACAAGTGAGGGGAAGATGACCCCCACCCGTCTCCATATCATTGCAGGGCAGAAGCGACATCAAAACGTCACTTTCACCTATAGCTCTTAAAGGGTCATTTTTTTTTTTTTTTTCATATGACAATTTTTTTTATATTGAATTTTAGTGTAAATATGAGATCTGAGGTCTTTTTGACCCCAGATCTCATATTTAAGAGGTTCTGTCATGCTTTTTTTCTATTACAAGGGATGTTTACGTTCCTTGTAATAGGAATAAAAGTGACACAATTTTTTTTTTAAATAACAGTGTAAAAATAAAAAATAAAAGGTAAAATAAAAAAGAAAATAAAATGTTTTTAAACGCACCCCGTCACGCCGAGCTCGTGAGTAACTCCCGCATATAAAAACTGTGTTCAAACCACACATGTGAGGTATCGCCGCGATCAGTAGAGCAAGAGCAATAATTCTAGCCCTAGACCTCCTCTGTGACACAAAACATGCAACCTGTAGAATTGTTTAAACTTCGCCTATGGAGATTTTTAAGGGTAAAAGCTTGATGCCATTCCACGAGCGGGCGCAATTTTGAAGCGTGACATGTTGGGTATCAATTTACTCAGCATAACATTATCTTTCACAATATAAAAAAATGGACTAACTTTACTGTTGTCTTATTTTTTAATTCAAAAAATTTTATTTTTGCAAGACCGCTGCACAAATACGGTGTGACAGAAAGTATTGCAACGACCACCATTTTTATCTCTAGGGTGTTGGAAAAAAGATATATATAATTTTTGGGAGTTCTAAGTAATTTTCTAGCAAAAAAAAAAAAAATTAACTTGTAAACAACAAATCTCAGAAAAAGGCTTGGTCCTTAAGTGGTTAAAGAAGTAGTAAAAGGTCATAAGCTGACCTGAATAAGTATTCATTTTGTTGGTGATTTTCAAGACATTATAGAGAAAGGATTGGCTAAGAAAAGTTACTGAGAAATTATGCAGTTTCTTTAAGTGCCTCTTCAGACCGGTGCGGCTTTGAAATCTTGCCACTTCAGAGAGATTTCAAAGCCGCACATCAATGCAATTTGCAATGCCGAATTTATTGCAGCTTGTGACTTCATACAACAGAAGTCTATGCAAGTCGCAAGGAAATCGGCAAAACGTGGTGCAGGAACCTTTTTCAAAGTGGCTGCGACATGAGTCATGGCAATTTGAACAGATCCATTGCCAACAATGGGGTGCGACTTGCCATGCGATTTGGAACTGTCAAATTGCATGACATGTCACACCTGTGTGAACAGGGGCTAAATATATTTTCAAGGTACCTGCTATCACCTCGCTTGTGGAGATGTGGAGAAAGACTTTTCAAGACAATTTTGAGGTTGTTCTATAAACTAGTAGTGTACAGAACACAAATTATTTTTGACCAAACATCATGTTCTAAACTTTTTTGACAATTTTAAAGTCATAGCTGGCTGCAGAATGAACTAGAAATATTATTAGAATATAACTTTCATCAACATTAAATTGCACAAATGCCTGCATAGCAGGTATATACATTAGAATAATTATGTTTGAGTGTGTATATACAGTATGTGTGTGTGCATGTGTGCCTGCACATATATACTTAGATTCATAGATATTTGGAAAAATACACAATTTTCATCAAGTTGGTTGTGTATGCCACTAGTGTGGATTTACAGTGAAGCAATCAAGATGTGATTGAAGTGTAGACTATATTTCATGAGATTTACCAAAATATTATTTAGGCTGTTTAGGATTTTTTATACATAGCCTCACCCCTCATTTTTAGGGGCTCAAAAGTAAATTGACAAAACAACATACTTATAAAAGAAATAATAAAAATACATATAATATATAAATGTAATAATTGTTTTCAAAACGTTGATTTGATAGGCATTCACTGCAGTTGTATTCAGTTGCTGCTTATTTATTGTTTTGTATGCCTTCAGTCTTGTCTTCAGCACTCTGCAAGGGAATTTACTCCAGAGCTTAGTAAATGATAGGAAGCTCTGCTGATTTCCATTATCCAATCACATGCAAGCAAAAATGCTGCTTTTTTAAAATTCTCTCATTGCATGTGATAAAGTATTCTTTGTGAAGCTTCACCTCATTTACTAAATGCTGGAGCAAATTCCCTTGCAGAGTTCAGCTGCACTTGCAAAGTCTATTTGACCTTAGTAAATCAACCCCACTGTGTGTATATATTACATATATTCATATGTTGATATGCGTGATTTTTTTTAGTAACTGAAATTTTCCTTTAGTTTACATTCATGGAAAACTAAACTTTTATTTAGTTATATATGTATATAATCTTTCTTTATATAGATTCAGGCTGTGTCTATCTGGCCTTGATGGATGCAGACTACAAAAGGCACCCAAGAAATAATTACATATCTAAAATTTTACAATATACTCTTGACATTCAGTGGACACAATGTTTGTCCTGGCATAACAATCAATGGCATTCTAAAGACTGTTCTACTCAGAAAGGAACCACAACAGCAATGTTTATCTGCAGGTGAGATAGTCTGCAAGTAAATATCATTATTAAATTTTGTGAAGCATCAACTTACTGGTGCAATATACTCCTATAGTATACATAATTTTATATGACTTAATTTATTGAAAGATATCATGCTCATAACCCACACTGTTTTATAGTCCCCAGAGTGTTATTTTCATGATATCTGGTAATTAACAGAACAGCAACTGTCAGACTTTAGAAAGCTTCTCAGCTTCCTTAGACGAAGTAAGTTAAATTAAACAAGCAGCAAATGTAAATCTTTCATAAGTCACACTGCATAATTATAATAAATTAAAGCTGAATTTCAGGCAGATAGCTAAATACACAGTTGAAACACATAAATGGAAGTTTTTTTTTTACCAGTAAGAGCATTGTGAAATTGTGCAACCATTCCTAAGATTTACACAGATCTGCCAGTCACTAGGTTGGTAACCTGACGTTTTTTCTAGTAAAGTTATAGTATATCCCAGTGATGGCGAACCTTGGCACCCCAGGTGTTTTGAAACTAAATTTCCCATGGTGCTCATGCACTCTGCAGTGTAGGTGAGCATCATGGGAAATGTAGTTCCAAAACATCTGGGGTGCCAAGGTTTGCCATCACTGGTATATCCTGTGTCAAGTTTTTATTGCTGTCCATGTCTTCTCTTTTGTAATGGCTACCATTATCATTTAGAAATACATTCAGGGGAACTCCAAATGTTTAATGTACTCCACAAAATAGTGGAGTAAGGTGAAGTCTTCCAATGGGGACACCTATTGTGCAACCAACTTTCTTTGTAATGCAAATAAATGGATCTGAGATTGAAGCACCACAGCACAAGTTATAGTATACGTTCACCTTTGTAACATGTTACATATTACACCTGTATTTACAGTACGTTACAGTAGTTTTGTTACAGTTGATATGCTCCCTTCATCACCCCCAGTGACGGTAGGCGGGGGAACCTTCTTCCTGCATTCACAATTCAAAAAAATTGTTTCCTGTGAACAAATGAACTACAAGTACTGTCTTCCACCACAGCAGATGGCTTGTAGTTCTCCATGAACTGGGAGGGTGCTGGTGAGCTCTCACATAGTTCATTGATCTTCTTGTACTTCAGTAACTGTCTGCGCATACAGGAGGTATGGGCAGACAGATGTACTGAGAATCTACAGGAGCCTGGCATTAAACCTGTGATCTGCAGATCTTGGGTTCAATGTTTTGCAGGCTGCAGTGTAAAAGGTGTGCCCTTGTATTTTATTTTTTTTTTGTTAGAAAAGGTGAACTTAGTCCGGATACAAAATTATTGCAATGTAAAATCAGATGGAAGACTATACAAAACTTGCCCCTTTTCATCAGGGTTTAACCAGTTGACATCCGCGCTATAGCCGAATGACGGCTACAGCGCGGACCTGAATTCCCGGGAGGCCGTCATATGACGGCCTCCCCTGTGCATGCGCCCTGTGCGCTGTGATCACCGAGTCACTGAGACTCGGGTGATCACCGATCCGAATAACAGCTGATTACCATGTGATCAGCTGTCAGCCAATGACAGCTGATCACATGATCAAAACAGCGCGAGGAGAAAATAAAGCCGATCACCAGCTCATCAGCAAGGGACATCGGTCCTGAAGAGGAAGAGGCAATAATGCCTCATATGTGCCACCAGTACCCCCTGCCAGTGCCAACTGCCATTGCCACCTGACAGTGCCCACAGTGCCCACCAGTGCCACCTATCAATGCCCATGAGTGCCACCTATCAATGCCCACAAGTGCCACCTATCAATGCCCACCAGTGGTGCCAATCAGTGCCACCTAGCAGTGCTGCCTATCAGTGTAACAGATCAGTCCCCATTATTGCCACCCATCAGTGCCCATCACTGCCACCTATCGGTGCCCATTAGTGCCGTCTCATCAGCATACATCCATGAAGAAGAAAAATTACCTTTTTTAAAATTTTATAACAAAATATAAAAAAAAAAAAAAAATTTTTTTAATTCCATCTTTTTACATTTTTTTTAACAAAAAATAAAAACCGCAAAGGCGATCAAATACCACCAAAAGAAAGCTCTATTTGTGGGAAAAAAAATTATAAAAATGTAATTTGGGTACAGTGTTGTATGACCGCGCAATTGTCATTCAAAGTGTGTCAGTGCTGAAAGCTGAAAATTGGTCTGGATTGGAGGGGGGTTTAAGTGCCCAGTAAGCAAGTGGTTAAAAGAAGACAATATGCATGGACTGGATTGAAGATACAACATACATGGTATAATAACTAACTGAATGATAAAGCACATTGTTGCACAGGCTGTGCTTCATGACTCTGTTGGTCAATATACGATATTGACCAACATAACATAGGGTGTTATTTACTAAATGGAAATCCACTTTGCACTACAAGTGCACTTTCAAGTGCAGTCGCTGTAAATCTTAGGGGCACGTGCAAGGAAAATAAAAAACTTGCACATGATTGGATGATAAAATCAGAAGAGCTTCCCCTCATTTCAGATCTTCCCCTCAGATCTATAGTGACTGCACTTCCAAGTGCACTTGTAGTGCAAAGTGGATTTACCTTTAGTAAATAACCACTGTAGTATCTTAAAGCCAATCTGTATACAGTGTTTTCGATTGAAGTGCTGATGAAGGGGGTGAGTTTTGGCCCCAGAATGCATTGGCTTTCTTGTAAATCTTCCACCTGATTTTACACTGGAATAAACCTATATCTAGACAAGTAACTCCTAGTGTTACGCTTCAATCTCAGATCCGTTTAATAACAAAATGTAAGCTGGCTGGGATTTTAACCTCTATCTACTCTACCCAAACTAAAAAAAAAGTTTTTGCTATACATACACTTTAGGCAGCACAGCTTAGCTACCTCTCTGAATCCATTGAAGGAGCAACAGAATACCGATAAGGTTGTGCAGTATGCACAGATTGGCTAGCAGACTCTGGTTGCCATTTTTTCTACATGATCCCTATAAAAGCATATTTTATTTATTTATTTTTATTAGTTAAGTCCATTTTAATAAAATGCAGTGTACACTTTGAAGAAGTGTTGCACCATTACTGTAGATGTGTATGGCCAAAATCAATAGAGATATGAATACCTGAAGCTTAGGCTGGATCAACGGGTGTATGGTCATTTTGGCCTGCTAATTAATTATTAATACCTATATTACATATATGCAAAAAAAGTAATTTCTCAAACTGTAGAATTTTCTGATTTTAGCTGTACACGTCTGGGACTGTATACTACAGCCAGTAGACATGTGTTATCTTATTTTGGCAAGGAAGATGTCTCACAGTTTATAAGGTAAGAATATAAGTAGTTTATTTGTATCCATGCTTGTCTATGCCTTTTGACATACAGTATATACCCATCGATTCTGCATATGTTTTCCAAACACTCCCAGAGCCTTTTATTAAAAAGAAAGCAGTCAGTTATTTATACAGAAGACTCTTCATATTGGTACGATTATTCTTAAAGTGTTTAAGGATTAAAGATACACTCCAGGTCAATAGAAGAAGCGCACAGCAGAGGCTAATATATGGAGGGACCGCTCTGGAAGCTAAATTGGCTCTCCTGCAAGCACATATACTGACAATGAACATACTGCCAAGAGAAAAGCAAAGTTAAAGACATATGAGTGTGTTGCTGCACCTTCACTGTCAAAAACTAAATTTTTTTTTTTATAAAGCAGTCATGACTGAAAACTGAAACTGTCCTATTTTAAGTCACCACAATTTTGCAAATTTTCCCATTTCAGGGAAATGCATTGGAGTCAATACGAAGGGTGAAAGGGGTGAAAGGGGAATTTGAGACAGTTAGGGTTGTTTTAAAGGCTTTTTCATTGCTTTTTTGGGTGTAGTTTGATGTTACATAAGTGGTTGATTTACTAAAACTGAATCTTGTGCAGCTCTGCATAGATTTAATGTTTCTTATATAGAAAAGTAAAATACACCAAAAAAAATCGATACTGTCTAAAATGTTCAAGTTGCTTTAGGTGGGATTTCGTTTTTTTTGCGTGTGTGTGTGTGTGTGTGTGTGTGTGTGTGTGTGTGTGTGTGTAAACAACATAAAAAGCAATAATACACCAAGAAAAGGTTTAATGAAACATATTGAAATGTCCCACATATGCAACTTTTTTTCTGGGGGGGTTTAATATATTTTTTTTTATCATAGCATGCATAAGCACACATAACGTGATTTAAAAAAACGAACATTAATACTATACATCATAAAAAACAAATCTATTTTAGTTTTTTCTTATGTTTTTCACATGGTTTTTGATGTAGCTGAAGCAAACACACAGACCCAATTTCCTAATAATTGGTAAAGTGGTCTATGATAACCATAATAAGGGTATGACCATGCAGTGCTACCCCCCTAGAAACCGCTGGATAGGATGGGTCCTCTGTTCTTTGCCTTGACCTTCTGAAGAACCGCAGCCCTTCTGACACACCAGGTTGAGTGTACAACCATAAAATATCATAGGAAATCACTGAAAGTGATACTTTGTATCCAATAGTAGTGTTATATAAAAGAAAACGGGCACCAAACCAGGTAGTAAAGGCAAACTTAAAGTGGTTGTAAAGGCAGAAGGTTTTTTTTATCTTAATGCATTCTATGCATTAAGATAAAAAAAAAACCTTCTGTGTGCAGCAGCATCCCCAGCACCCCCTAAAACTTATTCTGAGCCCCATCTCTCTAGCGATGTCCACAATTCCCTCGGCCATCCTGGACTCTCCTCCTGATTGGCTGGGGCACAGCCACGACACCATTGGCTCCCACGGCTGCCAATCAGAGGAGAGAGGGAGTGGGGCCGAACTGCAACTGCGTGTCTGAATGGACACATGGAGCTGCAGCTTGGCTCAGGTGCCCCATAGCAAGCTGCTTGCTGTGGGAGCACTATTCAGGAAAGAGGGGCCAGTAGCAGCAAAGAGGAACCTGAGAAGAGGAGGATTTGGGAGAGGAGGTAAGTATAACATGTTTGTTATTTTTCTCTTTAAAAAAAAACGAGCCTTTACAATCACTTTAATATATTGTCACCCAGTATAGTTGGCAACTAGGCAATCATCAAATGGATTGGTAATTGCAATATTGAAAACCGTTCTCCTTATGTCTGTCTGTAACTCTGGTATGCTCTTACTGCTGCAACTCCAGCCATAATTGCAATACTGAAAACTGCTCTCCTTATGTCGGGCTTTAACTCTGGTATTTTATTTTTCCTTAACCATTTGTAGACTGTCCACATTGCAATGCTTTATTTCTCCATATGCTTTATCTTAAATTATGGCCTGTTTTTATCCTTATTAGCTGTCCTCTTGTAAGACTGTTTCTGAAGTGAGAATTTTGCTCTGTTTAGCCAGCCATCTTTTATTAACTCCCTGATTAGTAATTGGAAAGCACCCACCCCCATCCCTACTAAAGCATCTCTCTCTCTCAAAGTGGGGGTATTTCTATCAGTGAGAGCACTTCTGACTCTACACTTCAGCAAATGCAAAAAGCCAAGGAACACAGGAAAATACTTTGAAAAACCTCACACAGACTACAGGTGACCTTGTTTACACCTTCAGTTATTTCTCCCCTTGTAACATGCACTCTCTACCACTCCTTCTGACAGCTGTGTCCTCCACCCTTAAACTAACTCTCCTTCACCCCTCTTCTCCACCCCACAGCTTATATATATCACCCCCACTTCTATCCTATCCTTATTACTGCACTCACAAACTTCTACTAATGCTAAATCCACACGCACAAAAAAAATGTTCCCCCATATCGCACTCCCACATTACCTCCCTCACCCTTCTGCTGCTTCTAACCTCTGGAGATGTATCCCCAAACCCTGGGCCTCCACCATTTAACTGTACTCAACACACCCATTACCCTGCACCCTCTGGCTGCAGCCTCAAAGCACACAATCTAGTTCCCATTTCTCTTCTTCCCAAGACCAGAATCTTTCTCTTGCACCCTTTGGAATGCCCGCTCTGTCTAACAAACTCACCTCTCTCCATGACCTCTTTATCACGAACTCATTTAATCTACTCACCATTACCGAAACCTGGCTTCATGAATCCATCACTGCATTTTCTGCTGCCCTATCCCATGGTAGTCTTCTCTGGACTCACTCCCCCAGACCCGGTGGATGCAAGGGAGGGGGTGTCGGAATCCTTCTTGCCCCACATAGCACCTTTCAGGTACTTCACCCACCTCCCTCTCTGTCACTGTCCTCATTTGAGGCACACTGCATTCGTCTTTTCTCCCCAGTTTATCTAAGGATATCTGTGATCTACCGGCCCCCTTGACCGGTATCAACCTTTCTTTTCCTTTCTGCCTGGCTACCCTACTTTCTCTCTTCTGAAATCCCCACAATCATTCTATGGGAATTCAACATCCATATTAACACTCCTGCTACTTCAAAACTTCTCAGTCTAACCTCCTCCTTTGACCTGAAGCAATGGATACATGCATAGAAACTCACTCTGAAGGCAATACCCTTCTCCCACCTAAGCACTCTGTGCAACCTCTCCAGATATCCTTTCCCTCTCTCTGATCACTACCTTATTAGTTTCACTCTCTTCCTCTCCTACACCTCCTTTCACTCCAACTGCCTAACAGCTACCGTAGAAACCTACGTCATTTCAACCCTTCTCTTCCCTACTCTGCTACCAACCACCTCTATGATAAAATCGCACCCCTGTCCTGGACCGACCTAGCCACTTCTGTTTACAATGCTTCACTTTTAGCCTCCCTGGATACACTGGCCCCCTCACTACATACAGAATCAGGCCCTGACTCCTTCAACCTTGGCAAACAGATGACACTAGAAGTCTGAAAAAGCATAGCCGTGCTCTTGAGCGACTTATGCCCCGTACACACGATCTGACTTTCCGACAACAAAACCATGGATTTTTGTTCAAAGATGTTGGCTCCAACTTGTCTTGCATACACATGGTCACACAAATGTTTGCCAACAATTACCAACGTAGTGACGTACAAAACGTACATGATATCTCCATTACAAACGCTAGTTATATCTCCGGCTCGTACTTGATTCCGAACATGCGTGGACTTTTGTCCGATGGACTTGTGTACACACGATCGGAAAGTCTGACAACAAATATTTGTTAGCGGAAAATTTGAGAACCTGCCAGCCAACATTTGTTGGCGGAAAGACCGACAACAAATGTTTGGTGGAGCATACACACGGTCAGACTTTCAGCCAACAAGCTCATACCCAACATTTGTTGTCGGAAAATCCGATCATGTGTACGGGGCATAGGTCTTAGAAAGATTTCAACCAATGTAAATCTGCCCTCCAAAATCACAATTCCTGCCTCCTCACTGTCAAGCAGACCTATTTTATCACTCTCATTAAATTATCATCGTGTCACCATCAACTCTTGCCTACCTTAAACTCTCTACTTCGTCCTCCACCGCCTCCACACACTAACTCACTCACTGCCCAGACGATCGACAATCACTTCAAACAGAAAATTGAAACAATTTGTGAGAGAGCTCTGCTGTTCAGATACCCTCCACACTTTACACTTCATGCCCACAGGTACAATCATTACGTCCCTCATTCAACCCCACTGCTATAGACGAGGTTGCTAAACTACTTGCTAACGTCCAGCTAACCACTTGCCCTCTGGATCCTGTTACCTCACAAATTTTACATTCACCCTCTGGCTCTATTCTACACTCTATTACCCTCTAACCCACATCTTTAATCTCTCCCTCTCTTCGGGCATCTTCCCCAATTCTCGAAACCATGCACTAGTCAGCCCTATACTTAAAAAAGCCCTCACTAGACCCAACCAATCTTAACAACCTATGCCCCATCTCCTTGCTCCCCTTTTTATCCAAACTCTTTGAACGTCTGGTCTACAACCAACTGAGCGACCACCTTGCCGAGAATAGCCTTCTTGATCCCCTTCAGTCTGGATTTCATCCTCAACATTCCACAGAAACTGCTCTCCTAAAACTAACAAACGATCTACTAATGGCCAAAACCAATGGACACTACCCTGTACTCCTACTCTTGGACCTTTCTGCTGCCTTTGATATGGTTGACCACCCCCTACACCTCCAAAAACTCCACGCCATTGTACTCTTCACTGGTTCTCCTTCCACTTATCCAACCACACCTTTAGCGTTACTTACAATTCTACTTCCTCCTCGCCTCTTCCTTTTTCTGTTGGAGTCCCCCAAGGTTCTGTCCTTGGGCCTCTCCTATTTTCTATCTACACCTCCTCCCTGGGTCAGCTGATAGCCTCCCGTGGCTTCAAATACCAACTCTATGCTGACGGCACCCAAATCTATTTCTTTACCCCTCAGCTCACTCACTCAGTCTCCTCACTTATCACAAATTTACTAACAGATATATCAGCCTGGATGTCACACCACTTCCTCAAACTCAATCTATCCAAAACCGAACTTATAATTTTTTCTCCACCATGTGCCCCTTCCCCTGATCTCTCTGTCAAAATTGATGGCACAACTGTCAGCCCATCCTCGCATGCCAAGGTACTAGGTGTAGTCCTGGACTCTGGACTCTCCTTTAAGCCCCACAACCAATCACTGTCCAAATCTTGCCACCTCAACCTCAGAATATGCCCCTTTCTAACCAGTGGCACAACAAAGCTCTTAATACACTCCCTGGTCATCTCTCGTCATGACTACTGCAACTCCCTTCTCATTGGCTTACCTCTACATAGGCTATCCCCCCTTCAATCCATCATGAATGCTGCTGCCAGACTCATCCACCTTACCAATCGATCTGTGTCTGCTACTCCTCTCTGTCAATCCCTCCACTGGCTTCCACTCACCCAACAAATTAAATTCAAAATACTAACAACAACTTACAAAGCCATCCAGGAATCTAATCAGACTCAAGTGATGCGATTCCTCCAGGATTTGGCTTCCCGCTTTGAGCAGCATCAGGCCTCCTTTAGGAACTCCTGATTTAGCAACCTCAATTACAATCGGCGGCTGTACCTATTCCGGTCGCAGTCTCAGCCACACATTCACTGCAACTGCCAGCTCCGTTCCGTTTCTCTGGGGACTCCAAGGCCTGTAGAGGATTCCTCAGCCAGTGCCCTATTCACTTTGAACTCCAGCCTCAAAACTTCTCGTCTGATCGGGCAAAGGTAGCCTATATTATTTCGCTCCTCTCCGGTGAAGCTTTAGCCTGGGCTGTGGGAGAAGAATGATCCAGTGGTTTCTAGCCTGTCTGACTTCTTGAAGCTCTTTTGGAATATCTTCGAGGAAGCGGCCCGGATTTCTTCAGCGGCCGGTGCCCTTTTATTCGCCAAGAGTCTGGTGCAGTGCGACAGTATGCCCTCCAGTTCTGTATAATCACAGCTAAGTTGAGCTAGAATAATGAAGCCTTAGTTGCAACCTTTTTACATGGCCTCTCTGACCGAGTGAAGGATGAATTAGCAGGAAGAACCATCCCTGCCGGTCTGGACAATGTCATCTCCTTGTGTAACCAGATTGATATTCGCTTTCAGGAGAGGTCCCTAGAAAAAAGACACCAGTACTCCCTGGTCCCTAGTCAACCTGAGCTCCCCTCCCTCCCTTCATCCTGTGGAGCATCTTCTGCCAGCTGAGTAACCTATGCAGCTGGGCCGGACCAGGATAACCCCCGAGAAACGTGTTAGGTGCAGAACTCTGGGCCTGTGTCTCTATTGTAGGGGCAAGGGGCATTTTCGTGACTCCTGCTCGCTTCGTCCAGGAAACGCTCAGGTATAATACATCTGGAAGGTGAAGTATTGGACCCAGAAATATCACCACCTCGTCTTCTTCTTTCGGTGTTCCTTCATGTAAGCGCTACCTCTCAATCGGCCTTGGCATATCTGGATTCTGGGGCTGCTGGCAATTTTATGGACTGGAGAACTGCATCTTCCATGAAGCTTGCTCTTTCGCCCCTCACTACGCCACTAGTGGTCTCGGCAATTGATGGCACTGTTCTTCCAGGGGGCCCTATCCGCTTCCAGACTCTCCCTGTTAAGATGTCCGTAGGCATACTTCACCAGGAGTGGATATCCACCCTTATCCTACCTAAGGCCTCAACCCCCATCGTATTGGGCCTTCCTTGGCTACAGCTCCTGAAGCTGTCTCTGCATTTCATGATTTGAAACGGGCCTTTGTTTCTGGACCTCTCTTAAGGAGACCTAATCCTGGGGATCAATTTTTTATTGAAATGGATACTTCTTCAATGGGGGTGGGAGCTGTGCTTCTTCAATCCTTTGAGAAGAAATGTCAACCATGTGCGTTCTTCTCCAAAAAAATTCTCAGGCAGAGAAAAATGATGCTGTTTGTGATCAGGAACTTCTTGCAATTAAATTGGCGTTAGAGGAGTGGCGTCATCTCTTGGAGGAATCTCCTCACTCCATAACGATTTTCACTGATCATAAGAATCTGCAGTACTTACAGAATGCCAAATGTCTGAATCCCAGACAGGCCAGGTGGAGTCTTTTCTTTTCCCGTTTTAATGTCACAATTACGTACAAACCTGGTCCCTGCAACAGTCAGGCTGATGCACTCTCTAGGTCATTTGACACTTTGGATGAGAAGTCCACCCCTGAACCTGAGCTGATCATTCTGACCTCATGCATTCTTGCCCATTCTACCACCCTGGAGTCAAAAATTCCTCCTGGCAAGACCTTCGTCCCCACTGAGCTAAGAGCCAAGATCCTTCACTGGGGACATGATTCCAAGGTGGCAGGTCATGCTGGGTTCCTCTGATCCTTCCTGCTCATCAGTCGCCACTATTGGTGGCCTACTGTCCACTTGGATGTTAAGGACTATGTTAAGGCTTGTAATGTCTGTGCTCAGTCTAAATCCTTCACACAGGCTCCTGCTGGTCTTCTCATCCCCTTGCCCATTCCCAAGGAGCCCTGGTCTCACATTGCCATGGATCTTATCACTGATCCTCCACTGTCTGAGAATAATACGGTCATTTGGGTGGTAACAGATCGGTTCTCCGAGATGGCTCATTTTATTCCCCTTCCTGGTCTCCCTTCTGCTCCTGCTTTGGTTTCCATTTTTGTTTGAGAAATCGTCCGCCTCCGTGGGGTTCCTTCTCATATTGTTTCCGACAGGGGTGTTCAATTTACTTCTCATTTTTGGAGAGCCTTTTGCAAATCCCTTAATATTGTCTTAGATTTTTCCTTTTCTTACCACCCTCAATCCAGTGGACAGACTGAGAGGGTTAATCAGTAGTTAGAGGCCTTTCTCCACACCTTAGTCTCTGCTCATCATGACGATTGGTCCTCTCTACTCCTGTGGGCAGAATTCTCTCACAACAATCATGTAAACACTAGTTCTCAGAAGACACCCTTTTTCACAGTTTATGGAAAACACTCTCAGCTCCCTCTTCCTATGACCTGTTCTCCAGACATTCCAGCTTTGGCTACGGCTCAGGAGTCTTTCAATTCTATTTGGGGTGACATTCATGATTCGCCCTAGGCAGCTGCTGGCAAATTCAAAGGTTTTGATGACCGTTGCAGGCGTAAACCTTCTCTACAGCTAGGGGACAAAGTCTGGCTCTCCACCAGAAACATCAAGCTCCGGGTTCCTTCTCTGAAGTTTTCCCCAAGATTCATTCGCCCATACACTATAACCTCTAAACTGAATCCGGTTTGTTTCAAACTTCAGATTCCTAAAAGCCTCAAAATTTCTAACCCCTTTCATGTTTCCCCTCTGAAGCCTTTAGTACCCCTCAATAAGTTCTCTCATCCTTTCCCTACCGTGGCCCCATTTCCTCAGAAGAGGTCTTGGATCACTGCATCTGATGTCTTTTTGTCTCATCTGTTGAGGAGGTTTCATCTGAGGTTTCCCTCCAAGCTTGGGACCAAGGGGGGGGGGGGGTACTGTCATGTACGTGCAGTAATGTTCATGTCTGTCTGCTTACCTCTTTGTGTGATCAGCTTAAGAGACTGGCTGCCTTTCGCCTGGCTGTTTAAGTAATCTTCCCTCAAGCATGGCTCCACCCCAGCCTCTAACAGGAAACACTATATTAACCTGTGCACTGAAAGACAGCCTCACTGATCATGTGTTTAGCCATGCATGCTACTTGCTGTGTGTCCTACGTCTGATCCTGTTTACCAACCTTGGTTTGTTCTTGACTGTCCTTGTGTCAATGCTGGGCACAGCCCTTCCTTCTCTGAGCTGGCTGCTCAGCTGTCAGCTAATTGAAAGCTCCTATCTCTCCACAGTGACTCACCTGTTGATGATATCCTGCTTGTCAGTCCTGCCTAATTAAGCCATCCAGCCCAGATGATCTCTGCCTTCGCCCTGGTCACATTTCTAGAGACGCTCGCCTGTGTTCCTGTTAAATAATTGCTTGGCTGACATTCCTTCTGGCTCCACATCCTGCTTGCTGTTCTACTATGCTCATCTCTGGCTTCCTGACATTTTGGCTTGTCTGACTATCTGTTCCGGTTCCTGAACTCTGGCTATGTTTTGACTACGTTTACTCTGTTTTCCTTTTTTTATTATTACACAAGTGAGATTTAACTGTACTTCTGTCTCAGTCTGATTCATGGTTTCTGACAGTAGGCGAAGGCCATGAATTTAGAAGATGCAGTCAATCCACTTGTTGATAATATTTTTTCCAGATTGGATGAGCAGGATCACCGCATGGATCAGTTTGCCATGGCATTACAAACGCTCCTGAGTCGCACGGCTCACCTGGAATCTCCCACTGCTCCTCCTGTGTTGCAGTTCGTCCCTGCTGCTGCTCCAGTCTCTGTGCAGGCACCCGCTTCGAGTATTACCTCTATAAGAGGTATGTTTGGTTCCGCTCCGCTTCCCCATCGATTTGGGGGCGATCCAATCCAATGCAGAGGGTTTCTCAACCAGGTTGAGATATTCTTTGAGATGCTGCCCCAGGCGTTTCCCACAGACAGTAGCAAAGTAGGTTTTGTAATATCTTTGCTTTCTGAGAAAGCCTTGGCCTGGGCAAACCCAATATGGGAGACGCAAAAACCTGTTGTCTTGAGTTACCCTGAGTTTGTGGCTTCCTTTAAAAGGGTATTTGACGTTCCCGCATGCTCCGCTTCTGCTGCCAAGTGCCTCATGTCCATCAAACAGAGTACAAGAACTGTTGCCGATTACTCCATTGTATGCCGTACTCTGGCAGCAGAGGTTGCTTGGAACAATAATGCCCTTGTGGCTGCTTTTTCTCATGATCTCTTGGATACCATCAAGGATGAGATAGCAGCCCGAAATATACCCACTGAGCTGGAGAAATTGATCACGTTTGCCATCCTCATTGACTCCAGTCTCAGAGAAAGACTCTCTTTTAACCACTTGCCGACCGCCGCACGACGATGTACGTCGGCACAATGGCACGGGCAGGCATAAGGACTTATATATAAGTCCTTGCCTGCCCATGGGCGGGGGTTCCGATCGGACCCCCCCCCCGGTGACTGCAGCGGTCGGATTCTCGTCAGGGGCAAACAAAGGTGAGGGGGAGGCCACTCATTCGTGGCCCCCCTCGCTATCGCTCCTGGCGAATGAAATGCTTCCTCGGCTTCTGTAATGTAAACAGAAGCGGAGGAAGTGATGTCATCTCTCCTCGAGCCGGTCTTTTCGTTCCCGCGCCGAGGAGAGAAGACATCGATGTGAGTGCACAACACACACACAGTAGAACACACCAGGCACACTTTTCACCCCCTAATCACCCCCCCTCCCCAACACAGTGACACCAAGCAGTTTTTTTTTCTGATTACTGCATTGGTGTCAGTTTGTGACAGTGTGGTAGGGCAGTTAGTGTTAGCCCCCTTTAGGTCTAGGGTACCCCCCTAACCCCCCCTAATAAAGTTTTAACCCCTTGATAACCCCCCCTCACGGTGTCACTAAGCAATCATTTTTCTGATCGCTGTATTAGTGTCACTGGTGACGCTAGTTAGGGAGGTAAATATATAGGTTCGCCGTCAGTGTTTTATAGCGTCAGGGACCCCCATATACTACCTAATGAAGGTTTTAACCCCTTGATTGCCCCCTAGTTAACCCTTTCACCAGTGATCACCGTATAACTGTTACGGGTGACGCTGGTTAGTTCGCCCGGCGGTGATATAAGTTAGGTTTTAGGGTCTGCGTCGCCCCAGGCAGCGTCAGGTTAGCGTCGGTACCGCTAACACCCACGCACGCAGCATACACTTCCCTTAGTGGTATAGTATCTGAACGGATCAATATCTGATCCGATCAGATCTATACTAGCATCCCCAGCATTTTAGTGTTCCCAAAAACGCAGTGTTAGCGGGATCAGCCCAGATACCTGCTAGCACCTGCGTTTTGCCTCTCTGCCCGGCCCAGCCCAGCCCACCCAAGTGCAGTATCGATCGATCACCGTCACTTACAAAACACTAAACGCATAACTGCAGCATTCACAGAGTCAGGCCTGATCCCTGCGATCGCTAACAGTTTTTTTGGTAGCGTTTTGGTGAACTGGCAAGCACCAGCGGCCTAGTACACCCCGGTCGTAGTCAAACCAGCACTGCAGTAACACTTGGTGACGTGGCGAGTCCCATAAGTGCAGTTCAAGCTGGTGAGGTGGCAAGCACAAGTAGTGTCCCGCTGCCACCAAGAAGAAGACAAACACAGGTCCGTTGTGCCCATAATGCCCTTCCTGCTGCATTCGCCAATCCTAATTGGGAACCCACCACTTCTGCAGCGCCCCTATTCACATCCCCAACCAAATGCAGTCGGCTGCATGAGAGCCATTTTCTTTAGGTCCTCCCGAGTACCCCTACCCAATGAACCCCCCCAAAAAAGATGTTGTGTCTGGAGCAAGCGTGGATATAGGCGTGACACCCGCTTATTGTCCCTCCTGTCCTGACAATCTTGGTCTTTGCATTGGTGAATGTTTTGAACGCTACCATACACTAGTTGAGTATTAGCGTACAGCATTGCACAGACTAGGCACACTTTCACAAGGTCTCCCAAGATGCCATCGCATTTTGAGAGACCCGAACCTGGAACCGGTTACAGTTACAAAAGTTACAGTTACAAAAAAAAGTGTAAAAAAAAAAAACAAAAAAAAACAAAAAAATATATAAAATTAAAAAAAATAGTTGTCGTTTTATTGTTCTCTCTCTCTCTCTCTCTCTCTCTCTCTCTCTCTATTCTCTCTCTATTGTTCTGCTCTTTTTTTACTGTATTCTATTCTGCAATGTTTTATTGTTATTATGTTTTATCATGTTTGCGTTTCAGGTATGCAATTTTTTATACTTTACTGTTTACTGTGTTTTATTGTTAACCATTTTTTTGTCTTCAGGTACGCCATTCAGCTGCAGCGCGTATTTATTTATCTTGACAGCAATAGCGTTTGCTCCTTTTGCGGGAGGATGCCCCCATGCTTCGGCATATATAAATGGTGCATGTATGCCCATCATTAGAAGTGGGTGGATGAAGGGAGGTATTCAAATGGTGGGCATACCCACCGATCAATCTTTTTTTTCGTTCAGCCCACAGGCTGCATGAAAAAAAAAGATTACAATATATGCCCAACAAGGACCAGTAATGTACTGGTATGTTGCTGGACTTTGAGTGGTTATACCAGAATGATGCCTGCAGGTTTCGGTATCATCTTGGTATCATACTTTTCAGCCAGCGGTCAGCTTTCATGTAAAAGCAATCCTAGCAGCTAATTAGCCTCTAGACTGCTTTTACAAGCAGTGGGAGGGAATGCCCCCCCCCCCACTGTCTTCCATGTTTTTCTCTGGCTCTCCTGTCCCAACAGGGAACCTGAGAATGCAGCCGGTGATTCAGCCAGCTGACCATAGAGCTGATCAGAGACCAGAGTGGCTCCAAACATCTCTATGGCCTAAGAAACCGGAAGCTACAAGCATTTCATGACTTAGATTTCGCCGGATGTAAACAGCGCCATTGGGAAGTTATTTTATCACACCGATCTTGGTGTGGTCAGATGCTTTGAGGGCAGAGGAGAGATCTAGGGTCTAATAGACCCCAATTTTTTCAAAAAAAAGAGTACCTGTCACTACCTATTGCTATCATAGGGGATATTTACATTCCCTGAGATAACAATAAAAATGATTAAAAAAAAAAAAAAAAAAAGCACCCCTGCCCCCCCCCCCCCCTGCTCTTGCGCAAAGGCAAACACAAGCATCGGTCTGACGTCAAATGTAAACAGCAATTGCACCATGCATGTGAGGTATCACAGCGAAGGTCAGATCGAGGGCAGTAATTTTAGCAGTAGACCTCCTCTGTAAATCTAAAGTGGTAACCTGTAAAAGCTTTTAAAAATGTATTTAGTTTGTCGCCACTGCACATTTTAAAGCATGTCATGTTTGGTATCCATGTACTCGGCCTAAGATCATCTTTTTTATTTCATCAAATATTTGGGCAATATAGTGTTTTTTAGTGCATTAAAATTTAAAAAAGTGTGTTTTTTCCAAAAAAAATGCGTTTTGAAAAATCACTTCGCAAATACTGTGTGAAAAAAAAAATGAAACACCCACCATTTTAATCTGTAGGGCATTTGCCTTAAAAAAGTATATAATGTTTGGGGGTTCAAAGTAATTTTCTTGCAAAAAAAAATATTTTTTTCATGTAAACAAAAAGTGTCAGAAAGGGCTTTGTCTTCAAGTGGTTAGAAGAGTCGGTGATATGTGACATAAGCTTCTAAATGTTGTGCATAAAATGCCAGGACAGTTCAAAACCCCCCCAAATGACCCCATTTTGGAAAGTAGACACCCCAAGCGATTTCCTGAGAGGCATGTCAAGTCCATGGAATATTTTATATTGTGACACATGTTGCGGGAAAAAGACAATTTTTTTTTTTTTTTTTGCACAAAGTTGTCACTAAGCTATTTGCTGAGAGGTATGGCGAATATTTTGCAGACCTCACTTTTTGTCACAAAGTTTTGAAAATTGAAAAAAGAAAAAAAAAACATTTTTTTCTTGTCTTTCTTCATTTTCAAAAACAAATGAGAGCTGCAAAATACTCACCATGCCTCTCAGCAAATAGTTTGGGGTGTCTGCTTTCCAAAATGGGGTAATTGGGGGGGGGGGGGGGTTCTGCCACCTGTGCATTCCATGTCCTCCGAAACTGTGATAGGCAGTGAAGAGAGAAATCAAAAATTTTAGAATTCCTGAAGGCGGTGATTGGTTTTCGGGGCCCCGTACGCAGCTAGGCTCCCAAAAAGTCCCACACATGTGGTATCCCCGTACTCAGGAGAAGCAGCTAAATGTATTTTGGGGTGCAATTCCACATATGCCCATGGCCCTGACAACTTTTTGTAATTTTTTTTTTTTTTTTTGTGATTATTCAATCACTTGGGACAAAAAAAAATAATATTTAATGGGCTCAACATGCCTCTCAGCAATTTCCTTGGGGTGTCTACTTTCCAAAATGGGGTCATTTGGGGGGGGGTTGTACTGCCCTGCCATTTTAGCACCTCAAGAAATGACATAGGCAGTCATAAACTAAAAGCTGTGTAAATTCCAGAAAATGTACCCTAGTTTGTAGACGCTGTAACTTTTGCGCAAACCAATAAATATACGCTTATTGACTTTTTTTTACCAAAGACATGTGGCCGAATACATTTTTGCCTAAATGTATGACTAAAATTGAGTTTATTGGATTTTTTTTATAACAAAAAGTAGAAAATATCATTTTTTTTCAAAATTTTCGGTCTTTTTCCGTTTATAGCGCAAAAAATAAAAACCGCAGAGGTGATCAAATAACATCAAAAGAAAGCTCTATTTGTGGGAAGAAAAGGACACAAATTTCATTTGGGTACAGCATTGCATGACCGCGCAATTTGCAGTTAAGGCAACGCAGTGCCAAATTGTAAAAAGTGCTCTGGTCAGGAAGGGGGTAAACCCTTCCGGGGCTGAAGTGGTTAAGGAGCACTTGCAGAAGCCTCCTGTATATTTGTCTCCGAGCTTTGCAGTCCCACCCTTGCCTCCCTCACCTCCCATGCCTCCTGGTACCGAGTCGGTCAGTGAAGATGAACCCAAGCACTTGGGCTTCATGCGTCTCTGTGGATGAAAGAACCCTTAGGAGGAGGGAGAGATTGTGCTTTTATTGTGGCCAGGCAGGTCACATTTTGAAGAATTGTCCTACCCGTCCAGGGAACTCCCGGACCTTGAGGTTCTGTCATGGACAGACCTTAGGTGGCATTGTTTTGCCCCCAGTTATCCAGAAGGATACCCTTTCTTGGGCTGAGTCGTCCGTCGAGATACAGGCTCTAATCGATTCCGGGGCTGCAGGCCTGTTCATTGATGCTGCCTTTGTAGCAAAGCACTCGATTCCGCTGCAGCTGTGTGACACTCCACTTGCCATTGAGGCTCTTGATGGGAAACCTCTACAGCCTGCCCATGTGACTCATGAGACTGTTCCGTTGTCCATGGCCATGGGGGCTCTTCACCATGAGATAATCCAATTTCAAGTTATTTCCACATCTAAGTTTCCGCTGGTTATTGGTTATCCTTGGTTACAGAGGCACAACCCCTCTTTTGATTGGCTCCGTGCTGAGGTTCTCTCCTGGTCACCAAATGCGGTAAGACATGTTTCCGGAAGGTAGCCAAGGTCCTGTGCACTTCTCCTCTCTCCTCCCTGCCGGAGGAGTACCGCGATTTTTGCGATGTCTTTGACAAAGATCAAGCCGGTAGTTTGCCTCCACACCAGTCGTATGATTGCACAATTGACCTTCAACCTGGTGCCATACCCCCCCTCGTGGCCAGGTTTACCCTTTGTCGGTCTTGGAGGAGTATGTTGCACACGCACTTTCCCGATGTTTCATCCGCAAATCTTTCGTCTCCTGCTGGTGCTGGTTTGTGAACTGAGAACTGGTATTGATTATAGGGGTCTCAATCGTTTCATGATTAAGAATGCCTATCCGATTCCATTGATTACGGAGTTATTTGACCGCCTCAAGGGAGCAACGGTTTTCACAAAGCTTGATTTGAGAAGTGCATACAATCTCGGGAGGATTATGGAGGGAAACGAGTGGAAAACTGCGTTTGATACCAGAACAGACCATTATGAGTACCTTGTAATTCCTTTTGGCCTTTGTAACGCCCCGGCAGTTTTCCAGGAATTTATTAACAATGTCCTCTGAGATTTGTTCCCGTTATGTGTGGTGGTTTATCTCGACGATATCCTTACATTTTCCAAGTCCCTGGAGAGCCACCACACTGTAAGAGAAACCTGGGTAACAAGCGCACAATGGTGCGCAGGCGTGGACATTCCAGGAAATGCACTAGAAAGGACATGTATTGGCGCATGCGCGAGCGCATGCAAGTGTGCGCCAGCGTGCATGTGCTCGCATTGGCGCCAGTCCGCTTATTTAAACCTGCCAGTGACATGCATACTTTGCTGAGTGGTCTATTCAGCTAGTGCCTGCTTACCCGATCCAAACCTGACCCGGCTTGCCTGAACCTCCTCTTGACCTCTGCCTGCCTTCTTGTGACCCCGGCTTGTGTTTGACTCCGCTTCTGCCTGATGTTCCTGTGCCTCATTGCCCGACTGTGTACTGAACCTGGCCTGTGTCCCGTCTCTGCCTTTGCCTCACGTCTTGGTACCTGCTCCGTCTGGCTGTTGATGACCCCCTGGCTTACGTCCTGGCTACGCCTCCAGCTGCTGATTCAGCGACACGGAGCTCCTGTCTTCAGTTCCGGTTCAGTGCTCCCCAGCCACCTAGTTCCTGCCAGAGTCCAGCCAGAGTCATCTTCTACCTCGGCCCTCGTGCCACTCTGTGTCCTCCACTCCCTGTCATCACTATCAAGGGTGTTGGATAGGAGGTGCAAGAGAAGCCCCCTCTACAGGTCGATCTCCATCAGGTACGTGACACACACAGATGTCTGTCGTGTGCTTCAGAAACTAAGGGAGAACCATCTCTATAGTAAATTGGAGAGGTGCGAATTCCATTGTGAACAGGTTCAATTCCTGGGTTATGTCATTTCCACTGCTGGTTTTTCGATGGACCCAGAGAAACTTTCAGCAGTCCTACAGTGGCCCCGACCTATGGGTTTATGTCCTCTGCAGCGTTTTCTTGTCTTTGCCAACTATTATCGGAAGTTTATTCGTAACTTCTCGTCTCTGGTCAAGCCCCTGACTGATAGGACCAGAAACGATGGTAACCCACAGTGTTGGTCAAGGGAGTCCATTAAGGCCTTTAAGAGTCTCAAAGCTGCCTTTGATTCTGCTCCTGTGTTAGCACATCCTGATCCTACGTTACCTTTTATCCTTGAGGTTGATGCTTCTGAGACTGGAGTTGGCGCTCTTCTGTCTCAATGTCCTACCTCTGAGAGCGCTATGCATCCCTGTGGCTACTTTTCCAAGAAATTGTCACTTGCAGAGTGCAATTACGAGATTGGCGACAGAGAGCTGTTAGCGATCATTTTAGCCCTGAAAGAATGAAGACATCTCCTCAAAGGTACCACTGTGTCAGTTCTCATTCTTACTGACCATAAGAATCTCACATTCTTGTCTGAGGCTAAACGCTTCTCTCCCAAAAGGGCGTTGTGACAGACCTAGCCGGGACAGAGGCTGTTGGAGAGGACTGAATGCAAGTCTCTTGCCTTTTGATTATGGGCCCTGGATTTTCAATGGAACAATACTCTTTGTGAGGTGAATTAGAAATCCAGTCTGAACTGTACTAATCAACCTCAGTCATGTATATATGTATATATTGTATGTTGTTTGAATCTGTTGGGGACGCCTTGCTGTGGTCATTTGGGATTTGTGTCTGTGACAGACCTAGCCGGGACAGAGGCTGTTGGAGAGGACTGAATGCTAGCCTCTTGCCTTTTGATTATGGGCCCTGAATTTTCAATGGAACAATACTCTTTGTGAGGTGAATTAGAAATCCAGTCTGAACTGTACTATTCGGACTCAGTCGTGTATATATGTATATATTATATGTTGTTTGATTCTGTTGGGGACTCCTTGCTTTGGCCATTTGGGATTTGTGTCCCTGAAGAGGGAGGGGGGATTCCTCCAGCAGCCCCCTGCTGATAAGACTGATTCATACTGTTGGGACACATCCTGTGAGGAGATGCTGGTGTCATCAACTCCAACTACCTGTGTTTATGTTAATTGAATGAGCTGATCACATTGTCCTCTATACAATGTAGGAGACGGGACGACTCCTATTGGAGCTGCTGCTATTGTGAGAAAATGTCCTGTAATAATTAACTCAGTCTGGGCAATAGATCATGTCTCAGTCACCTAGGCTGTATAACGGATTATTTAATTAGCTCATGGTAATTAGGTTAATTAGGTTATGGAGGGGGGAACCTCATCTTCTCCTGTATTTAAGACTGTATTCTGGTTCTGAATAAAGTGAGTTCATGTTAGCAACAAGCAAGTGTCGCCTTGTTGTGTGCTCAGAGAGGTTGGAATATCTGATATCTGTATACAGACTGGGAGGAAGTGGTATATGACGGAAGCACTCAAGCGGAGTGTGGGACGTTCCGTGACATTGGTGGCAAGCAGCGGGAAAGCTTCCTGCAGTCTAGGACATCCAAACCTCCAACTGGATCCAAGATCAGGATAGCAGACTTCAGTGACCCCAGCGGAGATATGGACCTGGCATCAGAGTTCCCGGGGCTGCTGCGGATCATCCTTTCAACATACACCAGGACTGTGTCTGAGGATGAATACCTGGAGCTCAGGCAGCAGATTCGGGTGGAGCTCTGGATTGGAGCCCTCCAGCTCGCTGGTATAAAACAGGGCAAGTGCTTTCCAACCCAAGAGCAACGGGCCAGTGACCAACGGGCATTGCGGATGGCATTCCTGGGAGAGCGGCCCCAGGAGCAATGGGTGACTGAGTTGGACAGGTTGGTCCAGCAGGAGATAGAGCTGGACAATCGTTATCGGGCTCTGCAATGGCACGCAGAGGAGGGATTTTTAGGGGAGACAACAGAATGCTCTCCGGAGGGATATGACTTTGGAGGCCCTGGATTGCTGTGGGAGAGCCTTAAAGATCATTTTATGTTTGGTGAGGAAGGGGAACCTGACCTTGAGGACCTGCGAGAATATAGAGAGGCTATGCTCGGTCTTGCAGGGGTCTCAGAGCTCAAACCTGATCTGGACCATTTGCTAAGGAAGGAACAGCATCTGGAAAGGGCATACAGGAAACTGCTAGAACACGTTCAGCAGCATGCCAGAGAATCGGCAGTGGAAAATCTGAAGATTGCCGTCCCCAAACCTGAAGTGCTGACCACAGGGCAACCTCTGTCCAGCACTGATAACATCTTCTGGGTTCCATGGACAGGAGATGGTGAACCTCTATCCCCAGACACCAGTTATAGAGATAGGGGATTTAATAAACTTTTCTGCTGAGGAAGAACAACCTGATGAGCCTCCAGCAGAAGAGCTGGTATTAGGGCCAAACTTCACTGTGCTCTGCCCAGCACCAACAGCAGTATCTGTGGAGTTACAACAAACTTCTCCAGCAGAAGTGCTGGCAACCAGACAGAGGGTCCAAGACCTCTGCCCCACACCTGTGGCAGTTTCGGAGGCCCAGGGTGAGAAGGTGGCAATCACTTCCCAGCAGCAGATACAGGGGGAGAAGGGAGAGGAGGTGTGTGTTGTCCCTCCCCAACAGTTGGCCAGGGTGGAGGAAGCGGCCTTCCCTCCTCAGCAAAGATCAGTGCACCTGGAAGACAGTACCATAGACATGTCGTCCAAGCAACCAGATGAGGGAATGGAAACGGAAGCAGCCGGCTCACCTCCCCAATGGCAGCTACACAGTTTGGGAGTGGAGGAAGCCAGCCTCCTGCCCCAACGGTTAGCCGGAGCGGAGGATGCGGAGTACCAACCTCTGCCCAGCACCAGCAACAACTACAGAGTTCCAGGGAGGCGGGTCAGTCGGCCTCCCTCCCCAACAGTTAGCCGGAACAGATGGTGTGGGGTTTCCAGCAGAAGGGCTGGCAACAGGGCCGAGGACTGCTTCACTCTGCCCTCAACTAACAGAGGATGGATTTCCTGTGAAGGTGGATGGGACTTCAGTCTCCACCTGTATACCCCAGGGATGCTGGGCAGTTGGCCCAGATCCCCAACAGCATGACAGAGTGAGCCCAGTCACCCTGTCTTCTCTCCAGCGGCAGAAAGGACTCCAGGGAGAAGGCCCAGTCCAGGCCTCTCCCCAGCGGCGGATATATTCTCTGAGAAAGGCAGAGGTTGGCTGGGTGAGTAATACTCTGGAACAATTTGTTTGGGGTACTGTGTGGGTACAGGCAGTAGAGGACTGGAACTATGGACTAACTTCGGAGTCAACCCGTCTGGGGTCTCCTCCTGTGTTAGTCTCCTGCTGAAAGGGAAGAAATGTGATAGACCTAGCCGGGACAGAGGCTGTTGGAGAGGACTGAATGCAAGCCTCTTGCCTTTTGATTATGGGCCCTGGATTTTCAATGGAACAATACTCTTTGTGAGGTGAATTAGAAATCCAGTCTGAACTGTACTAACCGGACTCAGTCGTGTATATATGTATATATTGTATGTTGTTTGATTCTGTTGGGGACTCCTTGCTGTGGTCATTTGGGATTTGTGTCCCTGAAGAGGGAGGGGGGATTCCTCCAGCAGCCCCCTGCTGATAAGACTGATTCATACTGTTGGGACACATCCTGTGAGGAGATGCTGGTGTCATCAACTCCAACTACCTGTGTTTATGTTAATTGAATGAGCTGATCACATTGTCCTCTATACAATGTAGGAGACGGGACGACTCCTATTGGAGCTGCTGCTATTGTGAGAAAATGTCCTGTGATAATTAACTCAGTCTGGGCAATAGGTCATGTCTCAGTCACCTAGGCTCGATAAAGGATTATTTATTTAGCTCATATTAATTAGGTTAATTAGGTTACGTTTGTATTGTTAAAGTAAGAGCTTAAAGTACTGGGGGGAGAACCTCTGGGGGAATCTAGGATGGAAAAGGACCTGGGGGTCCTAGTGGATGATAGGCTCAGCAATGGCATGCAATGCCAAGCTGCTGCTAATAAAGCAAACAGAATATTGGCATGCATTAAAAGGGGGATCAACTGCAGAGATAAAACGATAATTCTCCCGCTCTACAAGACTCTGGTCCGCCCGCACCTGGAGTATGCTGTCCAGTTCTGGGCACCAGTCCTCAGGAGGGACGTACTGGAAATGGAGCGAGTACAAAGAAGGGCAACAAAGCTAATAAAGGGTCTGGAGGATCTTAGTTATGAGGAAAGGTTGCGAGCACTGAACTTATTCTCTCTGGAGAAGAGACGCTTGAGAGGGGATATGATTTCAATTTACAAATACTGTACTGGTGACCCCATATAGGGATAAAACTTTTTCGCAGAAGAGAGTTTAATAAGACTCGTGGCCACTCATTACAATTAGAAGAAAAGAGGTTTAACCTTAAACTACGTAGAGGGTTCTTTACTGTAAGAGCGGCAAGGATGTGGAATTCCCTTCCACAGGCGGTGGTCTCAGCGGGGAGCATTGATAGCTTCAAGAAACTATTAGATAATCACCTGAATGACCGCAATATACAGGGATATGTAATGTAATATTGACACATAATCACACACATAGGTTGGACTTGATGGACTTGTGTCTTTTTTCAACCTCACCTACTATGTAACTATGTAACTATGTAACTATGTAATATGAGCAGGAGGGGGGAACCTCATCTTCTCCTGTATTTAAGACTGTATTCTGGTTCTGAATAAAGTGAGTTCATGTTAGCAGCAAGCAAGTGTCCCCTTGTTTTGTGCTCAGAGAGGTTGGAATATCTGATATCTGTATACAGACTGGGAGGAAGTGGTATATGACGGAAGCAGGGGCGTAACTACCACCATAGCGACCCATGCGGGCGCTATGGGGCCCACAGCCAAGTGGGGCCCAGTGAGGATGAGAGCACCGCCCGCACAGTCTCCCAGCCAGGGGAAGAGAGAGGAGAGGAAGAGGCAAGCTGTGACCTGTGCCCAATGCAGCGTGACCTGTGCCCAATACAGCGTTGCCTGTGCCCAATACAGCCTGGTCTGCTTGTGCCCTATACAGCCTCACCTGTGCAGAGGAAGAGGCAAGCTGTGACCTGTGCCCAATACAGCCTCGCCTGTGCAGAGGAAGAGGCAAGCCACCCAGATCAGCAGAGAGCTGAATTGCCCGATGTAATAGCTTTCATTAGAACTTCCAGTGTTCCTGGGGCTCACGTCACATAGCTCCACCTCTTGGCCCGGCGCCTTTGATAGACAGAAAGCCAATCAAATGCGGGACGTGTGACATCATCAAAGGCGTCAGGCCAAGAGGTGGGGCTATGTGACGATGAGCCCCGGGAAGACGGGAAATTCAAATGAAAGCTATTACAGCGGGCAATCCCGCTCTCTGCTGATCCGGGTGGCTTTCCTCTTCCTCTGCACAGGTGAGGCTGTATGGGGCACAGGCAATGCTGTATTGGGCACAGGCAATGCTGTATTGGGCACAGGTCATGCTGCATGGGGCACAGGTCACGCTGCATGGGGCACAGGTCACGCTGCATGGGGCACAGGTCACGCTGCATGGGGCACAGGTCACGCTGCATGGGGCACAGGTCACGCTGCATGGGGCACAGGTCACGCTGCATTGGGCACAGGTCACGCTGTATGGGGCACAGGTCACGCTGTATGGGGCACAGGTCACGCTGTATGGGGCACAGGTCACGCTGCATTGGGCACAGGTCACACTGCATTGGGCACAGGTCACGCTGCATTGGGCACAGGTCACGCTGCATTGGGCACAGGTCACGCTGCATTGGGCACAGGTCACGCTGCATGGGGAACAGGTCACATTGTATGGGGCACGTGTCACGCTGCATGGGGCACAGGTCACGCTGCATGGGGCACAGGTCACGCTGCATTGTGCACAGGTCATGCTGCATTGTGCACAGGTCACGCTGCATTGGGCACAGGTCACGCTGTATGGGGCACAGGTCACGCTGCATTGACACTAGGGCAGCTGTGGGGGGGCTGTTTGCAGGGGGGCCCCATACAACATTTTGCTATGAGGCCCTGCTATTTCTAGTTACGCCCCTGGACGGAAGCACTCAAGCGGAGTGTGGGACGTTCCGTGACATTACTCCATAGATGCTGCTAGCAGAAAATCACATGTCCCTGTCAGTGTTGTGGGAGAAAGGCCGACTACCTCTTCTCTCAAGAAGGCCGAAGCCACTGTTGGTGCTGAGCAGAACACAGTGAACTTTGGCCCTGATAGCAGCTCTTCTGCTGGAGGCTCATCAGGTTGTTCTTTCTCAGCAGAAAAGTCTATCAAATCCCATGTTAGGTCTGTCACAGGCGTGATGGGCTCTTTTCTTGTCTAGTTTCAATGACATTGTGTCAGGGCTGGGCTTAGCCCTTCCTTCTCTGAGCTGGCCGCTCAGCTAATTGCCAGCTCCCATCTCTCTCCACAGTTACCCAGCTGTTGATGATCCTGCTCATCAGTCCTACTTTAGCCGTCCAGTCCAGAGGAGCTCTGCCTTCGCCTTGGTCACATCACAAGAAATCATCTCCTGCGTTCCTGTTAAAAGACTGGCTTTGCTGACATGCCTTCTGGCTACAGATCCTGCTAACTGTTCCACTACTTTAATCCCTGACTCCTGGCCTGGCTGACGATCTGTTCCGGTTACTGAACTTTGGCTATGTTTTGACTACGTTTGTTCTTTTTACTTTTATTATTAAACAAGTGTGATTTAACTGTACTTCTGTCTCGGTCTGATTTCATGGTTTCTGACAGTAGGCGAAGGCCATGAATTCAGAAGATACAGTCAATCCACTTGTTGGTAATATTTTTTCCAGATTGGATGAGCAAGATCACCACATGGATCAGTTTGCCATAGCGTTACAAACACTCCTGAGTTACACGGCTCACCTGGAATCTCCCACTGTGGCTGCTCTGGTACAACCTGAGTTGCAGGCCGTCCCTGCTGCTGCGCCAGTCTCTGTGCAGACAACCGCCTCGAGTATTACCTCCATAAGAGGTATGTCTGGTTCTGCTCCACTTCCCCATCGATTTGGAGGCTATCCAGTTGAGTGCAGAGGGTTTCTCAACCAGGTTGAGATTTACTTTGAGATGCTGCCCTAGGCGTTTCCCAAAGACAGAAGCAAAGTAGGTTTTGTGATATCTTTGCTTCCTGAGAGAGCCTTGGCCTGGGCAAACCCTCTATGGGAGACGCAAAACCTGTTGTCTTGAGTTATCCTGAGTTTGGGGCCTCCTTTAAAAGGGTATTTGACGTTCCTGCATGCTCCGCTTCTGCTGCCAAGTGCCTCATGTCCATCAAACAGAGAACTGTTGCCGACTACGCCATTTAATTCCGTACTCTGGCAGCAGGGGTAGCTTGGAACAATAAGGCCCTTGTGGCTGCTTTTTCTCATGGTCTCTCGGATTCCATCAAGGATGAGATAGCAGCCCTAGATATACACATGATCCTGGTCAAGACTGATTGGCTCGTTCTGCGGTCCCCTTAGACTGCGGGTGATATGCAGAGGAGAAAGCAAGCTGAATTCCCAACTGTGCACAAAAGGCTCGCTAGAACCAGGACACAAACCGACTACCCCGTCCGAGACAATCACCTTGGGTAGCCCATGTAAGCGAAAGATCTCTCGAGCAAAAATGGAGGCCAGTTCCTTAGAAGTGGGCAAGTGGAATGCAATGACACATCTTTGAGAACCGGTCAACCACCATAAGGATAACAGTGTTGCCTTGGGAGTTGGGAAACTCCAGAATGGAATCCATAGACAGGTGGTTCCAGGGCCTCTCTCCATTGGGTATGGGTTGTAGGAGGCCCACTGGAAGGGGGGAAATTGACTATTTATATTCTCATACATAAAGGAAAAAGAAAACCGCGCTAGAGAGCCAAAAGAACACCTTAAATTGCAGCTGCAACAGAAAAACACTAATATCGGTGTAATAAACTAAAACGAATATGCTAAGTGCGCTTACAATCCAGTGGCTAAAAAATTTAAGTGAATGGTAACAAAATGAATATTTAAATCAATCTAAAGTGAATATATCAATTCCCAATAAAATTGTGAATAAATAATAAAAACAAATATGAAAAAAATGTGACAAACACAAATAATATAGATTCAGTGATCTTATACCAAAAAAATCAAGTCCATAGTAGCTGAAATCATTCCAAAATTGATAAGTGACTGGTAAAATCATCAAGATTGGTGTATCTTCACTGAATTCTCTATGAATGGACCTAATTCACCTTCACTGCTTTTACTTGTTAATTTTTTACCAGTCACTTATCAATTTTGGAATGATTTCAGCTACTATGGACTTGATTTTTTTTGGTATAAGATCACTGAATCTATATTTATTTGTGTTTGTCACATTTTTTTCATATTTGTTTTTATTATTTATTCACAATTTTATTGGGAATTGATATATTCACTTTAGATTGATCTAAATACTCTCATACATATCCTCATACATATTCACACATACTTACACTCCATCCAACATTACACTATATATGGGGATGGGTTATCCGTTTGTGGCCAGTAACTTAACTTGCACTCTCCACTAATGGTAAAGCTACTATGTACAATGTACATAATGTACATTATGTGCAAACTCACTCCTCAGTGGAGTAATTGACAATAGTACATTCCTCCATTTTCTAACTTATCCTGTGTTTTTGTCTACTCTCCCAGGACAAGTTAGATTAACAGTGCCAGTCCCCTTGATTATTGAGCATGAAGGCACTGTTTAGTGCAATGTCCACTCACTCTGCTGCTGATTACTTATTTTTTTTCACATCAGGAGTCAATTGGTTTGTAATTAGAGGCAGAGAGTGCCCATTGTTGGCCACAGGTGACCAAAGATGATTTAGGAGAAATACATAATTTACTGACTACAAAGTTTGCAGTGTTAAGTGACCTACTATTCATACGGTTATTTCTTTAAATTGTTAGGACCCCCTGCACATGCACCTTACCTGTTTTTTCCTGTCTCAAATGACCTATTTTTAATGGTGTATATGTTGGCCTTTGGGTTGCAACTTTTTATTAGATGATTCCCTTACATAGTATTATTTTGTAATTAGAATTATTCTAAAAGGGATGACATGTAGAAAGGTAGACACCACAGGTAAGTGAATCCAGAGTTGTTTTTTTTTTTAACCGATTCCCGACCAGCCGTCGCAGTTATACTGCGGCAGGTTGGCTCCCCTGCACGAGCCGTCGTAGCTATACGTCGGCTTGCGGGGTCGGGATAGCAGGTGCGCCCTTGCCAGCTGTATAGCGGGGGTGCCGATACTCGTGGCCAACGGTCGCAATGACCGCCGGCCACAAGCGATCATGAGCAGGAGACACAGAACAGGGACAAGTGTGTGTGAACACACACATTCCTGTTCTGTTCTGAGAGGAGTGACAGATCGTGTGTTCCTATTAGCTAGGTACCACGATCCGTTACTTCCTCTAGTCAGTCCCCTCCCCCTTCAATTAGAATCACCTCTCAGGGAACACAGTTAACCCCTTGATCGCCCCTAGTGTTAATCCCTTCACTGCCATTGACATTTTTACAGTAATCAACGCATTTTTATAGCATTGATCGCTGTATTAATGCCAATGGTCCCAAAAATGTGTCAAAATTGTCCGATGTGTCCGCCATAATGTTGCAGTCATGATAAAAATCGCAGATCGCCGCCATTACTAGTAAAAAAAATTATAATAAAAATGCTATAAATCTATCCCCTATTTTGTAGACGCTATAACTTTTGCGCAAACCAATCAATATATGCTTATTGTGATTTTCTTTTACCAAAAATATGTAGAAGAAAACATATTGGCCTAAACTGAGAAAAAATTTGCTTTTTTTTTAAAAAAATGGGGATATTTATTATAGCAAAAAGTACAAAATATTGTGTTTTTTCAAAATTGTTGCTCTTTTTTTTGTTTATAGCACAAAAAATAAAAACCACAGAGGCAATCAAATACCATCAAAAGAAAGGGAAAAAAAGGACGTCAATTTTGTGCAACGTCGCACGACCGCGCAATTGTCAGTTAAAGCGACGCAGTGCCGAATTGCAAAAAGTGCTCTGGTCAGGAAGGGGGTAAATTCTTCTGGGGCTGAAGTGGTTAAATATAAAAACCTCAATGGGACAAACTGAATATAAGATATTAGCCTAACTAAGTAATAATTTACTGTGACCTTGGTGCTAAATTATGAATGCCAGATATTATAATAAATCACTCCGTTTCTCCTACATCAATATCATATTATTTTTCTGCTATTTTCACTTTTATTTAGATTTTTTTTCCTCTACCCCTTCACATCATTCCAATTAGTGGGTTTTTAATCCAAACTTCAATGGTCATGACACACTGTTCACTCTCTCTGCTTGTTTTCTTCAATAGCTGAGGATGTATTTATAGCCCTCATTCGGCTCTAGGCTCACTACCTTATGATTAAGCTCCGGTGGCCAAAGCGAAACATGTCAGGGGGAGTGGCTTTGGTGGAGATTCATGGGCTGAAGTCATCTTCAAGTCTACACTAGGTTAGCTGGATGGGAGTGCGACCCTTCTTTGATTTTAATTAATAATTTAAATTAGCATATAGTATATCAATCTATAAATTATTAAAGTAAATCTATTGCAATGAAAAGTAAGCTGATTGACCTTTTATCCTAACTCTAGATTATATAATTACTGCTATCCTATACTATAACCTATCCACAACTAATAATTCTACCAAGGCATTTTATAAAGCTAAATATTATTAAATGCATCTAGGTTAGGCCAGTATGAAGAGCGATAACAAGGAATTCTGACCAGTAAAAGCAATTAGCTTGTACATGCAGAAATGCTCTAACTTGTTGGAAAGTTATTTTGGGCACTGATGAAAAAAAGGGATTTAAAGTGTCTCCCTGTATGCTCTACTAAAAACAGTTGTAGAAGAGAAATTCAGTGTAGCAAAGGCACACAGCCTAATGCCGTGTACACACGAGCGGTTTTGCCGTCGGAATAAACTCTGAAGGTTTCTCCGACAGAATTGCGCTCAAGCTGTCTTGCATACACACGGTCACATCAAAGTCCGACCGTCAAAAATGCGGTAACGTACAACACGTATGACGGGACTAGAAAAAGGAAGTGCAATAGCCAGTGCGCCACCCTTGGGCTCCTTCTGCTAACCTCATCGGAACACCATACAGACGAGCGTTTTTTCCTATAGTAATTAGTTCCGTCGGAAAAATATAGAACATGTTCTCTATCTAAGTCCGCCTAAATTTTCGACGGAAAAAGTCTGATGGAACATACACACGGTCGGAATATACGATTAAAAACTCCCATCTGACTTTTTCTGACAGAAATTACGCTCGTGTGTGCGCGGCATTAGGCTAGACATATTGTACAAGGCTTAAAAAAGTGATGTCGGCAATTCCAAAATCACTTGTGGTAGTTGGACAGCAGAGTGATGGGTTAACAAGCACTGTCAATAATCAAAGGTGATGTTTAGGGGGTCCAATTATTACAAAGAGAGAATATACTTTGCAGTACTAATGCATACTGCTGCTGCAATATGGAGCCTGCAGTACCCAACAGAGTTCTTATTGCTTAATGTGGCAGAAACAACTTGGATGAGAGCCAATCACGTGACTTTGACAGGGCTCTTACAACTTTTTTTCACCACTCTTCTTAATTTTTATTGCTTTCCACTGACTTCATGCTCCTCAAACTAGGGAAGTGAACTGCACATTTGTAAAGCACACCGCAGTATTTTTTAAATATGAGGAGTTTTTTCTTTAATGTATCTCTTAGTTTTATCCACTTCTGCCATTTTAGTGTCAATAGCAGTCACATGACTGCATTTATTACAATCTTATGAGCTAGGGCCAGCACTATGAAGGCCTCTTGAGCCACGCCTAGGGTAAGAGAGCCTTGAGCTCAGGAAATCGAGTGCCCCAGGGAATTCTGGGTCGTCTTCTGACTCTTCATGATGCACCCCTGAGCCCAGACTCTCGTGAAGACTGCCAGAGCTGTTGTGACATAAGTGCTAAAGGCATACCTCCCAACTTTTGAACTTCAGAATGAGGGACACTTGAGGAAGGAAGTAACCTTGCATAGCGCGCTGCAGCAAATGTGGGCGTGGTCAAACTTTGACAGTGGGAGGAGCTTAATGGGCATCATTAAACAAAACTTGGGCTTCCTTGTATCTATAAAATATGCTTTTATTATTGTTCCACAAGCAAGAGTCTCATGGATACATACATACCCCAGCACATTAATTTAAAAAAAAGGATAAAAGAATGCAGTGTTTGGAGTGCATTACGTACAAAGTGCAGGGTTGTAGGATGAGCTATATACAGAGTGCAGGGTTCTGGCATGAGCTATATACAGAGTGCAGGGTTGTAGGATGAGCTATGTACAGAGTGCAGGGTTCTGGCATTAGCTATGTACAGAGTGCAGGGTTCTGGCATGAGCTGTGTACAGAGTGCAGGGTTCTGGCATGAGCTGTGTACAGAGTGCAGGGTTCTTGCATGAGCTGTGTACAGAGTGCAGGGTTCTAGCATGAGCTGTGTGTGTACAGAGTGCAGGGTTCTGGCATGAGCTGTGTGTGTACAGAGTGCAGGGTTCTTGCATGAGCTGTGTACAGAGTGCAGGGTTCTGGGGTGAGCTGCATTCAGAGTGCAGGGTTCTGGAGTGAGCTGCATGCAGAGTGCAGGGTTCTGGGTTGAGCTATGTACAGAGTGCAGAGTTCTGGGATGAGCTATGTACAGAGAGCAGGGTTCTGGGGTGAGCTATGTACAGAGTGCAGGGTTCTGGGGTGAGCTATGTACAGAGTGCAGGGTTCTGAGATGAGCTATGCACAGAGTGCAGGGTTCTGGGATGAGCTATGTAAAGAGTGCAGGGTTCTGGAATGAGCTATGTAAACAGTGCAGAGTTCTGGAATGAGCTATGTGCAGAGTGCAGGGTTCTGGGATGCGCTATGTGCAGAGTGCAGGGTTCTGGAATGTGCAATGTGCAGAGTGCAGGGTTCTGGAATGAGCTATGCGCAGAGTGCAGGGTTCTGGAATGAGCTATGTGCAGAGTGCAGGGTTCTGGGATGAGCTATGTGCAGAGTGCAGGGTTCTGGAATGAGCTATGTGCAGAGTGCAGGGTTCTGGGATGAGCTATGTGCAGAGTGCAGGGTTCTGGAATGAGTTATGTGCAGAGTGCAGGGTTCTGGGATGAGCTATGTGCAGAGTGCAGGGTTCTGGGATGAGCTATGCGCAGAGTGCAGGGTTCTGGAATGAGCTATGTGCAGAGTGCAGGGTTCTGGGATGAGCTATGTGCAGAGTGCAGGGTTCTGGAATGAGCTATGTGCAGAGTGCAGGGTTCTGGAATGAGCTATGTGCAGAGTGCAGGGTTCTGGAATGAGCTATGTGCAGAGTGCAGGGTTCTGGAATGAGCTATGTGCAGAGTGCAGGGTTCTGGGATGAGCTATGTGCAGAGTGCAGGGTTCTGGGATGAGCTATGTGCAGAGTGCAGGGTTCTGAGATGAGCATATATACAGGGTGCATGGTTCTGGGATGAGCTATATACAGGGTCCAGGGATCTGAGATGAGCTATATACAGGGTTCTAGGATGAGCTATATACAGGGTGTAGGGTTCTGGGAGGAGATATATACAGGGTGCAGGGTTCTTGGATGAGCTATATACAGGGTGCAGGGTTCTGGGATGAGCTATATACAGGGTGCAGGGTTTTAGGATGAGCTATATACAGGGTGCGGGGTTCTGAGACGAGCTATATACAGGGCACAGGGTACTGGATGAGCTATATACATGGTGCAGCAGAGGCGTAATTAGAACCTTCAGGGGCCCTGGTGCAAGAAACCATGAAGGGCCCCCTGACCTCCAGCCTGGGCCATTCCCTTCGAGCCCAGAGCCCTTCCCACTGATCCCATCACCCTTCATGGTCCCACAGCAGATTGGGCCCGGCCATGGTAGCAGAAGGCCAGGGCCTAGTTGCAAGTGCAACCTTTGCTGGTAGTTCCGCCAGTGGTGTCAGTGTGGACTGTGAATGGTGTCAGTCAGTAGGGCAGTGGACATGGTCAGTAGAGCAGTGGAAGTGGTCAGTATGGCAGAGAAAGTGGTCAGTATGGCAGAGAAGGTGGTCAGTAAGGTAGTGGACATGGTCAGTAGGGCAGTGGACATGGTCAGTAGAGCAGTGAATGTGGTCAGTAGAGCAGTGAATGTGGTCAGTAGAGCAGTGGACATGGTCAGTAGGGCAGTGGACATGGTCAGTAGAGCAGTGGACGTGGTCAGTAGGGCAGTAGACATAATCAGTAGGGCAGTGGACAGGATCAGTAGTTTTTTTATTGTTGTTACTTTATTTTTCTTATTATTTTTTACCATTATATTTTATCCATTTTATTTTTTAGAGTTTTTTTACAGTTTTTGATGGGAGTTGGTGGCAATGGAGGGCAGTATGATGGGGTGGAGGGCAGTATGATGGGAGGGGGTGTCAGTGGAGGGCAGTATGATGGGAGGGGTGGCAGTGGAAGACAGTATGTTGGGGCGGAGGCAGTGGAAGGCATTATGATGGGAGGGGAGGCAGCGGAGGGCAGTATGATGGGGTGGAGGGCAGTATGATGGGAGAGGAGGTAGTGGAGGGCAGTATGATGGGAGGAGGCGGTAGTGGAGGGCAGTATCATGTGAGGGGGGGTTAGTGCAGGGCAGTATGATGGGAGGGATGGTAGTGGAGGGCAATATAATGGGAGGGGGTTTAGTGGAGGGCAGTATTATGGGAGGGGTGGTAGTGGAGGGCAGTATGATGGGAGGGAGAGCAGTATGATGGGAAGGGTGGTAGTGGAGGGCAGTATGATGGGAGGGGTGGTAGTGGAGGGCAGTATAATGGGAGGGGGGTTAGTGGAGGGCAGTATAATAGGAGGGGTGGCAGTGGAGGGCAGTATAATTGGAGGGGGGCAGTATGATGGGTGGGGTTGGCAGTGAAAGGCAGTATAATGGGGGGTTAGTGGAGGGCAGTATAATAGGAGGGGTGGCAGTATGATGGGAGGGGTGGTAGTAGAGGGCAGTATAATAGGAGGGGGGGCAGTATGATGGGATTGGGGCAGTATGATGGGAGGGGTGGTAGTAGAGGGCAGTATATTGGGGGGGTAGTGGAGGGCAGTATAATAGGAGGGGGGCAGTATGATGGGATTGGGGCAGTATGATGGGAGGGGTGGTAGTAGAGGGCAATATATTGGGGGGGTAGTGGAGGGCAGTAAAATGGGAGGGGGGCAGTATAATGGGGGGGTAGTGGAGGGTAGTATGGGGGGACTGTACAGCATGACTGGAGAGGGGCAGTGTATGGGAGGGAGCAGAGTGACCATGAGTGTACTCAGAGTCAGGGCAGTGCATGGAGCATTTCTCCTACCTTTCATCCAGCGCAGGTAGGAGAAAGGTAGGAGTGTACTGCGCTAGCAACTAAATGTGTAAAAATATATATATAAACAAAAACCACACAAAACACACAAGACACCACAGGTGTTAATAAAGTGACACGTGAATATAGATATGGATGTGTCAGAGAACTGGACCTGCAGCTCGTGCATCCGAGCCAACACTCAGTATGCGTGCACTAAGCTGCAACACCAGAGCTCCAAGACCCTCCACAGAAACAATATCAATTAGTGTAGAGGTGGCAGGATCATGGGACGATGCACTACTTGAACATATGCATCTATCAAACCTCAGAATTAGCAAATTAGCATACAATGGTATAAACAAAAATATGAATGTATAAATATAGCATAACAATTGTGCAAAAAATAGGATAGCATGGAGCAAAACCACTCAGCACGTTCCAGATAGCACAAAGAGACCATAGAATGTCATCTACAATATATATGCTTCTTCATGGGATATACAATAAAATAATAAACGGGCTTCCAACTTTTCATCTTTTCCAACACCCAGGGCCAATGGTGTAGTGATGTAAAAGGATTGCTCATAAAGCCATAGAAGCACACGTTCCACCGAAGGAGAGAAGAGAAGTATATAGCATAAAACCCTTTAAAAACAAAAGGTCACCTGCGCATAAATGCGCTACTCACAGGACCGATAAGGAAAGCAGGCATTCAGATATTTCGGTCGGTTCGCCGCTCATGGCGTGCGTTCCACCGCCAGGAAGTGATGTCACTGGTACAGGCCGAATGAACGTAAACAGGATATTGCGTCGACGCGTTTCGCCCCTCCCCCAGGGCGTTATCAAAGATCCTGCCACCTCTACACTAATTGATATTGTTTCTGTGGAGGGTCTTGGAGCTCTGGTGTTGCAGCTTAGTGCACGCATACTGAGTGTTGGCTCGGATGCACGAGCTGCAGGTCCAGTTCTCTGACACATCCATATCTATATTCACGTGTCACTTTATCAACACCTGTGGTGTCTTGTGTGTTTTGTGTGGTTTTTGTTTATATATATATTTTTACACATTTAGTTGCTAGCGCAGTACACTTGGTTTATATATCTTCAAAGTACAGTACTTTCACCCTGCTGCTGCAACAAAGTTCCATTTTCTTTTCTTCTTTTTTGGTTTCACAAAAGAATCTGTTTGATACCATATATTTGCAAGCGCTGTATTGTATGATTTTATGTTTCACAAGTAAGCGCAGGAACAGCCTTCGGGGAAGACCCGGAGTCGGGGGCGGAGCCGGGGGCGGAGCTTAGGCGCGAAGAGGAATCCTCCTTTGGCTAAATGCTGGGGCTCCACTCAGGGAAGACCCGGGGTCGGGGGCGGAGTCAGGGGCGGAGCCGGGGGCGGAGCTTAGGCGCGAAGAGGACTCCTCCTTTGGCTAAATGCTGGGGCTCCACTCTCCTCCTTGTCGTGACATCACTGGTTGTTAGACGCCAGGCGGGCCATGCCTAGCAACCAGTTGTTTTGGCAGTGAGCCAGGCAGCGTCTGGGGGTGAAATGAAGCGGTCTCGGCCAAAACTAGTACAGCGGGCAGTGAGGGACAGCGGCAATGCGACGGCAATTTTTAGGGGGGCATCAGATCGGCCAGTGGGGCAATTCCGGACATTGTATTGTCCCGGAATGAAGGTGCCCGGGACGCGGGACAGACCTCCCACAGCGGGACTTTCACGGGCAATCCGGGACGGTTGGGAGGTATGCTAAAGGGGATGCATGATTACAGGTTGTGAATAAGAAAAAGCTCTGACACTTGAAGAATAGGAGATACATGTAAACTGCAATGATGAGTGCTAAAAAAATAAAAGAACAGACCAATATTACACAGCTTCAGTAAGGGCGCATCACCTACATTATTTCTAATCTTCAGTACATCATACTATTATGCACACAGGTGCACTTTTTGATTTACAAGAATGTATGCAATGCCAAATTAATGTAGGTAAATTATCATAACATATATCATAACAAAAACTTATCTTTTTTCAGCACCACAAACAATCCTATACCTGGCATTATAGTTGTGCTTGTCATTATCTTCTACATTTTGTTGATGATCTTTGGTAAAATCAAGGACCAACATGAAGATCAGAAAAAGGCGTTTGTGTTTCTCCAGGATAATTCTCCAAATGATCAGCAACGATACGCTATTATGGTTGATATAGGATTTCGATCTAGACCAAAATCAACAACTAAGGTAATTTATTATTCAATAGGTTGCATATCGACTAATTGAGGAAATTTTAACTAAAATAATAATGCAAATATAAAAAAGGGCAGATAAAAAAAAGCATGATCACCTTTGTATAGGGCAGATAAAGATGCATATGAAATGCATTAGCAGTAGTAAAATTTCAAAGCATTTTGCATACAAGTATGCAGTTTCAATCACAAAGGATGCCCTTAAAGTATTTTTATATTGTCAGCATAAATAAGGCTGCATTTACACTTGGGCATTCTGAAAATGTAGGTAGAATGACGTGTTTCTGCCTGTGTTTTCAGAAATGTGGCAAAATGCACGGCCCGCTTGCAGTGCCTTTATTTCCTAATAGTACCCCAAATGTGGAGCTATTCTGGTGTGTTTGTAACAAAACGTTTGAAAAACATGCTCAAACGCTTGTCACCAAATGCTTTTGTCTCAGTGGCAAAATTGGGTACTTGAGCTTCTTTGGCATGTTTTTGGCACAATAGCCAGCCCATTCAAGTAAAGTGACTGTCACGTGAAAAACGTGGCAAAAACACAATAAAATGCATGAGGCAAAATGGGATGCATTGCGTCACGCCAGTGTAAATGGGGTCTTAATGATACCATAACAAAACATTCAAAAAACATGCTCAAATGCTTGTCACCAAATGCTTTTAGCTCAGTGCCAAAATTTGGTACTTAAGCTTCTTTGGCACGTTTCTGGCACAACAGCCAGCCCATTCAAGTCAAGGGGCAGTCACGCGAAAGACACACAAAAATGCATGATACAAAATGCGATTCATTGTGTCTTGTCGGTGTAAATGGGGTCTTAATGATACCACAAGAAAACTGTTTTAAAATAACTTTCTGTCGTTGAGGCACTGTGCTGCAACACCGAGCAGTGGGACTAGACTAGCAAAAAAGAAACAGGGGCTGATTTACTAAAGGCAAAAAGACAGTTTACTTTGCAAGAGACATTGCACTTTGCAAGGGGTATATCCCCAGAGTGAATGAGGTGAAGTTCTGCTGACTTCCATCATCCAATCACATGCAAGCAAAAATGCTGTGTTTTCCTTTTCCTTGCATGTGAATTGGTATTCTTTACAAAGTGAAACTTCACCACATTCACTAAGCTCTGTGGAAAATCCCTATGCAACCTCCCTTGCAAAGTGAATAGCCTATTTTCCTTTAGTAAATCAACCCCACTGTCTCTTTTGTCCTAATGGTGTAAAAATAATGATCACAGCTGTTACAGATGTGCCTAAGTCCTAGACAGTAAGCATAATACAAGGTAGGTGTAATTCATAATACCTATATTTCTGAAAATTCTGATCCTCTCTGGGTAAGGAGAAAGATTTACTTGCTCTGGACAGCTGAGCAGAGTGGCGGGGATTGAATGTAAGGCAAGTATAGGTGGGGAGAAATAAAACAAACCTTTTGCTTTACACTGCATAGGCAATGAACATGTGTGCTTTAAAAGATGGGGAAATTAGAGAGGGACATTGAGGATTACAAGGTAGGCCGAGTGTTTGAGTGGAAACGGGCCGTTCCATCAAAAGGTATTCGAGGGAACAATGCACACACCAAACATCCTAAGAGAAAATATAGGAACAGAAAAGAACCCCCTCAAAACTTATAATAGGAACAATAAACAGCAGACACAAATAAAGTTGAAATCTCCAAACACACAGGTCAACAAGATAAGGACGATCCCGGGACGGAGGCCATCCAATGGTATGGGACTTGTACACAGAGGCAGCTCTAGGCTTTGTGAGGCCTTAGACAAAACTTAGACATGAGGCCCCACTCACGTCCATAATGAAAAATAATTCAAGCAAGAAAAATGTCTGCAGAAAAATGCACGGATATAGCACACAGGTGATCAGCACCACTTCCAGGGCACCCTCCTCACCCATCAGACATATGCAGCCAATGCCGGGGGGGGGAGGGGAGAAAGGGTGAGGTGAGATAGAGAGAGGGGTGATAGAGAGATCCCTAGCCCTGTCCCTGTCTGCAGCCCCTCCTGTGCCCCATGTGCCAGTCTGCAGTCCCTGTCTGTGGGAAGGTTTGTGTGATGCTTGGTACAGTACCTTCCATGCCAGCAGGATGTTCATGATGGCCAGCAACAGGGTCCATTCTTGTTCCTAGTGGGGACAGTGTTCTCCTCCTTCCAGAGGATCTGTTTGCTGTGAGATTGAGTGGTCCCTGGCAGCCAGCACCTTCTGCCCGTCTTTGTTTTCTGGGCCCCAGTCAGTCTGTCCTCCAGTCCTTGGAGGTCTTCAGAGCTCTTCTCCCTCCAGGGCTATCGGTCCTTGCTGCCGATGCTGCTCACCTTCCCCATCAGGCCCGGACTGGGACAATGAAAAGGGGCCCAGGCATTTTAGACTGAGCAGTCCATGAGACTGGTACCCTCCCCGCTCTCCATCCTAACAGATCCCCTGCAGCAGCTAGTGGGAGAAAGGAGACTGGAAACTTGCAGAGCTGCGGGCGGTGAGGGGGGCCAAGAAAGAGCACAGGGGTGGTGGATAGCATGGGAGTGAGGCGGAGAGCACTGGAGGGGTAGAGAGCAGCCGGGCTGAAAGCATTGGGGGGTGTAGAGCTAGGGGGGCAGAGAGTAGGGGGGAGCTGGAGAGCACTGGGGGAGCAAGAGAGCACTGGTGTGGGGTGGCAGAGAGCACTGGGGGGGCAAAGAGAATGGGGACGGAGAGCATAGGGGCTGGGGTGCATGGTGGGGTGGAGAGCCGTAGGGAGAGGAGCCAGGGAGCACATGTGGGGGTGGGAGAGCGCAGTGTGGCAGAAAGCACTGGGAGGAGCCAGGGAGCACATGGGGGGCAGAGAGCACTGGGGGAGCTGAAGAGCACTGTGAGGGGGAGCTGGAAAGCATGGTGGAGTGGAGAGCATGGAGGGGCAGAGAGCAGTGGGAGGGACTGGAGAGCACGGTGGGGTGGAGAGCATAGTGGGGAGCTAGAGAGCACATGGGGGTGGGCAGAGAGCACTGTGTTGGGGTGGAGAGCACTGGGGAGGGGAGCCAGGGAGCACATGGGGGACCGGAGAGCACGGTGTAGTGAAAAGCACTGGGGGGAGCCAGGGAACACATGGGGGGGCAGAAAGCAATGGGGGAGCTGAAAAGCAAGGTGAGGTGGAGAGCATGGGGGGGGTCGGAGACCAGAATGTGGTTGAGAGCCTGGTGGGGTGGAGAGCACTGGGGGGGAGCTGGAGAGCACGGGGGCCGGAGAAGATCATAGGGGGTGGAGCAAGGGAGCACAAAGGGGGACCGAGAGCATGGTGGGGTGGAGGAGATCGTGGGGGCGGAGCCAGGGAGCACATGGGGGGACCGAGAGCATGGTGGAGTGGAGAGCACAGGGGGGGCCGAGTCAGGGAGCACGTGGGGGAAACCGGAGAGCACTAGGGAGGGGAGCCAGGGAGCCCATGGGGTGCAGAGAGCACTGGGGGAGCTTAAGAGCACTGTGTGGGGAGCTGGAAAGCAAGGTGAGGTGGAGAGCATGGGGGGCGGAGATCAGATGGGGGGCTAAGAGCATAGTGGGGTGGAGTGCACTGGGGGGCAGAGAGCAGATGGGGGACCAAGAGCATGGTGTGGGGTGGCGAGCACAGGGGGGCCAGAAAAGTTCATGGGGGCAGAACAAGGGAGCACATGGGGGACCGAGAGCATGGTGGGTGGAGAGCACAGGGGGGTGGAGGAGATCATGGGGGCGGAGCCAGGGAGCACATGGGGGGACCGAGAGCATGGTGGGGTGGAGAACACAGGGGGGGCCGAGACAGGGAGCACATGGGGGGAACTGGAGAGCACGGTGGGGTGGAGAACACTAGGGAGGGGAGCCAGAGAGCACTGGGGGAGCTGAAAAGCACTGTGTGGGGAGCTGGAAAGCAAGGTGAGGTGGAGAGCATGGGGGGCAGAGATCAGATGGGGGGGCTAAGAGCATGCTGGGGTGGAGAGCACTGGGGGGGCGGAGAGCAGATGTGGGGATCGAGAGCATGGGGTGGGGTGGAGAGCACAGGGGAGCCAGAGAAGATCATGGGAGGGTGGAACAAGGGAGCACATGGGGGGGACCGAGAGCATGATGGGGTGGAGAGCACAGGGGGGGCCAGAGAAGATCATGGTGGTGGAACAAGGGAGCACATGGGGGGACCGGGAGCATGGGGTGGGGTGTAGAGCCCAGGGGGGGCCGAGAGCATGGGGTGGGGTGGAGAGCACAGGGGTCAGGCTGGAGGAGACCATGGGGGGGCAGAGCCGGGGGCAGCAAAAAAAAGCTGGATAGGAGGAGCGGCGGAGCCACTGCATATAGAAGAATTGATCTTTCCATATACCTCCTGCAGCCGGCAAATACTAGTCCCCCCCCCCCCTTGCAAACATTTAGCGGCTGCAGGAGGAATATGGAAAGATCAATTCTTCTATATGCAGCGGCCCTGCCGCTCCTCCTTTCCGGGAGAATAGGAGGGCTGCATGGCCAGGCACTCACTTTCTCTCCGGACGGCCTGGCAGCATCAGAAGATCGGATCCATTGAAGCCCCTTCACAGTCATGGGGCTGCGCTGCTGGGTAGTTTCTGTTCCTGACTACTAAACTGAATAGGCAGTAGGGTCAGGGGTGAGTGGCGCGGACTGAAGGAGCAACCCAGCTACCTCAGCAGTTGTGTCCCTTATGGCTACCCACGTCCCGCACGCCTTGCTGAGATCTTACCTGGAGTCGGGTGCTGGCACCTAGAAGTCTTTGGCATCCTGCTCCCCGCACCTGCTGCCACCAGACCGGGATGCTCCATGATTTGCCCAGGGGGTCCTCAGGCAGTGCCCGATTGGTCAGTCGATCCTGGCTGCGGGGGGGAGGGGAGGCGGAGCCGCCGGCGCCGACATTAGTATTGATCAAATAGACGGCTGCGAGGCTTTAGGCGGCCGCCTAATTTGCCTAATTAGAGAGCCGCCTCTGCTTGTACATCAGAATATTGAGATGAATAAATCACCCACCAATTTGGGTGAGGAGGAGAATGATGTAACAATCAACCAGCAAGCCTCAACCTTGGCTAGCCCTGATATTTTGACTATTACAAGTCCTGAGTTAGACCCACCTAGGGAACATAATACTCCCTATAAAACAACAGCTACTCAGGGCCTAACCATTTTCCCTTTTCCCACAAACTCCACCTCACTTATTACTGACCCCTAAACTCCACCTCACTTACTACTGACCCCTGATCTCTGGTTCACTTACTACTGATCCCTGAACCCTGGTTCAATTACTACTGACTCCTGAACTTTGGTTCACTTACTACTGACCCCTGAACTGTAGTTTACTTACTATTGAACTCTGCCTCTCTACTAACCCCTAAACTCTGCCTCACTTGCTACTGACCTCTGAGTCATTTCTGAGCTCTGCGTCACTTACTATAGAGTTCAGGGGTCAATAGTGACACAGAGTACAGAGTGAAGTTATAAGTGACCCTCTGGGGGTGATTTACTAAGAAGAAGGCACTGCACCAGTTCATACATTAATTGGTGCACTGGAAAAGTCATTAATTGAGCGAACCGACGCACATTGAAACGCAAATAACGATAATAAATAACCGCATATGTAAACTGCAACTGGCGCTAGGGTGACTGCGTTTTTTTTTATAATAGCGCGCGCCCAATACAATTGGTTAATTTCATCTCATTGGATGTGTCTTGTTAGGCAATTAGTAGGTGTACTCAGTTAATTAACCCTTTTGATGCTAATCTTATTCCTATCACTTCTAATATATCTTTGAAATGTTTTTTTTTTCTTTTATTACCTAAATCTTTCAATACATTACTAAGAACAGAGAAGTGTTTCTAAACCCAATAAATTATTATTTTCAGATCTTGATCTTTAAAGGTGACCATACACTGCAATCAGATCTTAGATTTACTGCAAGAGCCTGTTTGATTCCCTATATTTTGAATGAATTGTTCAAGTGCGTCTTCCTATTACCTATTTTGCTTAAATATCGAGTTGTACAGAGATTGACCAATCAGATTGCATAGTGCATGACCATCTTAAGTGCCAAATTTGGAATTTACAGTCAGGTCCATAAATATTAGGACATCGACACAATTCTAATCTTTTTGGCTCTAGTCACCAAAACAATGGATTTTAAATTAAACAAACAAGATGTGCTTTAACTGCAGACTTTCAGCTTTAATTTGAGGGTATTTACATCCAAATCAGGTGAATGGTGTAGGAATTACAACAGTTTGTATATGTAGCTTCCACTTTTCAAGGGACTTTTTAATGGGACAATTGGCTGCTCAGATGTTCCATGGCCAGGTGTGTGTTATTCCCTCATTATCCCATTTACAAGGAGCAGATAAAAGGTCCAGAGTTCATTTCAAGTGTGCATTTGCATTTGGAATCTATTGCTGTCAACTCTCAATATGAGATCCAAAAAAAAGCTGTCAAGCCATCATTAGGCTGAAGAAAACAAAACAAACCCATCAGAGAGATAGCAAAAACATTAGGTGTAGCCAAATCAACTGTTTGGAACATCCTCAAAAAGAAAGAACGCACCGGTGAGCTCAGCAACACCAAAAGACCCGGAAGACCACGGAAAACAACTGTGGTGGAAGACCAAAGAATTCTTTCCCCGGTGAAGAAAACACCCTTCACAGCAGTTGGCCAGATCAAGAACACTCTCCAGGAGGTAGGTGTATGTGTGTCAAAGTCAACAATCAAGAGAAGACCTCACCAGAGTGAATACAGAGGGTTCACCACAAGATGTAAACCACTGGTGAGCCTCAAAAACAGGAAGGCCAGATTAGAGTTTGCCAAACAACATCTAAAAAAGCCTTCACAGTTCTGGAACAACATCCTATGGACAGAAGAGACCAAGGTCAACTTGTACCAGAGTGATGGGAAGAGAAGAGTATGGAGAAGGAAAGGAACTGCTCATGATCCAAAGCATACCACCTCATCATGTATGGCTGCCAATGGAACTGGTTCTCTTCTATTTATTGATGATGTGACTGCTGACAAAAGCAGCAGGATGAATTCTGAAGTGTTTCGGGCAATATTATCTGCTCATATTCAGCAAAATGCTTCAGAACTCATTGGACGGCGCTTCAAAGTGTAGATGGACAATGACCCGAAGCATACTGCGAAAGCAACCACTTGCTGAAGACAAAACTGAAGGGAAAATGCCCCAAGAACAAGCAGGAACTGAAGACGGTTGCAGTAGAGGCCTGGCAGAGCATCACCAGGGATGAAACCCAGTGTCTGGTAATGTCTATGCTTTCCAGACTTTAGGCTGTAATTGACTGCAAAGGATTTGCAACCAAGTATAGAAAAAAATGAAAGTTTGATGGATGATTGTTAATCTGTCCCATTACTTTTGGTCCCTTTAAAAAGTGGGAGGCACATATACAAACTGTTGTAATTCCTACACCGTTCACCTAAATTGGATGTAAATTAGAGGTGCTCCCGTTCAACCCATGCAATTGCATGTACGTTGCTTAACATTTACTAATATTTGGGCCGCACAGTGAAGAAACGCATGTGAACGAGCGCAACAGCCGCTTGTACACGCGCACTGCTTACATTGATCTCACGCAGTTCTAAATGTACTTGCAGGCACAGCAGGCTTTCTCTGAAAAAGTTACTTTCTCATTCTATTTTGGGCATATTTGTTTCTTGGGCAGTTGTTACTAAATTTCCTCACATCACCCCATAACATTGGCACCTCCATCTTCTGTCAATATTGATTTGGAGATGCCGTGCGCCATGTCCATGGTGGCGCACAGATTGCATTCTCCCATGTGCCAAGATCGCTATAATAAATGGGGGATTCGCACTCTGTTACCGGCACACCATTTCGTAAATACGGAAATGTGCGTTGCGCCTCGCCGCACGCCTCTACTGATGGCGCACGGCTTTCGTAAATCACCCCCTCTGTCTCTCATTTCTGCACTGCTTACCTGCGTTCTCCATCTCCCTGGACTTTTTTTCATAGTACTCAGAATACTGCAGCTCTGGCTCTTCTCCCCTTTCTCCTATTCGCTAGTCCTGTAGGTAGAGCTAAATTACAGCTACTCATAGCCCCGCCTACTTGACCTGGGAATAGGAGCGGGGGGGGGGGGTATGGTGAGCTGCAGTTGCAGTATTCTGAGTAATGTGAAAAATCCAGGGAGAAGAACAGAAGCCAATCCTATTTCCATGTCTCCCATACAGCTGAGCTTTTCTCAGGCAGCTGTGAGGGGAACGATGTTTATGTCGTGATTGGTTTATAGATCCTCCCCCACTGCCACGCGGGGCCTTAGCACCCAACCTTTTCCTGGTATTAAAGACAGTCACAATCAATCATAGCCCCGCCTACCTACTCCCTTTGCCTCCCCTAAGTACCCGACACCTTCCTTTCATAGCAAACAATGTTTCCTCTGAAGCTGCCTATGAGAGGCACAGCTGGAGGGGAGACATAGAACAGTGTTTCTCTGGAGCCAAGTGCTGTAACCTGTCCCGCCACTGGGACCCAGCAGTTGGGAGGCATGTATGTGGAGTGATTAGGATGTGCCCAGGCACACCCAGTGCACATGCCTATGGTCACAGGAATGCAGAACGAAGTGCACTCCTGCACTATGAAGATCCAAACTGCCCTTTTAACAAAATTAATCTAACATTTTAAAAAAAAATCTATCTATATGAATACATTTGTGATTCTTTTTTTTTATAAATTCTTTATTTAGAAAAAAGATATACGGTGGTACAGGAAAAAAAAAAGAGAAAAAAATACAACAATGTTTATACAATAGTTCACAAGGAGTCATACCAATTACTCCTACATCATGGTGACATTTGTGATTCTAACAGTCCTCAACGAAAAAAGAAAAACATCCAGGTTTCCCATCCTCCTATGCACATTATTGCTGATGGGTATACAGTGTGTGTGTGTGTTGCTAATTTTTTAGGGTGTGTATAACAATAAACATGGTATTGATGCTGGGGTAATGAAGATGAGCATGAAGTAAAAATAATTGCAGTACGGTCCTAACTCTACCCTGCAGAATCTTAGGTTTCTAGGAAAGCTGCTTCTTCTCTCCTGCTGTCTTTTCTGGTTTTGAAGTACTAAGGCTACTATATCCAAATTACTAAGCGTAGTAAAATAACATAATAATGTCACAATATTATATAAAGCTACTTTTTTTCAAAAATTTCTTTAGGTTTACATCATTTTACACGGTGAAGATGGTGTATCTGAAACCCGAGAGCTTTATTGTCCCGACAGACCTCTGTTTGAAAGAAATTCAAGGAATGTATTTATAATGAGGTAATGTAGAATAGCATACTGTATAAAAATAGTTTCAAGTGGAGTGCTGCACAATGGTTACCATTACAAAAGGGAGGGTGAATCTCAGGACAGCAATATACTACAGAAGTTTTAACCCTTCCTCACATAATCCAAAACTAAAAGATTTGGCTGGATTTTTCAATTTTTTAATACATTTACATTTTAATATTGGGGTTTGACTAAACCATCATGTATTATAATATAATGATAGTTCAATCATTTAACAGAGGTGGATGAACTCACAACAACATGCAGATTTTTGAAAAGTAGAACAAAAGAATATGTGCCTGTGTTGCTCATAATAACCAGCAACCAATTTGAATTCTCTGGTTACTTTTTAGTAGCATAGTTAGGGTTTAGAACTTTAAACCACTTCAGCCCTGGAAGGATTTACCCCCTTAATGACCAGGCCATTTTTTGCGATACGGCACTGCGTCGCTTTAACTGACAATTGTTTGGTCGTGCGGCGTTGTACCCAAATAAAATTGATGTCCTTTTTTCCCACAAATAGAGCTTTCTTTTTGTGGTATTTGATCACCTCTGCATTTTTTTATTTTCTGCGCTATAAACAGAAAAAGACTGACAATTTTGAAAAAAAAAAACAATATTTTTTTACTTTCTGTTATAACACATATCCAAAAAAAATATTAAAAAACTAATTTATTCATCAGTTTAGGCCAATATGTATTCTGCTACATATTTTTGGTAAAAAAATCGCAATAAGTGTATATTGATTGGTTTACGCAAAAGTTATCGCGTCTACAAACTATGGGAAAGATTTATGGACTTTTATTTTTGCGATTTTTAGCAGGACTGCGTCATTGGGGCGGACAAATCTGACCCTAAGTGACACTTTTTGGGGACCAGTGTCATTATTACATTACATTACAAGTCAGCGCTGAGACCACAACCAACTCTCAAATGTTCACAGTCTATATAGAAAAAGTTCTTTTGCTCTAGGTGCTGCAGCTCTCTCAAAGATCCATTGGGTGGCGGACTTAATCTGAAATATGCAAGGTAAACAGAGCGCACGGCTGCCCTATTGTAATTCCGTTTTAGTGATACAAATGCAAAATCAAACAATAGAGGATTGCACTCACAAACATGGGACTTAGATCGCATGTACAGCAGGATGTATGTCTCCCTTTCTGGCCTGTATAACTGGGTTGGCTCCCAAGAAGGAGTGGTGATGGTATGAGAAGTCACTGCAAACTCTGTTTCCTCCTCACGCCAGGCTGTGTCTGCTGTAGGGCACACGCACAGTCCAGCCGGCGCTGCGTGACATCACTCGTGGCTGGAGAGGAAGGACAAGGTGAGTGAGATGTCTCCTCTTTAGCTAACAAAAAAACGGTTACCAAGACTACATGTTTCCACGCCTCTGAAACATGTAGTCTTGGCAACCGTTTTTTGTTAGCTAAAGAGGAAACATCTCACTCATCTTGTCCTTCCTCTCCGGCCATGAGTGACGTCACGCAGAGCTGGCTGGACCGTGCGCGTGCCCTACAGCAGACACAGCCTGACAAAACGAGGAAACAGAGTCTGCAGTGACTTCTCATACCATCACCACTCGTTCTTGGGAGCCAACCCAGTTATACAGGCCAGGAAGGGAGACATGCATCCTGCTGTACGTGCGATCTAAGTCCCATGTTTGTGAGTGCAATACTCTATTGTTTGATTGTAGAATTGGAATTACACTAGGGCAGCCGTGCGCTCTCTTTTCTTAGTATATTACTGATCAATGTATAAATTACACTGGCAGGGAATGGGTTAACTGTGTTCCCTGGGTACAGGACCATCGTTTTTAAGGCAGGGCAAAAGGGGCAGCTGCCCTGGGCCCATTGTCGTGGGGCCGAAAGCAGCTGCCTCATACTTGCCAACTTTCCCAGTTTAAATTTCCTTATCCCTTGAAGTTTTAGTCCCCTGCAGTGTCTAGATATCTCACTGTAAAGTTCTGTTGCTGCTGCCCAGCTCTGCCCTATACAGATGACTCACCTGCAGACCCTGTGTTTACATGTAAATAACCTGCATTGATATGTAAATAGCGGCAGCTCTAACCACTTAAGGACCAAGCCTCTTTCTGAGATTTGGTGTTTACAAGTTAAAAACATTTTTTTATTCTAGAAAATTACTTAGAACCCCAAACATTATATATTCTTTTTTCTAACATCCTAGAGAATAAAATGGCGGTCGTTGCAATACTTTCTGTCACACTGTATTCGCGCAGCGGTCTTACAAGCGCACTTTTTTTGAAAAAATACACTTTTTTGAATTAAAAAATATGACAACAGTAAAGTTAGCCCATTTTTTTTATATTGTGAAAGATAAAGTTACACCGATTGAATTGATACCCAACATGTCACGCTTCAAAATTGCGCCCGCTCGTGGAATGGCAAAAAAACTTTTACCCTTAAAAATCCCCATATGCAACATTTAAAAAATTCTACAGGTTGCATGTTTTGAGTTACAGAGGAAGTCTAGGGCTAGAATTATTGCTCTCGCTCTACTGATCGCAGCAATACCTCACATGTGTGGTTTGAACACCGTTTTCATATGCGGACGCTGCTCACGTATGTGTTCGCTTCTGCATGTGAGCGCGGCGGGACAGGGCACGTTTAAATTTAAAAAAAAAATTCTTATTTATTTTACCTTTTATTTTTTATTTTTACACTGTTGTTTAAAAAAAAAATGTGTCACTTTTATTCCTATTACAGGGAATGTAAACATCCCTTGTAATAGAAGAAAACACATCACAGGACCTCTTAAATATGAGATCTGCGGTCAAAAAGACCTCAGATCTTATATGTACACTAAATTAACAAGTAATGGCACTTCTGTGTATCTGCTAAAGTGCAGCATGTTTCTGTGGTGTCAGGAAAGCGATTTTGCATGTATTCCCAACACATACAAATGTGAACGCAGGCTAAATGTCTCAGTTACATTGGTGCTCAGTGTAAATCTTCTCATTACATTGGGGCTTGGTGTACAATCCTTTTATTCACACTAGTGGCCAGTGTGAAGGCCCCCCTTACATTGGTGGTCAGTGTAAATCCCTCTTTTCATTGGTGGTTACTTTAAATTCTCCTATTACATTAGTGGTCAGTGTAAATCCCCATTACATTGGTGGCCAGTGTTAAAAATTCTCTTTATATTGGTAATCGTTAAAAAAATCCAAACTTGCATTTGTGGCCGGTGTAGAAGTGTCACCTTACATTGGTGGTCAGTACAAATCTCCTCGACAATGGTTGTCAGTGTAAATTCCCCCTTACATGGAGGTCATTGTATATCCCCCTTACACTGGTGGTTGGTGTAAATGCTCTTATTACATTGGTGTCAGTGTAGAAATCCCTCTTTTCTATTGGTGGGTGGTGTAAAATCCCCCCATTACATGGTGGTCAGTGCAAATTCCCCCTCACATTGATGGTCAGTGTAAATCCCCCCTCACATCAGTGGTCATTGTAAATACCCCATTACATTGGTAGAATCCCCCACTATATCCCTGCCAAAGATTCACGGCTTTGCTCTACATGATTCAGAATTTGTCAGTGTACTGCCTCTTAACTAATCCCATCCCCCACCACTGCCACTGATCCCATCAACCCCCCCAGCATTGCCACTGATTCCCCCCCCCCCAGTATTGCCACTGATCCCAGGAGTCCTAGGATTCCTAAGAGTTTTCTGTGTATTGATGGGTCCCCTCATCTTCCCAGTCCATGGTGTGCAGGAAGTGAAGAGATGATGTGCTGTAACCTTTGGCAACCAATCAGTGAGCAGTAATGCTGTGCACTAACCTCTTGCAACCATAGTGCCAAGCATGCACTATGACCCGCATGCTTGGCCAATCACAGCGCTGTGTGTACAGAGAGCCGTAATGGCTTTGGCCAATTATGGCTCAGGGGGTTTAGTACACGCCCGACACTATATAAGGCCGCCTCCGTGGTGGCCTTGTGTAGTGTGTTGCTTGCGGTGGAGACTGGAGAGAGATAGATAGACAGAGAGACAGTGTCATTTGATTTAAATTAGATAGAGTAGGCAGGTCGAGTCAGCTGCACTTACAGTGTATTGTGTGTGTGTGTATATATATATATATATATATATATATATATATATATATATATATATATATGCATCCCAGGTGTTGTGTGTATATATATATATATATAAATAATACACTGTATTTAGATTAGCTAGATCCTGTTCTTCTCTTCCTAATATACTGACAGGCAGGCGGGTGTTTTTACAGTATTTTCAGTCAGTGTACTGTATACCCTGCATAGTTGCACCTACAGTATAGCTACCTGAAGCCAGGTGCTTGTGTGGGCTCTTAACATATTTCCAGTTACTGTACTGTGTACCCTGCACAGTTGCACCTACAGTATAACTACCTGAAGCCAGGTGCTTGTGTAGGCTCTTGACCTATTTCCAGTTACTGTACTGTGTACCCTGCACAGTTGCACCTACAGTATAGCTACCTGAAGCCAGGTGCTAGTGTAGGCTCTTGACATATTTCCAGTTACTGTACTGTGTACCCTGCACAGTTGCACCTACAGTATAACTACCTGAAGCCAGGTGCTTGTGTAGGCTCTTGACCTATTTCCAGTTACTGTACTGTGTACCCTGCACAGTTGCACCTACGGTATAACTACCTGAAGCCAGGTGCTTGTGTAGGCTCTTGACGTATTTCCAGTTACTGTACTGTGTACCCTGCACAGTTGCACCTACAGTAGATCTACCTGAAGCCAGGTGCTTGTGTAGGCTCTTGACGTATTTCCAGTTACTGTACTGTGTACCCTGCACAGTAGCACCTACAGTATACCTACCTGAAGCCAGGTGCTTGTGTAGGCTCTTGACGTATTTCCAGTTACTGTACTGTGTACCCTGCACAGTTGCACCTACAGTATAGCTACCTGAAGCCAGGTGCTTTTGTAGGCTCTTGACATATTTCCAGTTACTGTACTGTGTAACCTGCACAGTTGCACCTACAGTATAGCTACCTGAAGCCAGATGCTTGTGTAGGCTCTTGACGTATTTCCAGTTACTGTACTGCGTACCCTACACAGTTGCACCTACAGTATAGCTACCTGAAGCCAGGTGCTTGTGTAGGCTCTTGACGTATTTCCAGTTACTGTACTGTGTACCCTACTCAGTTGCACCTACAGTATAACTACCTGAAGCCAGGTGCTTGTGTAGGCTCTTGACGTATTTCCAGTTACTGTACTGTGTACCCTGCACAGTTACACCTACAGTATAACTACCTGAAGCCAGGTGCTTGTGTAGGCTCTTGAAGTATTTCCAGTTACTGTACTGTGTACCCTGCACAGTTGCACCTACAGTATAACTACCTGAAGCCAGGTGCTTGTGTAGGCTCTTGACGTATTTCCAGTTACTGTACTGTGTACCCTGCACAGTTGCACCTACAGTATAGCTACCTGAAGCCAGGTGCTTGTGTGGGCTCTTGACGTATTTCCAGTTACTGTACTGTGTACGCTGTACAGTTGCACCTACAGTATATCTACCTGAAGCCAGGTGCTTGTGTAGGCTCTTGACGTATTTCCAGTTACTGTACTGTGTACCCTGCACAGTTGCACCTATAGTATAGCTACCTGAAGCCAGGTGCTTGTGTGGGCTCTTGACGTATTTCCAGTTACTGTACTGTGTACCCTGCACAGTTGCACCTACAGTATAGCTACCTGAAGACAAGTGCAGGTGTTCTCATACTAATAATACTACAGGCAGGCAGTTGATTCTGCTAGCTGCAATATAATCGGTGTGTATATATATATATATATATATATATATATATATATATACACCCCAGTTTTGTGCAGCTACATCTCACTGCAGGCCAATAGTATGTCTGGAAGGCCAACAAGGAGAGGCAGACAGTCACAAGCCAATAAAAGAGGGCAAGCAGGCTCTGTGTCTAAAGGCAACAGTGCTGGTCGTGGACGCGGTGCATCCTCATCAGCACGTGGCCGTGGGACACGCTTGGCCTTTTTTTCGGCAGCTGGCTGTGTTGAGCCGCAACATGCGGAAGACTTGGTCGAGTGGATGACCAAGTTGTCCTCATCCTCTCTCACCCTGGCTCAGGGTACTTTGTCTGGCAAAGCAGCTGCCAACGTGGCCTCTATCCTCGGCTCAATGGCATCAGTGACTCCTTCCCTAGCCCCACTATGTCCTCCTGAGGAGTCCCCCGAACTGTTTGACCACAGTGTTGGGTACATGCTCCAGGAGGATGCCCAGCGTTTTGAAGGCTCCGATGATGGTACTCAGCTAGAGGAGGGCAGTAACGTGATCCCAGACAGAGGGGGTGCCCAGGAAGGACAGCAATCTGGCAGTCATGTTCCCCCTGCCACAGCATACTGCCAGGTTTGCTCCAGTGATGAGGAGGGTGGGGATGATGAGGTCACTGACTCCACGTGGGTGCCTGATAGGAGAGAGGAGGAGGAGGAGGCACATCACCAACGAGGCAGGATGCCCTCCAGGGGCCAGCCTAAGGGCAGCACACTGACTGCATCACATCGCAGAGCTCCGCATGTGCAGGGCACTACTGTCTCAGCGCGTTATTCCAAAAGTTCTTTGGTGTGGGCCTTTTTTGAGACGACTGCATCAGATCCCACAGCTGCTATTTGCAACATATGTCTCAAGCGTATCTCGTGTGGCCAAAACATCTCTCGCTTGGGAACTACATGCTTGACCAGACATATGTTGACTTGCCATGCAGTTCGTTGTCAAGCGTACCTAAAAGACACACACCAAAGAACAAAGAGGACCTCTCCTTGCTCATCATCAGCTGGGATCTCCAACCCCACTATACCTTCAGTCCTCTCTGAGACCTGCACTGAGAGGAATGAAGGTGTAGAATTAGGTGTGTCACAGCCAAGTACTTGCGGGCAATCTGCTATTGGTACACCGAGGTTAGATTGTACCAGGCAAATTTCCCTGCCCCAGCAGCTGCAGCGCAGAAAGAAGTTCGCTCCCAGCCATCCACACGCCCAGCGGTTGAATGCTAGCTTGGCAAAATTGCTAGCACTTCAACTGCTACCTTTTCAGTTGGTAGACTCTGCCCCCTTCCGTGAGTTTGTGGAATGTGTGGTTCTTCAGTGGCAGGTTCCCAAACGCCACTTTTTCTCACGGAAGGCGATTCCGGCTCTCTACCGGCATGTCTTGGCCTCGCTGGACAGGGCGGTCAGCGGTAAGGTGCATATTACCACTGACTCATGGTCCTGCAGGCATGGACAGGGACGTTACCTAAGTTTCACGGTGCATTGGGTGACTCTGCTGGCAGCTGGGAAGGATGCAGGACAAGTTGCAGTAGTATTGGAGGTTGTCCACCACCACGCCTCCAAAAAGCCACTACTGGTGATTCTGACACACCTCTCTCCTCCACCCCCTCCTCTTCTTCTTCCTCCATGGCCTCTTCCTGTGCTTTATCCTCAGAACCAGCGGTGCTCCTTAGGCGTTCAAGGGGCTACGCAAGTACGCAGGCCAAAAGATGCCATGCAGTGCTTGAACTGGTGTGCTTGGGGGACAGGAGCCACACTGGGGCGGAGATTCTGTCAGCTCTGCAGGGGCAGGTTCAGAGGTGGTTGACCCCACGCCAACTTAAGCCAGGAATGGTGGTTTGCGACAATGGCACCAACCGCCTCTCCGCCCTCCAACAGGGACAACTGACCCATGTGCCCTGTTTGGCTCACGTCCTTAACTTGGTGGTGCAGTGGTTCTTGAGCAGGTACCCGGACTTACAGGATGTCCTGAGGCAGGCCAGGAAAGTCTGTGTGCATTTCCGTCGGTCATATAATGCCAGTGCTCGGCTGGCAGACCTCCAAAAGGAATTTAACCTGCCCAAGAACCGCCTAATCTGTGACATGCCCACCAGGTGGAACTCAACGATGGCCATGCTGCAGCAGCTGCACACGCAGCAGAGGGCCATTAATGAGTACCTGTGCGACTATGGCACCAGGACAGGGTCAGGGGAGCTTGTTTTTTTTCCCCACGCCAGTGGGCCATGATCAGGGATGCATGCACTGTCCTGTCACCATTTTAGGAGGCCACGAGGATGGTGAGCAGTTACAGTGCATGCATCAGTGACACTGTCCCCCTTGTCCACCTGTTGGAGCACACGCTGCGTGGAATAATGGACAGGACACTTGAGGCAGAACAGAGGCAGGAAGAGGAGGACTTCCTTAGCTCTCAAGGCCCCCTTTATCCAGACAGTGTTCCTGCGTGCCCGCCAATCACACAGGAAGAGGACGAGGAGGAGGATTGTGTCAGTATGGAGGTGGAGCCTGGCACTCAGCATCAGCAGCAGTCTTTAAGGGATCATTTACAGTCCCAAGAAACCCATGGACTTGTAGGTGGCGGGGAGGAGGTGGCTGCGGATCATGACGTCCTTAGTGACCCAGAGGACTCCGGACTGAATGCCTCAGCAAACCTACGCTGCATGGCCTCCCTGATCCTGCAAAGCCTGCGGAAGGATCCTCGTATTCGTGGTATCAAGGAGAGGGATTGTTGCTGGCTGGCAACCCTCTTTGATCCACGTTACAGGAGTAAGGTTGCAGACCTTATCTTGCTGTCGCAGAGTGAGCAGAGGATGAAACATCTTTGGGAGGCCTTGCAGAAAGGTCTGTGCAATGCGTTCCCAGAGACTGGGAGGTTACAAACTCCTGTTCCTGGACAACATGTTGCCGAGGCTTCGGTCAGTCAAAGAAGGAGCGGTGGAGAAGGTGGCTGTCTGACCAATGCGTTCAGACAATTTTTTAGTCCGCAGCCCCAAGGTATGATCAGTTCCAGCAACCATCGCCAGCGTCTGTTTTACATGGTGCAGGAATACCTAGGGGCAAGATCTGACTTGGACATCTTTCCCACCGAAAATCCTCTGGGTTACTGGGTCTTGAGGATGGATCACTGGCCAGAGCTTGCACAGGATGCAACTGAGCTACTGGCCTATCCTGCATCCAGTGTTGTTTCGGAACGCACAATCAGTGCTGCTGGAGGCTTTGTAACCAATCACAGGGTGCGCCTGTCCAGCGACTCGGTCGATCGACTGACCTTCATAAAAATGAATCGGTCTTGGATCACCACCAGATACCAAGCACCTGATGCTGATGTAACTGAATACATTTTTTTGAAATGTCAGATCCCTTCAAGACTGCCTATGCTGATGCTGAGTGACTATCCTGTTATGCTGAGTGACTATCCTCTTCCTCCTCAATGATCATGCTGATAGCTTGTAAGAATGTTTTTGTTTCTGGGTGCCTCCACCAGTGGCTAAGGACTAATTTTTCAGCCCCTGTTTAACAGGGGCGTGTAATTACAATTTTTGATGCAATTCTTTGCAGCAGGGCTTGTTCCTGCGCTCCAACTAGAGTATCTGTGAGGGGTTGCAGTTCTGTGGCACCAGCACCGGTGCCTAAGGCCCAATTTTTCAGCCCCTGTTTAACAGGGGTGTGTAATTACAATTTTTGATGCAATTCTTTGCAGCAGGGCTCGTTCCTGCTCTACAACTAGAGTATCTGTGAGGGGTTGCAGTGTTGTGACACCAGTGCCTAAGGCCTAATTTTTCAGCCCCCGTTTAACAGGGGCGTGCAATTACAATTTTTGATGCAATTCTTTGCAGCAGGGCTCGTTCCTACGCTCCAACTAGAGTATCTGTGAGGGGTTGCAGTGTTGTGGCACCAGCACCATTGCCTAAGGCCCAATTTTTCTGTCCCTGTTCAACAGGGACATGTAGTTACAATTCTTGATCTAATATTTCACAGCAGGGCCCGTTCCAGCGCCCACCAAGAGTAACTGTGAGGACTTACAGTGTTGTGGCACCAGCACCACCACCACCACCAAAGGTCCAATTTTTCTGCCCCTGTTCAACAGGTGCATGTAATTACAATTCTTGATCTAATATTTCATGGCAGGGCCCGTTCAAGCACCCATCAATAGTAACTGTGAGGACTTACAGTGTTGTGGCGCCAGCACCACCACCATCACCAAAGGCCCAATTTTTCTGCCCCTGTTCAACAGGGGCATGTAATTACAGTTCTTGTTCTAACATTTCACAGCAGAGCCCTGTGAGGGCTTACAGTGTTGTGGCAACACCAACACCTAAGGCCACAATTTCTGCAAAGTATATAGGGCAGGCCCTTACTTTCAAACATCCAACTTACAAATGACTCCTACTTGCAAACGGAAGGAGACAACAGGAAGTGAGATGAAATTTACCCCTAGGAAGGGAAATTTTCTCCTGTAAGAGTTATTATGGGAAAAACGTTAATCCTTTCCACTGATGCTTTATCACCAATCCCTGTTTCACTAAAAACCCCACATTTTCTAAAAACATTTGTCATTGTGGCAATAAGTGAGGTGAAATCTTCTGAAGAGGAACACAGACAGCAAAAGAAATGTCACGGGGGTGATAACCCTTCCCTATGTTTTCCAAAAAGCTTAAAAATAGATTTTTTGGCTGGAGCTACACTTTAAAAATGTACCAGTTCAAAATTACAAACAGATTCTACTTAACAACAAACCTACAGTCCTTGTCTTGTTTGCACCGCCTGTATACTGCTGTTCAGAGTATATAGGGCCTTCCCCTTAATATCCATACAAGACCCAAAGGGCCTGGTATTGGACTGGGGGGGGGGTACCCATGCCGTTTGTCTCATTGATTTTCATCCATATTGTTGAGACCCGACATTACATTAAAGCCGAAAGCAGTTTTAAATGACTTTTATTCCTTTAAAAATGTCATTTTGTGCAGGGACTGTTCTAAGCACGGGAACCACGCGTCACTTTACAGGCATAATATAGACACCCCCCAGGTAAGATATTTAAAGGAATATTTCACCTTTTTTCACTTTAAGCATCATTAAAATCACTGCTCCCGAAAAAACGGCCGTTTTTGAAACTTTTTTTGCATTGATACATATCCCCTGGGGCAGGACCTGGCCGGGTCACCAAACCCTTTTTAGGACAATGAATGCAAATTAGCCTTTAAAATTAGCACTTTGGATTTTGAACGTTCGAGTCCCATAGACTTCAATGGGGTTCTAACGTTCGTGCGAATTTTCGGTCCGTTCACAGGTTCTGGTGCGAACCAAACTGGGGGGGTGTTCGGCTCATCCCTAATTGTGGGACGCTGCAGTGTTTTTTTAATGAGGGAGCTGCAGTATCTGCATCCCTTTAGTAGGCACTACTTAGGAAGTATCTCACCAAAATATGAAATTCCTATTGCAGGGGATGCCTAAAATGTGACTTGTATCTTCGTGTCAAATTATGGAAAAAGCTATAACAAAAGCAGGACCATTTTATACAGAATGCCCCCAGGTTGCCATATTGCATTGACATTTTGTTTATATTTTAGCAGTTACAACATCTGCATATTGAATGGAAAAGTAACTTTAAAGTGATACCAAGGTCTCGTTTTTTTTTTTTTTATTTAAAAATAATAAACATGTCCTACTTACCTGCTCTGTACAGTGGTTTTGCACTGAGCAGCCCAAATCCTCCTCTTCTCGGGTCCATCGCCGGCGCTCCTGGCCCCTTCCTCCTGTTGAGTACCCCCACAGCATGCAGCTTGCTATAGGGGCATCCGAGCCTAGCCACTGCTCTGTGTGTCCATTCAGACACAGAGCTTCAGTTTGTCCCTGCCCCCTCTCTCTCCTCATTGGCTAACTGACTTTGACAGCAGCGGGAGCCAATGGCATCGCTACTGTGTCTCAGCCAATCAGGAGAGAGTGTCCCACCTGGCCAAGGCACTCATGCACATCGCTGGATTGAGATGGGGCTCAGGTAAGTATTAGAGGGGCTGAGGCACACTGAAGGGTTTTTATCTTAATGCAAAAAACCTTCTGCATTTGGAATCACTTTAAATAGCAATACAAAATACCTTGTGTAAGCATATTAGATGCTATTTTTTTTTTGTAATGAAAGTGGAGTCTTCCCTTAAATAAAGTTTTGTTAAAGTGTAACTATAGGCAAAAAAAAACAAAATAACATTTATGATACAATCTGTCCCTAGCACACAGCAGTTGCCCCTGTTTTATCACCTGTTGATCTGCCTGTAGATCCATTAATTTTCTACTTCCTGCAATAGGGTGACAACGCTGTTCATTCTGCAGTGGAATAGTACACCAACATTATCACCAAGTGGACAAATTAGACATGTTGTTTTAAATAGACTATAAGTAAGAGACAAACAAATTTCAAAGAAAAGTATGGGTTTCATTTTTTTTTTATAGAATCATACCTCGGTGGGTGCAGCATCCATGCGATGCTGCATCTATCCCCTGGTGCCTCGGGACTAAGATCTGAGTGATCGGACACCGCCGATCACTCGGTTCTGACAGTTCCTCGAGCAGAGAGCTGTAGACTGTCAGTCACAGCTAGCTGTCTGCTCTGCTCCCTCCTCACTCATTAGAGCGCTGAGGTGTGGTGGGGCCAGGGGCGGCCGGCTCATTCTCTCAGCAGCTCGCTGAGAGGCTGAGCGGGTTGTCAGTCCAGGCACCTGGCGGATCCAGACTCCCATTGTCGGGATGACGCGGTGCCTGGACTGATATCCGTGACATTAGCAGAGAGCAGACTTCAGTCCGCTCTCTGCTGAAAACGGGTCACAGGAGTGCAACACAAACTGCACCCTTGTGATCCATAGGAGAAGTACAGCCAAACAAGCTTTGCCTGGACTTCTCCTTTAAGCCCAACGTCAAACGTTTAAACAGTTACAGCAAAAGGTTTGTTTCTTTTAGAAAATTAAACAATTTAGATAAGTGTTGAACGTGACCATGCCAGTGTGATATGGTTTATTCAAACCTTGTGACTGCTACTTTTTCTGGACAGCTTGGACTGTTACAGGAATTGGAAAAATAACATATCTACTGGTATACTGGTAGGATTAACTGGTAATATAACTGTGCAGAAAAGACATGCAATAAAATAAACCTGCACAGCTCAGTTTACATTCCAGTACAGTGCCTGTGTTCCAGGATGACTGTACTCCATGGACAGGAGTGACACCATCCTGTGCCAGCCAATCAAGATGGCTGAAGACCGGCACCCAGAAAAAGCAAGAGAGAAGATGCCGGAGAGGGACCTCGCAGCATGGGCCGTTGAAGCAGAGGTAAGTATCGCTGAGTTTAGTTATGCTTTAACTGATAACAGATGTCAGGTCACAAACAGAAAGTCTTAGAGTCTCAGGACCACCCTTTCCTCAGCAGGGGCTGACTTAACCTGGTTATAAACTGGTAAATTTTTAATGAAATGTTTGTGCGAATATTTGTAAGCTCTTGGTACATTTATTGACTGGACAAATGTTGTTTGAATATACTTCAAAATTTTGTTTGTTTTTAACATTCAATTTTGGAATAAGTGTATTTTTTGGAACAAAAACACATACACTGTTAGAGATTTGTTTGTTCGAGAAAGATTTTCTATCCTACTCCTTCAAATTTTCTTGTTACTGTAGTTGTAAACGAACACTGATTTGACCTCCGCACTAAAGATTCGAAATTTAAACATTTGTTCTTAAAATAAAATGTTTTAAAGGAAATTCTACTAGTTTATAGCCAGCTTTACAGATATCCTGCCCTGTAAGTCACCCTGTTTCTGTGATCATGATGGCATTTCTCCCATCATGAGCACACTTTTCAGTCCTTGTTTTATAGTGTTAAAAGCAACAACTAAGCAACATATTGTAAATTCTAAATTTAGGACACCAACCGCAGCTCCATTTCTGATGCTGTATAAAATACTGAGCTAGTTGTTCATTTCCTTGCTCTGTAGTAAGCAAGACTGTTGCTCTGTGAATTCTATTCCGAAAATTTGTGTATTCCAAGTTAGCTTAATATGAAGAATAGAACCTTCATATTTTCTCTGTCTTTTTAAAATTATATATAAAATTGGTCTAGCAGTAGTGTTTAATTCATTGCCTGCATAACTCTTCATTCAACATGTACTCTTAAATATAGCTATTGTGTGTTATCTGTTTTTTCCAGTGTACCCGATAGTCTTGGTCCATTATGGAAGATTCATATTTGGCATAACAACAGTGGTCAGTCACCAAGCTTGTATTTCAGCCATGTAATTATCAAAGACCTGAAAAGCAGAACCAGCTTTTTTTTCTATGCGGAGTGCTGGCTAGCAGTGGATGAAGGAGATGGGAAAGTTGAACGTGAACTGACATGTGCAGGACATGGATTAGGCTTCAGACGGGTAAAAAAAATGTTTGTACCTACGACACAAAGCAACTAAATTAAATTTAGTGCTTGTAGGCCTGATGCAATGGAATAGATTAATTATACTATAACGTGAAACTGTATAAACCTTTTAATATAAACAAAACACTTCAATCTGACATATAAATTAGGGTGAGTACATGGATTGAAAACTGGCTACAGGGGCGAGTTCAAAGGGTAGTGATAAATGGGGAGTACTCAGAATGATCAGGGGTGGAAAGTTTGGTCCCCCAGGGTTCTGTCCTGGGACCAATCATATTTAATTTATTCATAAATGACCTGGAGGATGGGATAAACAGCTCAATCTCTGTATTTGCGGACGATACTAAGCTAAGCAGGGCAATAACTTCTCCGTAGGATGTGGAAACCTTGCAAGAAGATCTGAACAAATAAAAATAATGCATTTGGGTGGCAAAAATATGAATGCAATCTACACACTGGGGTGAGAACCTATGGGGGATTCTAGGATGGAAAAGGACCTGGGGGTCCTAGTAGATGACAGGCTCAGCAATGGCATGCAATGCCAAGCTGCTGCAAGCAAAGCAAACAGAATATTGGCATGTATTAAAAAGGGGATTAACTCCAGTGATAAAATAATAATTCTCCCACTCTACAAGACTCTTGTCCGGCCGCACCTGGAGTATGCTGTCCAGTTCTTGGCACCAGTCATCAGAAAGGATGTGCTGGAACTGGAGAGAGTCCAGAGAAAGACAACAAAATTAATAAAGGGACTGGAGGACCTTAGTTATGAGGAGAGGTTACGAGCACTGAACTTGTTCTCTCTGGAGCGGAGACGCTTGAGAGGGGATATGATTTCAATGTACAAATACAGTACTGGTGACCCCTCAATATGGATAAACCTTTTCCATGAAATAGAATTTAATAAGACACGTGGCCATTCACGAAAACAAGAAGAAAAGCAGTTTAACTTTAAACTGCGTAAGGGGTTCTTTACTGTAAAAGTGGTTAGGATGTAGAATTCTTTTCCACAGGCAGTGGTTTCAGCGGGGAGCATCGATAATTAAAAAAAACTATTAGATATGCACATGAACGACCACAACATAAAGGGATATACAATGTAATACTGACATAAAATCACACACATAGGTTGGACTTGATGGACTTGTGTCTTTTTTCAACCTCGCCTACTATGTAACTATGTAAAATGTTTTAATTAAAGTCCACTGTCCACAGGTGATGATGTGCCACTGTTCATTTTTTTTTTTGGCTAGCTGAACGAAAAAAAAAAAAAACTACATGTGTATAGGTAGCTTTAGAGAGGTTATAGCCCATGTCAGCTTTTTTGCCTTCTGTGTCCCATTGGAGAGATTTCCCCTTACTTCCTGCCCCATAGCCAGAAGATGAAGTCAACAGAGCTAGTGTTCCAAGTGAAACATTTCTCCTCTATTTCTGTTCTAGTGTCAACTCAGAATCTGGGATTTTCTTTCACTTTCACTATTGGTGATAACAGTAACGCAGACAAAAAGACAGGGCAAATCTCCTTAATGGGAACATAGAAAGCAATAAAAACCCGACAGGTGTTCGAATGCCGCTACATTCTATTCAAAACTAAAAAAAGTTTTGCCTCTAGTTACACTTTAACATGTTGATAAGATCTGCATCAAGCTGGTTTATCTATGTAACTATGTAACACTTGTCTAAACAATTATTGAAAAGACTAAAAATTCTCCTTGGGTGTTTATACTTAAAGCGGAGTTCCACCTAAAAATGGAACTTCCGCTTTTCCGGTTCCTCCCCCCTCCGGTGTCACTTTTGGCACCTTTCAGGGTGGAGCAAATACCTGTCTAATACTGGTAATTTGCTTCCACTTCTGGGCATAGATACCCGTGCCACCCACGGGTATCTACGCCACATCCCGTCCGTCCCCCATCCCCCCACTGTATTCTGGGAGACATACGGGTCCCAGAAAACAGCAGGAACCAGTGGGATAGCGCAGCACGAGTCGCGCATGCGCAGTAGGTAACCAGGAAGTGAAGCTGCAAGGCTTAATTTCCTGATTCCCTTACCGAGGATGGCAGCGGCAGCACCCGACAGCCGAGGGACAGATCGGCTTCGGGTGCCGACATCGCGGGCCCCCTGGACAGGTAAGTGTTCATATTTTAAAAGTCAGCAGCTGCAGTATTTGTAGCTGCTGACTGAAAAAAAAATTGCAGAACTCCGCTTTAATTCACATTTGTTTTTTAGTGGCAAAGATGATGGTTAGATCAGGAAAATAATCTTTTGTCTACCCTAGATCTAGATTGCTGAGCTAAAGGATTTTTATAGTTGATTGCTATTGTTGCCTTGAATAGGGCTGGTGTGCGGGATGAACACTTAAACTGGCCATAGATGGATTAATATTTGTCTGGTTCAGCAGGGACTGGCCAAATTTGAATCCATCCATGGCTGTTCCCGCTAGAGAGCAGTCGATCTAATGATATCTTCTCTCGAACATGTTGGAAACATTTTATTTAATCAGCACTGCAGCCAATTGGCTGTAGTGCTGATCAGTGTATTCTGACAGTAGGAGTCGTCCCTCTGTCAGAATACAATAACGTAGTGGGGAGGAGTCCCTTATATGCCTCAATTGTGTGGATGGGGGAATCCGTTCAGTTTTTTTTGATCAGCCATCTGGCTGATTAAAAAAAAAAAAAGATCCGCCCATGGCTAGATTTAGCTATACGATTATGCATATTCATACCATTACCATTCCTTAAAACAATTATGCAGTGGTCATATATTATAACCTATGTCTTATGTTTATTTTTACCTTTTAATGTGTGTAAAACTGACCTAATTGTCTATCATGTTGTACAATATTTCTGTTTCTTTTTTACCCCAGCTCTTCTACTGCAAATTCACACAATATCTGGAAGATTTCCATTCCTGGGGTTCAGTCTTTAGCCGACCATCTTACAGTTGGTTCAGTCATACTCAACGAATAACCACATGTTTAGTCATGTGTTTGGGATATATGTGTTTCAATGTCATCCTTCTTTACTGGAAAGAAGATCAGGTATAACTTCTTTCTATTTTATCAAGAAGAGTCAGATAAGTATAACATAGCTAGCAAAATGTGTGGTCATATGAGTTAAAATCATGAAAGGGCTGTTCTTTTGTATCTTTAAAAAAACCCTGTCACCAGTTTTCATTTTGAATGCTTTTGTTAAAACTTCACAAGAATAATAAAAATTTGTGTGTTAACTTTTTTTTTTTATTATTATTTGCAGCATCTTATTTCATTTTCAAGTGCGTAAAGTGAATAGTGATCTTAAACTTCTAATAGTTTGCATGAATGGAAGTTTTTTCATCATGTGGCCCTGACAGCTCTAAGAAACTCTCTAAAAGCTACTAGCTTGTGTGCAGTAGTGGCCACAACTCCCTGCAAGACCTCATACTTATACTTGCAATGCTGAGGTTCACTTAACAGTTCTCTGGAGGTCTGGGAAAAACAGGAAGATTGGCGCTGGAACCCTGGGCTGTCCTATTAGTATAAGACATTGTGGTTGTATTTGAACAGGATTTTTGGATTCCTGACTGGCAGCTTTTCCACAGCAAAGGATTTCCACAGTTTCCTTGGTTTGTGGCTGAATTGATCTGAGATTAAAATGCCACACCAAGAATTAATTGTACAAGTATAGCGCTACCCTCAAAGGAGCCGCTTAGGTATGTTTCATTCCGTACTCTGCCTCTCAACCCCAAGAACAATCTCAGCCCCTCTGACACACCTGGCAATAGTGTACGTGCAAGGACTAATGGGAAACACACACGTTATGATAAAACACAAGATAAAACACAAAAATTGACTTTACTGCAATATTTCTGTGAAAAAGAGTAACTATCAGTAACCATATATATTCAAGTAATGCAAGTGGAGAGCAATAACTGAGATTAAAAGCAATATAGCTCAATACCATAGTCAGGCTGCTTTCAGGGGATTTAAAACCTGAGAATAACCCCAAGAGCAGAGGCAAACACTTCAATAACAATAAATCACAATATGGCAATCTGTACCAGATTGGTTATCTTTACCCAGTTCGGCTCTATGAGTCCAGGCAGGAGGAGGAAAGAGGAATGACCCTCTTATGTCAGGCCTCTCTCTTCTGTCCCCTGACACCACAGGCCCAACTTTAAACACTTTATTCCAATTAATGGTTTAACTTCCTAGATAAACTGGCCCACACACACCCACTGCATATACAGAGAATAAAAAAATGTAAACGACAAATATTCTGCACAAATAGACTAAAACTTGTTGTTAAAATAAAATAAAGGAATGCTAGCTGACACTTAAGGATAATTCAGAATGCCTCAATCAGATAATAAAAAGAATATAGTGCAGCGCAATCAGATTAAACTAAGCAGTCCATATCATCCTCTATTGATGGTAAAACAGTCCTGTATGTAAACGGATATGAAGAGCCTCCTAAAGTGCAATAATGGACAAAGACAGTAAAGCAGTGATTGTAGCCCATCCACCACAGATACTCCAGCCTCTCACCTCATAGACTCGACCTGTAAAAGGTCATACAGCATATACAGAGCTCTGAATATGTGTGTGCGGGTCCGTATGGCACTAGTAGCTTCAGTCCTTTTGAAGAAAGATGAGGCTTTGTATCTTCAGCTAGCCACTTTCATTGGTGCATTTAAACTCTTGAATAGCAGGGCCAAACAACACAAGTAGGCAGGATTATCAAGTTAGGAAAGCAGGATCTTTATCAGCAAGGTGAAAGGACAGTGGTGTCTGTATACAGTTTCTCTGGGAATGTATGACCTTATCCTTTAGCCCTGTGGCACTACGATGTAAGCAAGATGACTAACAGTAATGATGTCTGTATACAGTGTCCATCTAACTTCTTCTGTGGTGCAGTGTCCCTGTTTCCTGCAAATGGGCAAAAGCCCCCTCACCCAAACCTTCAGTCTAAGCCCAAACTAACGCCTTGGAACAAGCAGGCTCTCCTGACGACCTGACTGGTCACCTCACACTGGAACGCTTTACCGATGGTGTAGGTGCACCTGGACACACACCTGGGATCCCTCTCTCTCAGGCTAGATGTCCTGACTGGAGGCGAAGGCCTAAATCGTGCAGTGAAATCACCTAGGAGGCAGTATCTCTCCCTTAGGTCTGGTCTCTTGCTCTCATGCTGTCTGAAAATCCCTCAGCAAAGCAAGATGGAGTCTTTTTTTTTTTTTTTTTTTACAAGAGAAACATTTTTTATTCAATTTTTACAGTACAAGCGATATATATACACAGTTGTTTACAGAGATGTTATTGCATGAATTGTCACAAAACAGATAGGCTGCACATTGAAACAGGAGAAAGATGTGCAGAGCTGTTAAAGTGCATCACATTAGGATATGAGTGCAGAAGTAGTAGATTCCAACAGTACTATTTAAGGAGGTCCTGGGGGGGAAAGGGAGGGGGGAGGGAGGAGGAGGGCAGGGGTGAAGGAAGGACCTCATCGACTTTGCTAAGATCACAAAGCTCAAACAATGGTTAGACATTCAGGACATCATAGCAGTATTACACTGTACGGGGCAGGTCCATCAGCAATCTCTTAATGGTCATCCGCCACCTCCGTGCCCCAAGCATCTATCCATCCCGACCATATTTTGTCAAATTTGCTAGGGCAATTTCAGTTGGCATAGGTAAGCTTATACAATGGCAGCACCGAGTTCAGTGTTAGGCGCCATGAGGACGCCCTGGGAGGCGTATTGTCTTTCCAGTGGAGGAATATCTCTCTACGGGCATAGAAAGTAGCATAATTCAGGAATAGCCTAGTATATTTACCACTTACCCTAGAGTCAAAAACATTAAGCAGCATCATTTTGGGGTCTGTTCCAAGTTCCAGGGAGGTAACCCGGCTAAGGGTGTCGACTATCTCCAAGATGGAGTCTTTAGTTCCTCGTCTGCAAAGCATGCTGGCTCTTGCAGTCCCATACAGTTCAATCTGAATGTGAAACTTTAGTCCTGGAACTACAATTCCCTTCATGCTTTGCTCCCTGGAGGTAATCAGTCTGCTGACAGGATGCGATGACACAGAGTCTTAGCTGGCACTAGAGGGAAACAGTCTAACTGCAACAATGTTGCAGAGTGCCTTCTGATACTGCAGGCAAGATAGCCAGCTCCCTGCTACACAAGTATATGCAGTATATGTTTCAATGTGAATTAAGATAAAGAAGTGTGGAGCGTACGCATTTCAGGGGCCTCAAAAATGTCCCCTTTGTCAATGCTAAAAAAAATATTAGAAATATATTTATATAGTTCATATGCTAGTCCGAACTGTAGCTAAGGGGCTTGTCTGCCCACTTTTATTAAACAAAATTATATATATATATATATATATATATATATATATATATATATATATATATATATATAATCAATGTAACATGATATAAGTACTGGAATTTATAATAGAACGCTCTATAGTAAAATTAAGCTGTATAATATGAAATTCCCCATCTTTAAGGTAACATAAACTAAACATATTTTTAATTTATTAATCCTTATGTCTTTCAATCCAAAACCATTTACGAGTCTGCAAGCTAACAACAATCAATCACTTTGAGCACTTTACAATAGTTATTTTATAGGGTTTTCTTTTTTCGCTCTCAAGATTTTTATATTATCAGCGTAATTTTACAATAATGTGTTATATTATCATCACCAACACCTCCAGTATTTATACTACAATGTAAGTCATAAACCTATTTATTTAGTATTTAAACACCAAATTTTGAATATTAAATGTCTTACAAGAGTGGTTAAATGATTTCATGTTACATGTGTTTAATAAAAGAGAAAACATTAAGAAGGAATCTTACGTATAATGCACATGCAAATGTGATGTTTACAGCTAGAAGACTGAGAATAATCAAATTCTATACCTTGCTATTTTATAAAACTCCAAACATGTCTTTTTTTTTTTTTCATTGACTTTAAAGTATGCTGCTGAAAATGGTCCTATTGACATTTCTACTACTTCCCTGATATCCGGATTTCAATCTACAATGGTTGTGTATCCAATTGCATTGTTACTATCACTTCTGTTTAGGTATAGTAAGGTAAGATAAAATTCTAGTAAATCTTAACTTTCATATTTTTAAATCCACAATATCACATATCTTGCTGTAGAAAACTCATATTCACGAATGTTTCTTCTTTCTTATTTAGAAGGTGAATAAATATCTCAGAGAGGATCATTCTAAAATTAAGGCTTCTAATATGAACTGCCATCAAGGTGAGAACAATAAAATCCTTTTAATGCTGTGGGAAAGTTCTTTTTCTGCACACCACATAGGGCTTTAACTGTTTTCACCACTTTTCACACTTGGCACATCCATCAGTAAACTGCAACTACATATTTGAAGATGCATCACTGAAGGCATATACTTTCTCAAAATAGAAAGTGGTTTCCTTGGCTTTCTATATCCTGTTATACAGTGCCTTTAAAGCGGTTGTATAGTCTTTTTTTTTACTTTTACCTACAGGTAAGCCTATAATAAGGCTTACCTGTAGGTAAAAAAAATATCTCCTAAACCTTTACGGTTTAGGAGATATTCCCCTTGCTATGCGCCGCTGACTGCAGCGGCGCATGCGCACAGGGGATTCTCGGCTGAAGCCCGGCAGCTGCCGGACCTTGCCGAGTAAGAAATCTCCCGCGCGCATGCGCGGGAGTGATGACATCGCGGCTCCAGCCACTCACAGCGCTGGAACCGCGATACCCGGAAGACACGCTGAGGCAACATGACAGCTCCCTCGGCGTGGACCAGGTAAGATACTGACGCCTCGTTCTAAGGTAAGTATTTCATAATGAGCTAGTATGCGGTGCATACTAGCTCATTATGCCTTTTGCTTTACAGGGTTAAAAAAAAAAAAAAAAAAATTTGCGGGTATACAACCGCTTTAAAAAGTGTTCATACCCCTTGAAATTTTCCAAATTTTTCATGTTAAACTAAAAATGTACATGTATTTTATTGGGATTTGATGTGATAGACCAACAGAAAGTGGCACCAAATTGTGAAGTAAAAGGAAAATGATAAATGGTTTTCAAATTTTTTTACAAATCAGTATGTGAAAAGTGTGGCGTGCATTTGTATTTAGCCCCACTGAGTCAATACTTTGTAGAACCACCTTTCGCTGCAATTACAGCTGCAAGTGTTTTTGGGTATGTCTCTACCAGCTTTGCACATATAGAGAGTGAAATTTTTGCCCATTGTTCTTTTCAAAATAGCTCAAGCTCTGTCAAATTACATGGAGAGCGTCTGTGAACAGCAATTTTCAAGTCTTGCTACAGATTCTCAATTGAAATTAAGATCTGGACTTTGAGTGGGCCATTCCAACACATGAATACGCTTTGATCTAAACCATTACATTGTAGATCTGGCTGTATGTTTAGGTTCGTTGTCCTGCTGGAAGAGGAACCTTTGCCCTTGTCTCAAGTCTTTTGCAGACTCTACCAGGTTTTCTTCTAAGATTGCCCTGTATTTGTCTCCATCCATCTTCCCATCAACTCTGACCAGCTTCCCTGTCCCTGCTGAAGAAAAGTATCCCCACAACATGATGCTGTCACCACCATGTTTCACAGTGGGAATGATGTGTTCAGGGTGATGTGCAGTGTTAGTTTTCCGCCACACATAGGGGGTCATATACTAAGATTCTGGCAAGTATGAGCGCTCTACATTTAATAGCGCCCAATTAAAGTCAGTTAAGACTTCAACTGGGTGGACATGCAAATGGAAAGCGCTATTGCCAGCAAACATGCCTGTCACATGGGCATATGCAGGAATTGTTAAAGTCAATTTGGCACGAACCTGCAAAATCCAAAGTCCTCATCAAAGGCTTGTATGCAAATTATTGGCCATAAAAAGTGTATGGGGACACGGGTACTGCCCTGGGGGACATGTATCAATGCAAAAAAAGTTTTTAAAACAGTCATTTTTAAAGAAGCAGTGATTTTAATGATGCTTAAAGTGAAACAATAAAAATGAAATATTCTTTTAAATATCGTGTCTGTGGGGTCCCCTTAGTCTGCCTGTAAAGCCTGTAAAGTGGTACATCAGGGGGATGATGATGACACATATGTCCTGTGTCAAAGACGCATAGGTGGACGGGCCAGGATGGAGTGTTAGGCAGTGGTCGCTGCCGGTGTTGGGACAGATGCCATATCCTCACTGCTGTACCTATTTTCATGCTTGCTCTAGAGTGGTGCACTGACGTACTCTGAAAATGTGAGTACCCCCTTTTGGGGGGAGTGTTTTTATCTGGTTTTGGAATAAATAATTTAAAACGTTATTATGCTATATGGTTCTTTCTTCTTATTCACTAACTGGATAAAGTCCAACATAGGTTGGACTTGATGGACTTGTGTCTTTTTTCAACCTCACCTACTATGTAACTATGTAACTGTTTCCGTGCTGGAGCCTGTGATCCTGTGATCCGCACAGAGCCCGGGGTGGCTCAAAAGCATTCTCTGACTTTGTTTAGCGACTTAGTCACATTCTCTGAGGTGAGCGCATTACCTTGGGGGGTCACCTGTATTGCACCATCGCATGACCTGTGGCACGTGGAGACATAAGCACGTTTGAATACACCACTAGTGAAGATTAGGGATGAGCCGAACACCCCCCGGTTCGGTTCGCACCAGAACCCGCGAACGGACCGAAAGTTCGCACGAACGTTAGAACCCCATTGACGTCTATGGGACTCGAACGTTCGAAATCAAAAGTGCTCATTTTAAAGGCTAATTTGCATGGTATTGTCCTAAAAAGGGTTTGGGGACCCGGGTCCTACCCCAGGGGACATGTATCAATGCAAAAAAAACTTTTAAAAACGGCCGTTTTTTCGGGAGCAGTGATTTTAATGATGCTTAAAGTAAAAAAAAAAAAAGTGAAATATTCCTTTAAATATCGTACCTGGGGGGTGTCTATAGTATGCCTGTAAAGTGACGCGTGTTTCCCATGTTTAGAACAGTCCCTGCACCAAATGTCATTTTTAAAGGAAAAAATCTCATTTAAAACTGCTTGCGGGTTTAATGTCATGTCGGGTCATGGCAATATGGATGAAAATCAGTGAGACAAACGGCATGGGTACCCCCCAGTCCATTACCAGGCCCTTTGGGTCTTGTATGGATATTAAGGGGAACCCCGCACCCAAATTAAAATAAGGAAAGGTGTGGGGCCACCAGGCCCTATATACTCTGAACAGCAGTATACAGGCGGTGCAAACAAGACAGGGACTGTAGGTTTGTTGTTAAGTAGAATCTGTTTGTAATTTTGAACATTTTTAACGTGTTTAGCTCCAGCCAAAAAATCTTTTCTAAGCTTTTTGGAAAACATAGGGAAGGGTTATCACCCCTGTGACATTTGTTTTGCTGTCTTTCCTCCTCTTCAGAAGATTTCACCTCACTTTTTTGTCCCAATGAAAAATGTTTTTTGAAAATTTGGGTTTTTTTGTGGAACAAGGATTGGAAAGCATCAGTGGAAAGGAGAAATTGTTTTCCCATATTAACTCTTACAGGAGAGAATTTCCCTTCCTAGGGGTAGATTTCATCTCACTTCCTGTTGTCTCCTTCCGTTTGCAAGTAGGAGTCGTTTGTAAGTTAGATGTTTGAAAGTAGGGTCCTGCCCTATATACTCAGCAGAAATTTGGGCCTTAGGTGTTGCTGTGGCCACAACACTGTAAGCCCTCACAGGGCCCTGCTGTGAAATATTAGATCAAGAATTGTAATTACATGCCCCTGTTGAACAGGAGCTGAAAAATTAGGCCTTAGGCACTGGTGCTGGTGCCACAACACTGCAACCCCTCACAGACACTCTAGTTGGAACGCAGGAACGAGCCCTGCTGCAAATTATTGCTTCAAAAATTGTAATTACACGCCCCTGTTAGACAGGGGCAGAAAAATTGGGCCTTAGGCACTGGTGCTGGTGCCACAACACTGCAACCCCTCACAGACACTCTAGTTGGAACGCAGGAACGAGCCCTGCTGCAAAGTATTGCATCAAAAATTGTAATTACACGCCCCTGTTAGACAGGGGCAGAAAAATTGGGCCCTAGGCACTGGTGCTGGTGCCACAACACTGCAACCCCTCACAGACACTCTAGTTGGAATGCAGGAACGAGCCCTGCTGCAAAGTATTACATCAAAAATTGTAATTACACGCCCCTGTTAAACAGGGGCTGAAAAATTGTGCCTTAGGCACTGGTGGTGGCGCCCAGAACCAAAAATGTTCTTACAAGCTATCAGCGTGATGATTGAGGAGGAAGAGGATAATTACTCAGGGATAGTCACTCAGCATCAGCATAGGCAGTCTTTGAAGGGATCTGAGATTTCAAAAAAAATTATTCGGTTACATCAGCATCAGGTGCTTGGTAGCTGGTGGTGATCCAAGACTCATTCATTTTTATGAAGGTCAGCCGATCGACCGAGTCGGTGGACAGACGCACCCTGTGATCGGTTACCACGCCTCCAGCAGCACTGAATGTGCGTTCCGAAAGAACGCTGGATGCAGGACAGGCCAGTAGCTCAATTGCATACTGTGCAAGCTCTGGCCAGTGATCCATCCTCAAGACCCAGTAACCCAGAGGATTTTCGGTGGGAAAGGTGTCCAAGTCTGATCTTGCCCCTAGGTATTCCTGCACCATGTAAAACAGACGCTGGCGATGGTTGCTGGAACCGATCATACCTTGGGGCTGCGGACCAAAAAATTGTCTGAACGCATCGGTCAGACGGCCACCTTCTCCACCGCTCCTTCTTTGACTGACCGAAGCCTCAGCAACACGTTGTCCAGAAACAGGAGTTTGTAACCTCCCAGTCTCTGGGAACGCGTTGCACAGACCTTTCTGCAAGGCCTCCCGAAGATGTTTCATCCTCTGCTCCCTCTGCGATGGCAAGATAAGGTCCGCAACCTTACCCTTGTAACGTGGATCAAGGAGGGTTGCCAGCCAGTATTGGTCCTTCTCCTTGATACCACGAATACGAGGATCCTTACGCAGGCTTTGCAGGATCAGGGAGGCCATGCAGCGTAGGTTTGCTGAGGCATTCGGTCCGGAGTCCTCTGGGTCACTAAGAACGACATGGTCCGCAGCCACCTCCTCCCAGCCACGTACAAGTCCATGTGTTTCTTGGGACTGATCCCTTAAAGACTGCTGCTGATGCTGAGTGCCAGGCTCCACCTCCATACTGACACAATCTTCCTCCTCCTCCTCTTCCTCCTCGTCCTCTTCCTGTGTGATCGGCGGGCACGCAGGAACACTGTCTGGATAAAGGGGGCCTTGAGAGCTAAGGAAGTCCTCCTCTTCCTGCCTCTGTTCTGCCTCAAGTGCCCTGTCCATTATTCCACGCAGCGTGTGCTCCAACAGGTGGACAAGGGGGACAGTGTCACTGATGCATGCACTGTCACTGCTCACCATCCTCGTGGCCTCCTCGAATGGTGACAGGACAGTGCATGCATCCCTGATCATGGCCCACTGGCGTGGGGAAAAAAAACCAAGCTCCCCTGACCCTGTCCTGGTGCCATAGTCGCACAGGTACTCATTGATGGCCCTCTGCTGCGTGTGCAGCCGCTGCAGCATGGCCAACGTTGAGTTCCACCTGGTGGGCATGTCACAGATTAGGCGGTTCTTGGGCAGGTTAAACTCCTTTTGGAGGTCCGTCAGCCGAGCACTGGCATTATATGACCGGCGGAAATGCACACAGACTTTCCTGGCCTGCCTCAGGACATCCTGTAAGCCCGGGTACCTGCCCAAGAACCGCTGCACCACCAAGTTAAGGACGTGAGCCAAACAGGGCACATGGGTCATTTGTCCCTGTCGGAGGGCAGAGAGGAGGTTGGTGCCATTGTCGCAAACCACCATTCCTGCCTTAAGTTGGCGTGGCGTCAACCACCTCTGAACCTGCCCCTGCAGAGCTGACAGAACCTCTGCCCCAGTGTGGCTCCTGTCCCCCAAGCACACCAGCTCAAGCACCGCATGGCATCTTTTGGCCTGCGTACTTGCGTAGCCCCTTGAACGCCTACGGAGCACCGCTGGTTCCGAGGAAGAGGCCATGGAGGAAGAAGAAGAGGAGGGGGTGGAGGAGAGAGGTGTGTCACAATCAGCATTTTGGAGGCGTGGTGGCGGAACAACCTCCAACACTACTGCACCTTGTCCTGCATCCTTCCCAGCTGCCAGCAGAGTCACCCAATGCGCCGTGAAACTTAGGTAACGTCCCTGTCCATGCCTGCTGGACCATGAGTCAGCGGTAATATGCACCTTACCGCTGACCGCCCTGTCCAGCGAGGCATGGACATTGCCTTCCACATGCCGGTAGAGAGCCGGAATCGCCTTCCGTGAGAAAAAGTGGCGTTTGGGTACCTGCCACTGAGGAACCGCACATTCCACAAACTCACGGAAGGGGGCAGAGTCTACCAACTGAAAAGGCAGCAGTTGAAGTGCTAGCAATTTTGCCAAGCTAGCATTCAACCGCTGGGCATGTGGATGGCTGGGAGCAAACTTCTTTCGGCGGTGCAGCAGCTGGGGCAGGGAAATTTGCCTGGTACAATCTGACGTCGGTGTACCAAAAGCAGATTGCCCACAAGTACTTGGCTTTGACACACCTAATTCTACACCTTCATTCCTCTCACTGCAGGTCTCAGAGAGGACTGAAGGTCTAGTGGGGTTGGAAATCTCAGCTGATGAGGAGCAAGGAGAGATCCTCTTTGTTCTTTGGTGTGGGTCTTTTAGATACGCTTGCCAACGAACTGCATGGCAGGTCAACATATGTCTGGTCAAGCATGTGGTACCCAAGCGGGAGATATTTTGGCCACGCGAGATACGCTTGAGACATATGTTGCAAATAGCAGCGGTGCGATCTGATGCACTCGTCTCAAAAAAGGCCCACACCAAAGAACTTTTTGAATAACGCGTAGAGACTGCAGCGCCCTGCACATGTGGAGCTTTGGGGTGTGATGCAGTCAATGTGCTGCCCTTAGGCTGGCCCCTGGAGGGCATCCTGCCTCGTTGGTGATGTGCTGCCGCCTCCTCCTCCTCCTCCTCCTCCTCCTCCTCCTCCTCCTCCTCTCTCCTATCAGGCACCCACGTTGAGTCAGTGACCTCATCATCCCCTCCCTCCTCATCACTGGAGCAAACCTGGCAGTATGCTGCAGCAGGGGGAGCATGACTGCCAGATTGCTGTCCTTCTTGGGCACCCCCTCTGTCCGCGCTCATGTTACTGCCTTCATCGAGCTCAGTATCGTCATCAGAGCCTTCCAAACGCTGGGCATCCTCCTGGAGCATGTACCCAACACTGTGGTCAAACAGTTCGAGGGAATCCTCATGAGGACATGGTGGAGCTAGGGAAGGAGTCACTGATGACATTGAGCTGAGGGAAGAGGCCGCTGCTTTGCCAGACAAAGCACCCTGGGCATGGGTGAGAGAGGATGAGGAGGATGAGGACGGCTTGGTCATCCACTCGACCAAGTCTTCCGCATGTTGCGGCTCAACATGGCCAGCTGCCGAAAAAAAGGCCAAGCGTGTCCCATGGCCACGTGCTGATGAGGATGCACCGTCTCCACGACCAGCACTAGACACAGAGCCTGCTTGCCCTCTCTTATTGGCTTGTGACTGTCTGCCTCTCCTTCTTGGCCTTCCAGACATACTAATGGCCTGTAGCTGCACTAAGCTGGGATAGAACACCTGTAATTTTCTTCAAGTAGCTTTATATACTGTAACCAGACAAGCCTGCCTGTCAGTAGGAAGATAACAGGAACGGATCTAGCTGAACACTGTGAGCAGGACGCACTGTACTAAATGTAAATAGTCTAGCTGCCTGACCGTGGTACTAATAGGATCAAATAGAACACCTGTAATTTTCTTCAGGTAGCTTTATATACTGTAACCAGACAAGCCTGCCTGTCAGTAGGAAGATAACAGGAACGGATCTAGCTGTACACTGTGAGCAGGACGCACTGTACTAAATGTAAATAGTCTAGCTGCCTGACCGTGGTACTAATAGGATCAAATAGAACACCTGTAATTTTCTTCAGGTAGCTTTATATACTGTAACCAGACAAGCCTGCCTGTCAGTAGGAAGATAACAGGAACGGATCTAGCTGAACACTGTGAGCAGGACGCACTGTACTAAATGTAAATAGTCTAGCTGCCTGACCGTGGTACTAATAGGATCAAATAGAACACCTGTAATTTTCTTCAGGTAGCTTTATATACTGTAACCAGACAAGCCTGCCGGTCAGTAGGAATTTAACAGGAACGGATCTAGCTGAACACTGTGAGCAGGACGCACTGCACTAAATGTAAATAGCAGGAACGGATCTAGCTGAACACTGTGAGCAGGACGCACTGCACTAAATGTAAATAGCAGGAACGGATCTAGCTGAACACTGTGAGCAGGACGCACTGCACTAAATGTAAATAGCAGGAACGGATCTAGCTGAACACTGTGAGCAGGACGCACTGCACTAAATGTAAATTGCAGGAACGGATCTAGCTGAACACTGTGAGCAGGACGCACTGCACTAAATGTAAATAGTCTAGAAGATAACAGGAACGGATCTAGCTGAACACTGTGAGCAGGACGCACTGCACTAAATGTAAATAGCAGGAACGGATCTAGCTGAACACTGTGAGCAGGACGCACTGCACTAAATGTAAATAGCAGGAACGGATCTAGCTGAACACTGTGAGCAGGACGCACTGCACTAAATGTAAATAGCAGGAACGGATCTAGCTGAACACTGTGAGCAGGACGCACTGCACTAAATGTAAATTGCAGGAACGGATCTAGCTGAACACTGTGAGCAGGACGCACTGCACTAAATGTAAATAGTCTAGAAGATAACAGGAACGGATCTAGCTGAACACTGTGAGCAGGACGCACTGCACTAAATGTAAATAGCAGGAACGGATCTAGCTGAACACTGTGAGCAGGACGCACTGCATTAAATGTAAATAGTCTAGATAGAAGATAACAGGAACGGATCTAGCTAAACTGAATACAGTGTATATATATATATATGCAACACCTGGGATGCATATATATACACAATACACTGTAAGTGCAGCTAACTGACTGACTGTTCTGCCTAATCTATCTAACTCAAATCAAATGACACTGTCTCTCTCTCTCTCTATCTCTCAGCACACCGGAACACACACTACACAGGGCCGCCGTGCAGGCGGCCTTATATAGTGTGGGGTGTGTACTAAATCCCCTGAGCCATAATTGGCCAAAGCCACCCTGGCTTTGGCCAATTACAGCTCTCTCTACTGACGGCGCTGTGATTGGCCAAGCATGCGGGTCATAGTGCATGCTTGGCCAATCATCAGCCAGCAATGCACTGCGATGCCGCAGTGAATTATGGGCCGTGACGCGCCACACGAATTTAGCGCGAACGGCCCATAACGTTCGCAATTCGGCGAACGATCGAACAGCCGATGTTCGAGTCGAACATGGGTTCGACTCGAACACGAAGCTCATCCCTAGTGAAGATCACATATAAGCACTTTATTATCCATGTGCAGGACTTTTTACATGCTCAATATATATTTATATAGGTCCATTGTGTACATGAATTGTGTGACACTTAGCACTTTACAGTTTGTTTGGCACATGGCACTTCTTTGTATCTGTTTGCACATATGATGTATATTTAAAGCAAATGTGGTTTCATACTTGCAATATTTGCTTATGCACTTGATATTTATTAGCTTTTTGCGATTATGTTTTTTTAATTTATTTACAATATTTAGTGTTGTATACACTCCTGCACATATTTGACGCACAATTTGTTGTGTCACAATAGGGACACATCTAGCACACTTTAGCGCATCATTATTTTTATTTTATTTAAGGGGTTAACTGTGTTCCCTCGTGTGTGTGTTCTAACTGTAGGGGGATGGGACTGACTAGAGGAGATGACAGATCGTTGTTCCTAGCTAGTAGGAACACACAATTTCACCCCCACAGTGTAGCGAGCGCATGCGCCTGCTATCCCTGCCTAAATGACGTACAGCTACGACGGGTTCGCAGGAATGTGCTGACCTGCTGCAGTATAATGACGGCAGCTGGTCAGCAAATGCTTATTTTGGTGCTTAGAGAGAGTGCACATTTAGTTGACATATTTCATGCCTTACCTAGTCCACAGAATAATAAGTAGAGCCCTGAAATTCAGCTTTGGAGCAGGGATTTTTTTGGGGGGGTTTTGGGGTGGTTTTACATAGTTACATAGTTACATAGTAGGTGAGGTTGAAAAAAGACACAAGTCCATCAAGTCGAACCTATGTGTGTGATTATGTGTCAGTATTTCATTACATATCCATGTATGTTGCGGTCATTCAGGTGATTATCTAATAGTTTCTTGAAGCTATCAATGCTCCCCGCTGAGACTACCGCCTGTGGAAGGGAATTCCACATCCTTGCCGCTCTTACAGTAAAGAACCCTCTACGTAGTTTAAGGTTAAACCTCTTTTCTTCTAATTGTAATGAGTGGCCACGAGTCTTATTAAACTCTCTTCTGCGAAAAAGTTTTATCCCTATTGTGGGGTCACCAGTACAGTATTTGTAAATTGAAATCATATCCCCTCTCAAGCGTCTCTTCTCCAGAGAGAATAAGTTCAGTGCTCGCAACCTTTCCTCATAAGATCCTCCAGACCCTTTATTAGCTTTGTTGCCCTTCTTTGTACTCGCTCCATTTCCAGTACATCCCTCCTGAGGACTGGTGCCCAGAACTGGACAGCATACTCCAGGTGCGGCCAGACCAGAGTCTTGTAGAGCGGGAGAATTATCGTTTTATCTCTGGAGTTGATCCCCCTTTTAATGCATGCCAATTTCTGTTTGCTTTATTAGCAGCAGCTTGGCATTGCATGCCATTGCTGAGCCTATCATCTACTAGGACTCCCAGGTCCTTTTCCATCCTAGATTCCCCCAGAGGTTCTCCCCCCAGTGTATAGATTGCATTCATATTTTTGCCACCCAAATGCATTATTTTACATTTTTCTACATTGAACCTCATTTACCATGTAGTCGCCCACCCCATTAATTTGTTCAGGTCTTTTTGCAAGATTTCCACATCCTGCGGAGAAGTTATTGCCCTGCTTAGCTTAGTATCGTCTGCAAATACAGAGATTGAACTGTTTATCCCATCCTCCAGGTCGTTTATGAACAAATTAAATAGGATTGGTCCCAGCACAGAACCCTGGGGAACCCCACTACCCACCCCTGACCATTCTGAGTACTCCCCATTTATCACCACCCTCTGAACACGCCCTTGTAGCCAGTTTTCAATCCATGTACTCACCCTATGGTCCATGCCAACGGATCTTATTTTGTACAGTAAACGTTTATGGGGAACTGTGTCAAATGCTTTTGCAAAATCCAGATACACCACGTCTACGGGCCTTCCTTTATCTAGAAGGTTAATAGATTGGTTTGGCAAGAACGATTCTTCATGAATCCATGCTGATTACTGCTAATGATATCATTCTTATTACTAAAATCTTGTATATAGTCCCTTATCATCCCCTCCAAGAGTTTACATACTATTGATGTTAGGCTAACTGGTCTGTAATTCCCAGGGATGTTTTTTGGCCCTTTTTAAATATTGGTGCTACATTGGCTTTTCTCCAATCAGCTGGTACCATTCCAGTCAATAGACTGTCTGTAAAAATTAGGAACAACGGTCTGGCAATCACCTGACTGAGTTCCCTAAGGACCCTCGGATGCAAGCCATCTGGTCCCGGTGATTTATTGTTTTCTTCACCCTCCCCCCCATTACACTTTCTAATCAAGGACAAGCATGTGTGCACAACCAAATACTTTTATATGCAACTAGATTTAATACAGATTTGAAGGGGTATGAATAGCTTGCACTTATAAAATATGTATATTGCGTCTGCAAAAGTCAAACATAAAGCAAAAACAATCAACTTTACATTTCAACATTAGTTTAAACATTTGTTACTTTAATGTACTTGGACCAAAAAATCAAAGGCATAGAAATGATGCATTTGACAATATAGTTAGAAGGGCCCTGCTCAAAAGAGCTTACAATCTATAAGGGTAGGACACTAAAAATTAGACACATTAAACAAATCACATTAGAAAAGCAGGGATACAAATCAAGCTAATAACAAACCTTTGTGGTGATCAGAAGTCCTCGCTCAAACCCCTAAAAAGTTAAATGGCAGGATTATCATAAGCAAAAACAGACAAAATTATTCCAAAGGCCAAAAAGGAAGCGCACAAACTACATCGACACGCACAGCAGGAATGAATTAGCAGGAACCTTCCTTTTCATCTAAACCAATACATAGCAGTTGTAAGTCTAACATGTGAGCTTTAGAAGAAATCATCAAACAGCCTTGATGGGGTGTGGGTCAGGAATCATGCATACCCCCCCCCAGAAAAAAACCCACAAAAAACATATCTATTTGTAACCCAATATACACACTGCAAAGAAAGATTCAGGCCTGTTCTTAGGCCAAACACCCACCACAAATGCAGGAATTTAAATAACTTAGCTAGGTTTGCTCACACACCCACCTAGACCCACCCAGTAAAGGACACACCCACCAGTGTAATTGATTCTGTCTCTTCATGTAGGCCTCAAGTGCTCACACCTGTTCATTAGAAATACACATTCTTTACAAATGAAAAAAAAAGGATCAGCATAGATATCTGTGCAGGGTAAACCTCAAAATAACATATGTCCAAGGCTCTGGCCATGCACAGTGATCCCAAAAATCTCCAAATCAAACTTGTATGTTATTGGGCATGTGGAGGGTCCAAAACAGGAAATGACAACTTTGTAAGGGCTGCTTCACACAAATTGGTGGCAAATCGCATTTGTCATTCATACTAAGTAGGGATAAGCCAAACACCCCCCCCCCCCCATGGTTCGATTTGCAGCAGAACATGTGAACAGGCAAAAAATTTGTGCGAACACTGTTAAAATCTATGGGACACAAACGTGAAAAATCAAAAGTGCTCATTTTAAAGGCTTTCAATGCAAGTTATTGCCATAAAAATTGTTTGGGGACCCGGGTCCTGCCCCAGGGGACATGTATTAATGCAAAAAAAGTTTCAGGAGCAGTGATTTTAATAATGCTTAAAGTGAAACAATAAAAATGAAATATTCCTTTAAATATCGTGCCTGGGGGATCTGCTTAGTCTGCCTGTAAAGTAGCACATCTTTCCCATGTTTATAACAGCACTACAGCAAAATTGCTTTTCTAAAGGAAAAATTGTAATTTAAAACTGCTCGCGGCTGTAACGTATTATCGGATCCCGGCAATATAGATAAAAATCATTGAAAAAAACGGCATGGGTTCCACCCCCAGTCCATTACCAGGACCTTTGGGTCTGGTATGAATATTAAGGGGAACCCTGCGCCAAAAATACCAAAAACAAAACGGCGTGGATGTCCCCCTCAAAATCCATACCAGGCCCTTCAGGTCTGGTACGGATATTACGGGGAATTTTAAAAACAAAATGGTGTGGGGGGCCCCCAGGCACTATATACTATACGGCCTGCCCTATTTACTATTTTGGTGGTGCCAGAACATTGCAACCCCTCACAGTTACTCCTGTTGGGTGCAGGAACAGGCCCTGCTGTGAAATATTATATGAAAAATTGTAATTACATGCCCCTGTTAAACAGGGGCAGAAAAATTGGGCCTTGGTGGTGGTGCCACAACACTGTAACCCCTCACAGATACTCTTGTTGGGTGCAGGAACGGGCCCTGCTGTGAAATATTATATTGTATCAAAAATTGTAATAACATGCCCTTGTTAAACAGGGGCAGAAAAATTGGGCCTTGGGTGGTGGTGGTGCCCTAAACCAAAAATATTGTTGATAGCTAGCATCATCAAGAGGATTAGGATAGGCAGCATAGGCAGTCTTCAAGGGATCACAGATCCATAGCAAATTCAATCAGTTACATCAGCATCAAGTGCTTGATAGCTGCTGATCCTGGACTGATTCATTGTTATAAATGTGAGCCTATCAATGGAGTCTGTGGACAGGCGCACTCTTGGATCTATTACAAACCCACCAGCAGCACTGAATGTGCGTTCAGAAAGTACACTGGATGCAGGACAGGCCAGTAGCTCTATCGCATATTGAGCAAGTTCTGGCCAGTGGTCCATCTTTAAGACCCAGTAACCCAGTGGATGCTTTGTTGGAAAGGTCTCCAAGTCTGCTCTTGCCCTTAGATATTCCTGCACCATATACAGTAGGTGACTGCTTGTGTCAATCTCGCCGCTGTTATCAGCGAGATTTGACACCTGCGAGCACCGTCGTGGGAGCCAGCGCCGAGCTAGCTCACTCATCGGAAAAGGAAAACCATTTTTTCCTTTCACAATGAGCAACAGGCAGTGCTGACAGCTGTCTGGTATGAATCATGAGGGGGAACGCTGCGCCAAATTTTAGATAAAAAAATGGCGTGGGTTCCCCCCAGGGGCGTACCAGGTCCTTAGGTCTGGTATGGATTTTAAGGGGAACCCCCTACGCTGAAAAATTGGCATTGGGGTCCCCCCTAAAATCCATACCAGACACTTATCCCAGCACGCAGCCCGGCCGGTCAGGAAAGGGGGTGGGGACAAGCGAGCGCCCCCCCTCCTGAACCGTACCAGGCCGAATGCCCTCAACATGGGGGGTGGGTGCTTTGGGGCAGGGGGGCGCCCTGCGGGCCCCCACACCCCAAAGCACCTTGTCCCCATGTTGATGAGGACAAGGGCCTCTTCCCGACAATCCTGGCCATTGGTTGTCGGGGTCTGCGGGCGGAGGGCTTACCGGAATCCGGGAGCCCCCTTTAATAAGGGGGCCCCCAGATCCCGGCCCCCCACCCTATGTGAATGAGTATATTCAGTATATTCCTTATGATGTCACAGTCCCATCATGCCCCGGGACTGTGACATCATAAGGGGCGGGGTCACTGGGTGACAGCATCCAGTGACCACGCCCCATATAATCCATCGCGCACCGCTCACACAGCATTACAGCGGGAGACAGCGTCGTGTCAACATCGGAAGAAGAGAAGAAGGAACAAGATGGCGAAGACCAGGCCACCGCTAGCAAAAGAGCGGCAAAAGAGCAGAATATAGCGGAGGAGCCCGGCAGAAGAACCGGACACCGGGAGAAGAGGCCGGAGAGCAGGAGAAGAACCAGACACCGGGAGAAGAGGCCGGAGAGAGTGTAGATGTCGGAAGAAGACCCCCGAAGTCGGAAGAAGACCCCGGAGCTGCCTAATAAATTACTTTTAAAACCTGTGTAGTGTGTTTTTTTATTGACACTTTTTCCCCCAGGTGAATGGGTAGGGGTACGATGTACCCCATACTCATTCACATAGGGTGGGGGGCCGGGATCTGGGGACCCCCTTATTAAAGGGGGCTCCCGGATTCCGATGAGCCCTCCGCCCGCAGACCCCGACAACCAACGGCCAGGGTTGTCGGGAAGAGGCCCTTTTCCTCATCAACGTGGGGACAAGGTGCTTTGGGGTGGGGGGGCCCGCAGGGCGCCCCCCGCCCCAAAGCGCCCACCCCCCATGTTGAGGGCATGCGGCCTCGTACGGTTCAGGGGGGGGGGCGCTCGCTCATCCCCACCCCCTTTCCTGACAGGCCGGGCTGCGTGCTCAGATAAGGGTCTGGTATGGATTTTGGGGGGGACCCCAACGCCGATTTTTCGGCGTAGGGGGTTCCCCTTAAAATCCATACCAGACCAAAGGGCCTGGAATGCCCCTCGGGGGAACCCACGCCGTTTTTTTATTTAAAATTTGGCGTGGCGTTCCCCCTCATGATTCATACCAGACAGCTGTCAGCACTGCTTGTCGCTCATCACGAAAGGAAAAAACAGTTTTCCTTTCCCTATGAGCGAGCCAGCGCGAGATGCACAGTACCCTGTCGCCGAGAACCAGCGCAATGGGATCGCGCTGGAAACACATTCTTGCGGTCAGGTACTGTAATGCAGATGCTGGCGATGGTTGCTTGAACCGATCAGACCTTGGCGCTGAGGACTGAAAAATTGTTTAAAGGCATCGGCCGGCCACCTTCTCCACCGCTCTTCCTCTGACTGAACGAAGGCTCAGCAATACGTTGTCCAGCACCAGGAAATGGTAACCTCCCAGGGTCTGGAAATGCGTTACTTTCTTCAAGGCCTCCTGAAGATGTTTCATCCTCTGCTCCCTCTGTGAAGGCAGGATGAGTTTTGCAACTTTACTCTTGTAACGTGGATCAAGAAGGGTTGCCAGCCAGTAATGATCCCTCTATTGTAAATTCGGTTTTGGGAGTATTTTTCCCCCAGCGCTATTGGGGGTGTCAATGAACAAATGAGAAAATAAATTTACATTTTTGGTTGTAACATGGCAAAATGTGGAAAATGTTAAGGGGTATGAATACTTTTTCAAGGCACTGTAATTTGCCAGCAATTTAAATGGTATAATTTTCCTCTTTGTAATTGTTATTGTTGCTGTAGCACAACTTACAGCAAGAATACTTCTGAATATGGTATGGAAAATCCATACCAAACCCTTAATTTGAGCATGCAGCCTGGCTGGACAGGAAGAGGGGGCAGGTGTGTGCCCCACTCCTGAACCATACCAGGCCACATGCC